>NW_027287283.1:300000-710000 GCF_022747635.1 Hetaerina americana | reverse complement strand
CACCAAGCGGAATCGAATGCATCTTTGATGTCGATAAATATGACGATGGTATATTTGCTTTGATTGTCGATTAACCATAAAATATGGTGAATGGCATGCGATGTGCTTATCCTTCTCCTAAATCCATATTTGATAGGTTGGTAGAGCATGTCGTAGAAAATAGCTTCAATTCTGCCCTTGATAGCTCTTTCAAATATTTTGACTAGATGCGGTAGCAGTGTGATTGGCCTGAATGAGGAAGGTTCAGATGGATCCTTTTCCTTAGATTTTAAGATGGTATGCATGGTTCCGATTTTCCATGAGTCTTGGAAACATGAAAACATGAGGTAATCATTAAAGATGTTTCTAATGAATTTGTCCAGGTTTCCGTCCAGTTTTTGTAATATGGTCCCATGTATCTGGTCGTGCCTTCTTGGGTTTGATTTGTTGGACCGCTGGCGAAACTTCGTCCTCATTGATCGGCTCGATGTCTGGGGTGTCCGGCATGATTAGTGACCCCTCCCTAATAATCGATTGTTCATAATTGTCAGCAGTATTGTTGGGCAATAAGGTGTTTAATGATATTTTGATTTTTTTTCCTCTGTAAGAGGGATGCTACTCTATCTATGCTACTCATATCTATGATACTCAAGGATAGAAGTTCCAATTATCGCGGGTAGTTTAACTTTCTCAGCAAATAGTTTGTAGACGAATCCCCAAGCATTTTTGTCATGATTTCTTGAGCTAAATATTTCCCAAGATTTACGTTTAGAATCTTTAATGCTGAGCTTATATTCCGTTAACTTGATTTAATATCTGTGACGAAAGGTATTTTAATCCTGAGAGTTACACTTTCGGTAGTATTTCCGAAGTTTGTTTACGACTTCTTTCATGCGTTCTAGTTTAGCGGTCGACCAAGGGTGTTGATTACCGAGCTTGATGCAAACCGGAATGTTTTGCATCGTGTCTTTAATGGCAAAAGTTAAGTGAGAAATGGGCTCAACCATGCTGTTTTGAGTGGGGAATCCAAATTAAATGTCTATCAATATGAACTAATTTTTTTAAGGAGCTATCATTGAATTTTTCCCAATTTACGCTATCAAAGTTGAATTTTCTTTGTGGTGTCGATGTCTTCTTGCCATCCTTAATTTTTATCAATAGTAGGCTACGATCACTTGCCATTAGATTAGGCATGACCTTCCACTCATTAATCTTTCTAAGAAGCGGGGCACTTGTTAAAGCTAGATCGATATTAGATGAACCGTTTAGATAAAGACAAGTTTCCGGTTCGCCAGGTTAGTTTAATATAAACAAACTGGTCGAATAGTTAGTTCTTCTAGGAGGTTTCCCCTAGCGTCACATGTTGAGTTAAACCAGGTTTCACTCTTGGCGTTAGCATCCATAGCTATAATCAATTTTTTGTTCTCAAAATGATCTATTATTGAACGAATTTGCGGAAGAAAAGAATAATGTCGCTGCTTGGCGGGAAGTAAGCACTGTCCAAGAGAAAAGATTCTAAGAGAGATCTCAATTCTGCAACAACGATATACTTATTCGTAAAGTTAGTAATTTCCAGAATATCAAGTTCTTCACTGAACACAATAATAGCGGAATATCCTCCATTTATTTATCTGGTGGGCACGATTCTCGTTTTTAGCCTTGTTCTGGAATAATCCAGTGTTTGTTAGGTGTTTTGAACCTACATGGTTCTTGAGCAAGGCAAATGTCTAAATGAAGCTGCTTTTTTATTACTCTTAGTTCATCCGTCGGCGTATTTCCACCCTGTAGATTGGCCTTTGCTAATATAAGGCTATTGTTAGATACATCCATGGTCTATTGCCTCAAAAAAGTTCCGCAGCCTTCTTTGATGCATACGTACTACATTTAATATCTGACGCCTTATGGTTGCAGTCTTCGATCTTGGCTAATTTACAATTTGCACTGGTGGATGTTCCTTCATTCTTCTTGCATTCCTTAGTTGTGTGCTCCTTGGAGCAGTGGGCTCAGACCGAGTTTGCTGTATTGCAGTTCTTCGAAATGTGGCCGGACTTTTGGCATTTAAAGCATTGATTGATTTTGATGCAATCACTTACTTTATGTGAGTCATAGCCGATATAGACCCTTTTTAAGTTGTTCAAGGTTTTCCTAGTTTCACAGTCTACTTCAATGACACGATTTACCCTTGTACTTTCCCGTTTCCCAAACTTGAAGATCACCTTAAGGTGGCACGTATCCCATAGGTCGTTTTGCTTCCTGATACACTTCAGTATGTCGTCTTCAGATAGGTTCGAGTTAATACCAGTAATACATATTCTTGGTTTGTTTTCAACCTCTCTACGTACCTCCAGGATGTTCTTGCCAACTCATTGATATTCTTTCCGTTCAAGTCCCAAATCATGGTTTTCCGCCTCCAGTCTAACTCCTTTGTCCTTGATTTTCGTTAGTTTGGTGATTTTTATGCCGGATTTACTCGGGTCTATTAATTTCATAATTTCTTTCTTCGTATCCTGACTGGTTTCAATTTACTTGTTGTCATCAGAGGGGTAAATCATCACTGCCGTCCTACGTTCCGTGGTGATTTTCTTACCACCTGGGAGCAGGACTTTGTTCGTGCTGCCCTTCCTCTGAGTGGCAGCAATATCAGCAAACGACGGTGTTATGCAGGCGGCAGCTGCAGCTTGTCCACTCTTCCCGGACGATTTCCTTTATCATCTTGTCATCGCAACTTTGCCCAACGTTAGCTTCTAGTTTCCCGGTTGTTCTTTGATATTTGAAAATTAAATTACGGGATAAGTCGTCCAGTTTTATAAGTTCGTCAAAGATTTGGCCCTTTCTGGTCGAGGAAATCCTCTCATTACTAATGATTCGTCGCACGGTGTCGCTGGCGGCACTGAATTGGACGTCATGTGACGGAAGTTCTGTTTCCCCAAGTTTATGTTGGACGAGTGAGAGGTCGTCACCCGGAATGTTCCCGAAGCCATATTGGATGTTTAATGAATACTCTGATTTCATGTGTTGTTAATTGCCTGGGCTCACATAGAAAACTGAGGTCACTTTTGGATGAGAGAGTCACACTTAAATGAACCATTCACTCACCAACCGCACGCAAGATATCGCACCAGAGAATAATACCCAAACCATCACACGCAAGAAGGTCAATGTCCAGACCAGACAACTATTAATGGAGCATACTACATAGATGTATGAACTAAAAATTCTTCCAGGTCAGACCAATTGCCAAAGACCACATTTCAAAGAATCAGGTTGGATACTGCACTAAAACAATGCACGGCCGAACATCGCAAATGCAGTTTCTAAATGAATACCTTGCGAAAATCAATGCGAAGTGTGTTCCTCATCTCCCTTTCAGCCCAGGCCTATTCCCTGGTGATCTTTTCCTGCTACTCAATGTGAGGGAACACCCCGGTGGAAACCGTTTTTCAATATCATCAGAATCATGCACAGTTGGCTGCTGCAGACGTAATACTGGAGTCAAATCATTGAAACTTTTACCAAATATGATTTGCAAATTAAGACAATATAATATTAAAATTTTGAAAAATTCAAAATCTGAATAATTTATTTATGTTCCCTTTGTACTGAAAATCTCGTATATCATTAGTCATAAATGCTAATTTCATTTGAGAATTCGAAATTACAATTTTCGATTCGAAATGGCAACAATGAAGCTAATTGGGGCCTCATTCGTTTGGTTGGGCCGTTATAAGAGTTAGCTATGGAGAAATTGTGTTTCGAATGTCTGGCTTACGCATCGATTTTACCGAAAAAATAACATGCATATAATAAATGTGCAAGTCCGCTCTTTGTGGAACAAGATGAGTGCTTCATTGTCCAACCTGATGGAAATTTACGAGCAAATTGCCATTTTGGTTTTTAGATATTGGATTGATAATCGCCCATTAATTTCTTTCTAATCAATTAAGACATAAAATATAGGAAGTGGTTCTTTCGGGTTTTCTTCCGCGTGTATCCATTTTTCGGACGATATTTCGCCAACGTTCCAGTTGGCTTCCTCAGGTCCACTGAAGTGGACTGTGTACCTGAGGAAGCCAACTGGAACGTTGGCGAAATATCGTCCGAAAAATGGATACACGCGGAAGAAAACCCGAAAGAACCACTTCCTACATCAATAATCTCCGCGGAAGCCTACATGAAAGACATAAAATACGCAGTTCGCAAAATTACTGATGCTAAACTACTGGAAAGTTTTAATGGCCCTATTACTCGCTATGCCTTGCTAGCATATTTCTTAGCATCTTCTCATTCATTTCTCCTTTTCCATAACCTCAGCATCGAGGCCCGCGCGCTTCCTGAGGCCAAACTATCTCGCGAATGCTCATCCGACGGCCCACATCGATCGGCGACCCTTCCTCTCATCACACGCACCCCCGGGGGGGGGGGCGAAACTAATGTTGTCGCGTTGTTCAGATTCGACTCACTGCCTCCGCGGCCCCTCCCATCCATCAAAATAATATTTTCCCGCAATCAATCGTTCGCCAATGCGGCGAAGTGCTATTTCCTCTCCTGGAACCTCCCCTTCCCCCCCTTCGTCGCACTTGCACTCGGACAATTCTGAATTTTTTCCCGGCACGGGGCAGCGGGGAAAGTCGCCCGAAGCACTTGGGCTGGCGTTGTGGGGACGGGAGAACTCCGTGCCGCCCCCGTCCAGAGAGGGGGGATGGAAGGGGGACTTGGGAGTCATGGGAGGGACGAGGGATATGAGCGGCAACATCTGCTGCTCGCGGAGGACCAATTAAGTCCGCCCGATTCGGGGGCGCCGATATTGTGTCAAAACGTCTCCCGAATTCCCTCTTGTTATATCGCGGAGTCGGGTGTTTTTCCCTCCCCGGACTACTAATATTCCCCTGAATGCGACCCTGTTGAGAGTTGCCTCTTTGGGATGACGCGGCTCGTGCGAGACATCTGCACGATGCCTATGCCGAATAGCGAAATAAATGGTGGTCGGAATGTTAACCGTGAACCTAACTTAAAAGAAGGGCTGCCTCGCTCGAATCTGCAAGTGGAAGGAGGGCTAACATGATAATCCCACGTTATTTAAAAAAGCATTAAGAGTGAGTAGAATATTTACGCCCGCCAGCAAATCATTTATTATTAGATGATTTCCCAATAATGATAACGAGGGATACAAACATTAAGGAAGACGACAAGAAGACAAGACAGGAGGACAAAAACAAAGGGAAAACAAATTAAAATCATTTTTCCAAACCTTAGTTATACCTTTGTTTGTGACTAACACAGTCTTCGATTGTAATAATATATAAAATTAGCATTAAAGACTAAATAAACAGTCTTAAGAAGTAAACATATCCATGCCTTTACTATCTAATTTCAGTGCGGATGTAAATTTAAATCGGTTAACTGAATGCAGTCCAATACACAAGGAGCCCATGTAATAGGCGGAAGATAGTTTTTCAGAGTAGCTACAATGATATCAAAAATAGAATAACATATAGTAGATTTGACAATCATTTGAAAAGTTTTCAAGAAAATATTACGACCGATCGTTACTTACGCACATTATCCATGAAACTCGTGCTATTTCTTTGCAGAAGTCATAACAAGTAGGCCTCACTTTCCGCGCCAACGGCATTACAATATACCAGGTGAAATAAATATGTAAGAATGGAAAGGAGGAATGCAAAATGGGAAAGATTGATGGGAATCATGTGTGATTGAAGTATGAGATGCGCAGAAACGACTTGGCTTCGGCGTTTTGATGCAGTCCGATGAAATCCGTGCCGCCTTGGAGTTGTTTCTGATGAAATATCTTTTGTCTATGTTAGAATTTATTTATAAATTATTTAACCCGACAAAAACAAAGAAACATCCCGGTAACTCTACCATTTTACTCTCACTGGCAAAATATATTTTCGCTGGCTTTTTAACGTGAGACGTCATGTCAAAGCATTCATACAAAGTGGATTTGGCACTTTTTCAAATATATGAGTTTTGCAGCGACGAAACGTGTTATATTTTGTATCACATCCTATGGTTTTGTGTTTTTTGCGTCGAATATATTGCGTTTTCTCCTAGGATGCTCTGCTACAGAACAACGATAAACATTATTATTTTTAAGCAAACTGAACTACCTGCTCTAGTATGAGGTAGATCAGCATACAATCGCACTGATTCCGCAATGCACTCAGATTTACACCCCGACGCGCACTGACGAAGATCCCTTGCCCGACTAATTAATGCTTGATCATCCGCAAATCTGACTCGATCAGTCCCGCACCTATTTTCAGTGCCTTTCCCCGGTGTTTCGCATTCATCCTTTGGGAGTTCTACCTCGTTGAAAATGCGAGTGGTAATGGAACAGCCCCTTCACCTAGCACTGCCCGTTCCGACTCTCCATTTTCCACTCCCACCTGGGCAATCATGAGAGACAGGTTCCGGATTAGTCGCCAATCATCACAGCACATTCCACTTTGTAATTCACCATTGATTCCACTCAATTTACTCCATCGGACGCCTCCCCGACATCCACGAAGCGGACACATCCGATACAGTGCACTTTACATTTCTTTCTGATAGCGACCTCATATCTGCCATGCTTCCCTCTACGCTTCCTAAATCTAACCTCATTTGCCCTCTTGCATCGAGTCAAAAATACAACATTCAAAAGAAAAAGCAGGAAAAAGACGAGGATGTTAAATGATTTAGTGGACCTTTGTGAAAAGCTATATTAAATCAACACCATAATTCACCAACTAATCGTAATGGTCCGGCAAAAAAAATGGTGTCAACTCTTTCGGCGATTTTAGAATTCTGACGAATTTTTCCCTCCTTGAGTTCGTCATTTGGTTGTATTTTCATTATTACGAGGGCTATCTAGGAAGTAACTTACGTTTCGGCCTAGCGTGGCGATGGATATGGCAGCTAGATCCACCATCTTGGTGTCTAAACGTCCCTACATTCAGTCCACGCATCCTGCTGTGGTCTGGTGTGGGCAGACTGTGGCTCTTCTATACTTTGCTCACCCTGCGAACTGTTAAAACGTGCGCTGCACAGTAGACAATTCCGAGAGTTTTCAGCGAGGACGGCCCAGAAAATAACTTATGAAATACTTTACTTTTTAACTAAAATATGAAATTAGGGACAAGACAATGTTGTATTATATACTTTTGAAAGTTTCATTGATAAAATATTTTTCTACACAGTTTCTATTCAAATTGAGGCATTTATCACAACGATACATAAGCTTTTCAATTTCGTCTCCGAAGAAATCTGCCGCCGCCTTACTATTTTAACCACACGCCAGCATGCAATTCTGCGTCGCCGTCAAAGCGCTGCAAGCCACGTCTGGCGAGAGAGCCGCTATCGTAAATCGACCATGTTCACTGATTTTTTCGCTGATTTTCACCGTCAGTCCTTCTGTCACGAGACCACTGCGGCCCTCGCCGTTAACAATGGCGCGGTCATTATTAAATTGAATGAACCACTCCGCTCACTTCACTCATTGTTAAACTAATCACAGATCACGCTTCACGGCTCGCGGGATTTTCCACTGCAGCGCATATTTTTACAGTTCTCTGCGGGCAAAGTAATACCAGGGCAGGATGCAGGACTGAGTGCATGGACGTTTAGACACACCAATATGGTGGCTCCATCACCGCCACGCTAGGCCGAAACGTAAGCTCAGACCTCGCATATGAAAGAGGACGATGATCGGCACCCTATGTTAGTATCCTAAGATGATCAAAATGCATCAATGATGCCTAGTTGGAGCCAAAGAAGAATAAAGAACATCTTAGACAGATGCCGGCTACAAATTGAAGTTATTTGAACCAAAGGTGAGGAGGGAAGCCAATCTTATGACTGATGAGTAATAGAGGGAATCTAGTTGGAATTCTTCAGGCGGAGAAAGTTCCGAAATCGAAGTAACCAGGGGGGAAACTGCAGCTAGGAGGAATTGAGAGGAAGGCATAAATAGAGAAGCTACGGATACATGGAAATGAAAACGGGCAACAGAGTAAAAAAACATTCCCCCCCCCTTGCCATGATTAGGGTAAAGGTGTTGAAAAGGTCAATGAAAAATGTTATATTCCACTGGTTAGACCTCATTTAGAATATGCTGCTAATGTATGCGATCCTTATGATGCTGGATTAATGTTGGCCGAATTGTATCGCGTGCAGCGTAGAGGAGCTAGATTTGTAAAACATTGTTATGATAAACTTAGTTGCGTATCCAAAATATCAGAGCAGCTAGGCTGGGAATCACTCAATGGAGCGAAGGTTGAATTATAGATTAAATCTCTTGCATAAATTGGAAGGACGTCTCTTTAGGAGTGATGTTGGAAATGTGTTATTACCCCCATCGTACTACGGTAGGCGAGATTGTGCTTGTAAAATAAAAGAGATTAAGCGCAGAACAGATGGATTTAAGGTGTCATTTTTTTCCACAAACAATAGGGGATCATAATGACATTATCCGACCGCGGTAGGGGTAAATATATTTGGGTCAAAATTAGTCCGGTGTGTATTTACCCCGTGACACACACCCTAGCGGTGGCTTAGTAGGGTACTAAAATATCAAATTTGATTACATATAACGCTGAGTTACACGTAGATGTTCCTGGTAACGGAAAGTCATCTAGCCAACTTAATGCAAGCTCTTGTTCCTAAAATTGCCTTAGTACCTGCATTCATTGGGAACTTGCATATCTACGTCAATTCTCCGTTGCATCATTGCATACAAGTTAGAGCTTAGAAGTTAAAATTCGGCTGCAGTAATGGGAATGCGACTATATCCACGCAAGTGGGTGATATGACTGCTTTGAGAATTACGAAGTCTGTTCAAAAAGTATCGCGACTTTTGTGTTTTTTTCAAAAATTATTTATTTATTCATGAGTATCTATTTTGTGCCCTTCAAAGTAATCCCCATTAGATATTATACACTTGTGCCAACGTTTTCTTCCAATCCTCGAAGCACTCCAAAAAATATTTTTTTGTGATATTGTCCAGCTCCTCCTTCGGTGGAGTCTTTATCTCGTCAATCGTAGCGTAGCATTGTCCTTCCATGGGCCTCTTAAGTTTCGGGAATAAGAAAAGTCCACTGGGGGCCAGGTCTGGGGAATGCGGTGGCTGCGGCATCATTGGTGTGTTGTTTTTGGCCAAACATTCGCGCACAAGTAACGATATATGAGCAGGGGCGTTGTCATGGTGCAAAAGCCATATTGTGTTCTTCCACAAATCCGGGCGTTTGTGGCGGATTCCTTCGTGCAAATTGCGCATAAATTGCTGGTAATATTCCTTATTTACCGTTCTACTCTGTGGCATGAACTTGTGGTGCACCAAGCCCCTGCAATCGAAGAAAACTGTTAGCTAAACCTTTACATTCGACGGAACTCGGTGCGCTTTTTTCGGTCTTGGCTCGTGCTGCGGCTTCCATTGGGATGATTGAGCTTTAGTTTCCACGTCATAACCATAAATTCATGATTCGTCCAAGTCCAAACCCCCATTAGCAATGTTTTCATAGCGTTGCTGTTTTGGTCGAAATTGAGCAATTTTGGTACGAATTTCGCGGCGGCCCGTGTCATGCCCAAATGATTGGTAAAAATCGAATGACAATCGATATGTTTAGGTCCTCAGCAACTTCTCTATCAGTGAATTAGCCCATACTATTTTCTTGACTTCACCAATGTGTTCATCTGTTGCTGACGTGCTCGGGCGTCCGGCACGCTCTTCGTCCTTCACATCTTCTCGGCCCTCTGAGGACATTTTGTACCACCGACAAACGTTACTTCAGCCCAAGGTAGCTTCTCCATATGCCACAGTCAACATTCGGAATGCGTCCGTGCACTGAATTTCGTTTTTCACTCAAAATTTGATGCACATTCTTTGATCCAATTTTTGGAATAGACAAAAATCGAAGGCAAGCCAAAACACGTCCAAGCAAAACAACTGCCAACAATTAAGTGAACATTCAAAATGGCCGAACTTTTCGGCATAAGTGAGAGACATAAGTACCAACATAACGCCACAAAAAATCGAAAATCAAGGATACCTAACCCGCCAAAATTCACAAATCGTGATACTTTTTGAACAGACCTTGCATGTGAAAGGTTTACGTTCAAAAGTCTAAAAACTAAATAAAATTGATGGACAGTTTACACGTAAAATATGTGTGTGGAATTATTACGATATTCTTCATCGTTACTGAAATTTTTATTGCTTTTTATAAATACTATAATGATCCTAATATTTTTTTAAATCTTCTTTGGGTTCGATACACCTCTATCATTCCATCAGAAAATCGGCGTTAACTACGTGCACCAGCATGGAGCATGCTATATTCACAAATATCAACCTAAAAATCATACCAGTTCCGAGTCATGAACAGTATTTTTGTAAGAAGTCTCAACTTCTAGGACAAGTCACACGAATCCCTCGCCATTACTGGAATCATTTCCCTATATATCCTTTCCCTCTTTCTCAATATCCCAAAACTTTGGGTGATTACCCTTCACGCTCACCAGATTTTGTATTTATAGTGACGCCATAGTGAACTAAAGTAATAAAAGTCAATGCATGCCATTTACAGGGATAGCAACATAACATTTACAGGGAAAGATACACGAATGGATCAGTTAATGACTATCTACACTTCCCCTGCTACACGCCCTAGCGTTGCCTTGCAGGGGACTAAAGTATCTATTTTAAATGATGATGACTTTGTAAGTACATCGTTAATTAAAAGGTCCGCGAACTAAACCTCATTTAACGCAAAGCAATAGAGGTAATTCTTAAATTGAAAAAGATATACTCGCATCGTTTAATTCGAAAATTTATTTAAAACCACCCGATTGCCACTTGCGATAAGGCCTGCAAGTTAAACTTCGGATGTGGCGATTGCACCTCCACACCCGTGTAAACCACCCTTCCAGCAAAATGAATTAGTCATTTCACTTCCTTATTTTCTCACGTTATGAGCAATCTTTGATCGGGCAATGCAAGTTGGGTACAAGGGGTAAACCCTTAACTGGATTGGGAAGCTTTTTGGTCCTTGAGCCTCTCATTACTGCATACAACTTGACATACGGGCGAGGAGTTATGCGTGTATAACGTGTCAATAGCATACTCTGGGACACCCATAAAAATACTTATCGCCAGGAGGGCCGCTTCTTGACGCCATCGCGGGTCGGCGTGCCGCCATGAAGTCCGCAAATCTCCACCTTTTCCTGCCTGAGACATTGCGTTTTTCGCTATTGTAAACATCATACAGCAGAGAAAATCAACAAACAAAATGATGTCCATTCAAGGACGGCAGTTGAAGAATCAAGTGGTTTGCGCACGGCATCGGAGACAACACGAGATGAGAAAGAAAGAAGGGCGCAAAGTAATCCCCGAAATCCCAACCCTCTGAATCGGCGACCTGTTGTAAAAAAAACTCTCCGAAATACGAAATTAGTCGAGCACGCGACCAAGGAAACGAGAGAAGAAACTCGATACCATAACACACTCACGGGGTCATCTCTCACGTCGCCGAGAAATGAATTTCGCCCATTCCAACATCCTCCGCCCTTAATCGCTCGAGTGATGGAGTCAAATTGAAAGCATAACCCGATCGTAATGGCGCGAATAAGCCTGGGAAGACGCGCCCCCGTCGTACGTCCCCCACCCCTCACGCCCCTGAATAAACCCTAGGCTTCTCGTTTTCCGCATAATCGCATTAGCCGCCTGACCGCTGACGTTGTGACTGGGGAGGGGCGCGTGTGACGGATCAGTGAAATTGGTCTCGGGGGCGCGACAACAAAGGGAAGGATATTAGTTAAGCGGTGGGGTGGGGGGGTGTGGGGGAGGGCAGGGGTGCACGGGAGACAAAAGGGCTTCGGATCTCGAGAGGAGGAAGAGAGTGGGAAGATGGCGGCCACGTGCGCGGAAGAGGGGAGTGGGGGGGGGAAGGGCGCGTTGAGGGCTCCCGGCGCGGCGTCGGAATCGATGGCGGCGACCGACGCCTGTTGTCCTGGCACGCTCTCGCGGGGGACGCACGCGCGAACCTCTTGACGCGGGGCGCTCCATTGGCCAATGCTTACTTTAGCCACGCCCCCCCTCCCCCGACTCGGCATTCCTGTAACGATTGAAGCTTCGAAACGCAAAATAAAATCAAGCGCAAAGGGAAGGGCTTGTCGTTAATTACCGCGCCAAACGACAGTAAATCTAATAGTAGTTGCGTTATTCGGGGGATGCGACCGAAAGCTGAGGTCATTAACGTTAGTGACCTGGGGGTAATTGGTTAGTCGTTGGTTGCTTAGGAAATGGGGGAGAGACTGAGGGAAACCCGGCATTGGCATTTACCTACTATTTACGATTCGCATAAAGGGTTCCACGATTCAGCGTCTCGCCGGACGGATTCCCCTCGATGCTCCCGAGACATGGCACTCCAGTAGGGATCGGGATGTCTCCGAAAAATCCTGGCCTTCGAGGAGAGCCGAGCGACCTTGTCGACCAGATGCCCTCGACAAACGATTGGGCACTCGCAAAGTTGCAGTCAGAAATCGCAGGGTCCGTCTCCCGAAACCATTTCTGTAGACAACAGGTATCATCGATTAAGTATGTAAGCAACAAAACATTTAAGCGGCTACGTGCCCTCTTCGCCCACAGGTTGAGAGGCATAAGATATTCTAAGATGTTGTAGATATCGGATGAAACTCGATTCAATTCAACAACAAGCCATACTCAATTTACGAGTGTGGATTCATATCGGGATCAATTCGACTCAACATTTCCCTCGTTGGCTTGCACCTTAAATAGCAAATTTAGGAAAGCGCTTATTTGGTTCGAAATGATTAGGTGTAAATAGTTTAACATTCTGACAGATGAAACAAATATAACGTACGCCCTTAGCGTAAATGGTGGTTATTTCACGCAGCAGTTCGGTGAAAATTAAAATTAGCACCGAATCCAGAAACTCTTGTCGCCACAGCTAGTAACAACGGGGTTGAACACCAAGGGAGTACAAATCTTTAGCATTTATGAGTATTTGTACACAGCATTATTATGCATCTAAATATAATATCTATATAACTATGAGCATCTCTTTATCTAAGAGAAATAAAAGGATCACACCTCTTGCAGAATATTAGGTTCCTTGTCTTTCTGTTATCTGTGTTTCCTACAGGAATTGAGATAATCCGGTTACCTCTTTAACTTAGTGCAAATATGGCTACAAATCCAGCATGGTTGTATATAAATTACCAAATTTTATGAAGGATAATTTCAGCTTTTTTCGGTGACGTTTTTTAGAATGAAACCTAAATACATCATTGCCAACTAGGACTTTATTTTTTAGCCAAGAAATAAAAAATGAAATACAATATTATTTTTCTATGAGAACATGATAGTATTTACCAACACATATAGTTTTCATTTTTAAGTTGTAAAATAATGGCATACGCGTCTTCCACGGATGTCAATCGAATAATTTCCCTGTGTGCATTCTATTGGATTGCGTGACAGAATTAATGGAATAATGAGATATCTTATAATTTCCCTCCCAGTGACAAATAACGCTTCGAGCGGGCACATTTAGGCTCCTGCTTTTGAACAGGCAGATATAAAGAAAATGGTGGTTGTAATATTAAACTGAATTATTTATTATTACTGGGCTTAGAGCTAACTTTTAGAGAGATGGATTGGCGACATTATTTTGGACAGCGATTCCATACTGCCACCACTGCGACCTATATTATCCATACCTGCCTACCTCCCTGTACTACACCAACACGAATAGCAGTAATTGGTACTATGATAAACAACTGGGCCGCTCCGAAATTAAATATTGAAAAAATGAAAACTTCAGTTACAGTGCAAAAATATAACTGCAATATTCAATGAAATATTATGCATTAAATAAGTAAGCTTTTGGAAGAAATTAAACGTTTCAGATTTTACATTTACGGAGATTAAATGCGATAAATAATGTGGGATATACTATATTAACAGAAAACTTAAAGTTCAATTTGGCGAATGGAAAGATGAGGCTTCTCTGCTAAATTTTGACATTGCTATGCCTGAAAGTTACGCTTGCGTGAATGAATATTTCTGAAAAACTCTGAGCTTCTCAGTATTCATCTTCGTGGAAGGAATAAGAAAAGTAATCTTCCCCAAAAGTGGACTCCCTTTCTTTTCTTCTTGTGAATCGACACCGGTGGTCCAACGTCTTAGGAATCACTCATATGCCTGCAGGTATATCCGTGATGCCTGCTCATATAAATTTTAGTCAACGTTTTCAAATTGAATATTTTGAAAGCGTAAAGTTGACGACATTTTTGAAACACCTTTATAAAATCTAATGCATTATTGAATCAGAAGTTTACAACTCTAAATGTTCAATATAGCAATCCTAATATGTGATTATAGCTTTATGAAATCAATTCAACTTTAATTAAAAAATAATGTAAAAATAAAATAACTTTGGCATTATTTTAAACCTTGTGTGGTCATATATAGTATATTATAACCTAGATTTTAAATGTCTTCGACGAACGGGCAACTTGAATATAATCATGATGTATTGGGTACCTTTAATGATACTATCTCAGTTAATGCAAAATGCAAGCTAATACTTGTGAATTTAAAACGACTTTATTTCATAATACCCATATTCTCACTCTAAACTTTTGAATAAAATGATTACCATGACATTCATAGGGATTTTACCGTAAGCCTAGAACCTGAAGCATTTCTTGAGGAACGGTTAACCCCAAGATGTGGTTAACTGCTCAGGTGCGAGTGGGGAACGGGGAGTTCGGTTGGGCAGTGTTAGGAAGAGGTGTAAGGCAGGGTTGCCCATTATCACCGTTGCTGTTCAACCTGCATGCAGAGGAAATGACTAAAGAGGCATGGGAAGAACTGGAGATAGGAATGAAAGTGGGCGGGGAATTCGTGACATTTTATTTATTTATTTTAAAACATTATTCACATACAGCAGTAGCGCCATTTTACAGTGAAAAATATAACAAGCATGAAAGAGAGCAAAAGACAATAACAGCATATTAATAACAACGAGACCCAAGCATGGACCGGGGAAAATTTTAATTTACTGAAAGGTGGGATAAAGCTTGGGTGGTGAAGTTGTTGCATGATAAGTTGAAGGGGTCGACAGTGTGAGGGAGTGAATTTAGAAGGGAGGAGAGGCGAAATAACAGTGAGCGCTTGGTGAGAGATATTCTCGGAATAGGAAGATGGAGTAGGGTGTGGGTGCGGGTGGATCGGGTTGGTATCCTGAAGTTGAAGAAAGATAGCAGTTCAGGGCAATCAATAGCCGAGTTTATAGTGTTGTAGAGGAGTTTTAAATCAGCTTTAAGTCTGCAGCTTTGGGGACTAGAAACGAATAGGGAAGTCATTTAGGTTTGCTCATGACCAAGTTTTAGTTTGCCAGTCAGCCAAGGGGTTGCAAGTATTGCTGAGTGAATTGGAAATTCAGTGCGACAGTTATGGGATGAGAATCAATATTAACAAAACAAAGGTTATGCGATTTTCTAGAAAGAAAAAGGCTAAGCTTAACATTAAAATAGGAGGGCAAAAACTAGAGCAGGTAGAACAGTTTACGTATCTCGGAAGTGTTTTGGACCAACACGGTCAAAGTAGTAGGGACGTAAGGAAAAGAATTGCGCTAGGCAAAGAGGCTTTCACAAGGAGGAGGGAGTTGATGACAGGGCCTTTGAGTAAGGATTTTCAGAAAAGACTCGTAAAAAATTTGATATGGAGCGTAGCTATGTACGGCGCGGAAGCGTGGTCACTGAAGCAGGAGGATAGACGTAGACTGGAGGCTTTTGAAATGTGGGTGTGGAGAAGAATGGAGAAGATGAAATGGACAGAGAAGAAAACAAATGAGGAAGTACTTGGTAGGGTGGGTGAAGAGAGGGGTTTGTCGGGAGAAATCCTATGGAGGCAGGAAAAGTGGATGAAGGGGGTATTGATGTAGCAGAGGGATGTTGAAGACTGTACTAGAGGGGAGAATGTTAGGTAAACGAGGAAAGGAAAGGAACAGGATAGGGATGTTAGACGGGATAGACGGGACCTGATGTAGAGTAGGATTCTGGATTTTGAGTTTTGTTAGGAGTCACAAAATATTTATTTGGTAGCTGTGTCCACCGAAAAACCTACCTTAACCGGTAGATTACCTAATAATTATAAATAGTATATATATATATATAATTATATATATATATATACTACCCAGACAGAATTATAGGAACAATTTGTTAATAAAACATGCGGGGAACTAAAATACATCATTCAAATAACTGTGGGAGATGCTATGTATTAAAATGCAGACATTTCAAAATGTAAAAATTATCCACCTTGAGGGGGATATTTGAACTTGGAAATTTGCGTATTTAAAAAAAAATTAATTATTTTTTTGATGGAATAGAAAATAAATATTTAAGAAAAAAATACTATTGAATATTATAACAAACATAATTTAAAAATGATCAATGCGTTATCACACTGTTCTTATTTTAAATGAGTTCTCAGGTGAATTTTGCATCATAATTGCTTATTATGAAAGAGTATCTCAGAAAATATAAAATCTTAAGAATGATCGACTATCTTAGGATTCGAACCACACCTCTGGGATGAAGACACGCTCTTATATGTTCATAATAGCGTAACGCTGAGGTTACTACACCAACTCATAATCAATTTTGGGTTCACCTCCCGGAAAGAAATGCACGGTTTTCAAATGACTAGCCTCTTTCAAAAACAGATTCAAAATTCCGAAGAAAATTATTTAAATCGGTTACATTTTTTACGCATCCTGAAGTTATCTCTTGACTGAAGTCCTGACGTTTTGACATTTCGTTACCATATTCCAAATCACTCATTTCGAAATCTTCTCTGAGCATTCGCAGCCATACAGCAAAAGTAGGAATATGGGCTTGCTTGGTTTTTCATCTGGTTATTGAAATTTGAATCGTCCAGGCAGCCCTTGTTCCAGTAAATAACATGTATTACGAGGGTGGTCCCAGATGTACCAGCCGGACCTAGATATGGCGGTAGTTGTTTGAAAATTATCAATGTATTATAATGTACGAAATCTATTAAACGTATTCTTCAACTTTGAAGACGCCAGGTTGTTTAGTATTTGTTTGGCAGCCATCAATATTAAGCGTTTTCGGTGGGTTTGTGAAAATGGATAAAATTGGTCATCGTTATGTGTTACAATACTTTTAATTGAAAGGCCTCAGCCCAACCAATATGATCCAACTCTGGGTGAGCCTGCTCCTTTGTTTACAACGGTAAAATATTGGGTAGCGAAGTTCAAACGCGGCCGTGCGAGCCGTCATGACGAGCGTCGCATTGGTCGACCAAACGAGTTGACGACTCCAGAAACGCTGAAACACAAAGTGATACTGGATGATCGTCAACTGAAAGTGCGCGAGCTAGAGGACATAGTAGGCATTTCAAAAAGTGTATTAAATCGCATATAAGCTGAAAACTTGGACACGAGAAAGCTGTGTGCAAGGTGGGTGCTGCGTTTGCTCACACTCGAGCTAAACCAGTGTCGTGAAGATGTTTCAACTGAGTGTTTAGCAAAGTTTCACAGCAACAAAACGAAATTTTTGCGCCGTTTCATTATCATGGGTCTATTACTCCACACTCGAGACAAAAGAACAATCAAAACAATGGATTCAAAAGGTAGAACCTCTCAAAAGAAGGCGAAGGCCGTTTCATCTGCAAGTAAGGTCATGGCGTCGGCTTTTTGGGATGCGCGTGGGATAATTTTCATTGATTATCTTGAAAAAGGAAATACTATCAACGGCGAGTATTATGCGAACTTGTGGCAATGTTTGAACGAAGAAATTAAGCAAAAGCGGCCGCATTTGGCTCAGAAGAAAGTGTTCTGTCATCAAGACAATGCACCAGCTCACAAATCCATCATTGCAATTTGCCAAAATTCATGAATTTAAGTTTGAGTTGCTGCCTCGTGCACCATTTTCTTCAGATTTAGCCCCCCTCGGATTATTTTCTATTCGCAAACTTGAAAAAATGTCTCGGTGGTCAAAGATTTTCCAACCGTGAAGAAGTGATGTCGGCAGTTCATGTCTATTTTGAGGAGCAAGACGGTTCTTATTATAAAAAAGGGTATCGAACTTATTGAACATCGCTGGGAAAAGTGTATAGAGCTGAAAGGAGATTATTTTGAAAAATCAATACATTTTTTAGCAAAATTTTTGTGTTTTCTTTGCTGGGTTGGGTACTTCTGGGATCATCCTCGTAGATACCTCCAAACACCTATGGTTCCTTAAAGAAAATTTTTAATTTTTAGCTGAAAAAATAGGAGAAAAAAATTCTCAAATGCCACTATTTCCCTGGCAACTGGAGGTCACTGGAGGTGCGGCAGCTATATTTACCAGATTAAAAAAATACATTTCCGACGTAGGGCATGGGTGCAACAATGTCCCAAAAAATTAAAAAGAAAGGTTCTACATCTACATCTACTTAATACCCCGCAAGCCGCCGCAAGGGCGTGTGGCGGGGGGTGTTAGGTCACCAACCGTAAAAAGGAACAATACCACATGCAAAACAAGGTTAAAATGCATTGGCTTAACTTGGTAGTCTAATGCGGATACTGCATATTTAACTCCATGAAATGAACAAGGAAATTATAATATTGTCTCTACCACGAGCATAATTATACTCGCCGAATAAGAGAGAAGGGATAAAAAACCAAAGCGAATTGGGGTGGAATCAATGAGTGGCGGAGGCGTGGTGAAACAGATCGGTAGGCCGGGGTGCGCTCAAGAAGACACAAAAGGAAGGATAGGGTGCGAGCAGGAAGGGGTGGGGGAGGGGGCGTGGTGCCGAAAGCCAGTGAGGTGATCGCAGTGGGACTGGATCCCCGGAATCGGGGGGAGGAGTAAGAGGGTGAAAGTCCGAGGGGATCTCAGTGGATCGGAAGTCTCATAGAGAGGAACGGATCGGGAGAGCGGAAGGGGAGACGACTTGATCCCGCAGAGGCGACGAGGAGGACAGTACGCGACACTCCGTGGGGGCTGGAAGGGTAATTCTCCAGGCCTGGGAATCGCTGATTGACGGCCGAAGAGGCATCCGAAGCCGACACGACGAGGACCATCGACGGAAGCACGACCCATCGCATCCCCGTTGGTGACCGAGGCGAGTTGACGACCTCGAATCGTAAGCTGCGTGTGAAGTTTCTCATTATTTTATTTCACAGGGGGAGGGGGAATTACTTCAGAGGTCTGAAAAAAATCGAGAGGAAACCATTTCAGAGACTTTGATTGCCAATTTAGCTCTGATCATCAACATTCTGAAATTTGCAACTTGAAGAGTGAGTTAGTTTGAATTGTTAATTATATTTCCCAAACCGACGGGAGAAGCTCTTTGAAAAACCAGAATTGTTATGCAGTGTCGAATGAATTAAGCTAAATTTATATCTAAATTTCCATTTGAACTATTTCGAAGTACTTCTAAATTACAAGTCCTCTTTGGTGTCCAGGTGTAGCGTTTTATTTGGAGGTCACTCGCCGATTTGACTCGGAACAATAAATTGGGCAACCTAGTTAGCCTGATGTCGTGACTGACCACGTACAGAAAAAAGAAAGATGTCTCGTTGAGATGATCTCTGGAAAAAGTGAAAATGGTTCGGCAAAGAGGGACGTTCTATCAACGAATGGCTGAGCGAAGTGATACCAGTGATTTAGTCTGTAGGAGATGCACTTTGGGGAAATTATTCAAAAAAATAGTCGGATACCATCGAACGAAGCCGGAATGATCGCCGTAGGGTTTGGAACACTATGTATGTATAAAATACGTCCAGCTTCAACAGTATGTCGTACGTTTTTAAATGGAGTAAGGGGGATCAAGTTCCACAGGAACGATGTGGAAAACAAAGGGAACAATCGCGCATGAATATCACTCACCTTGATTCAGCAGAAAGCAATCGTTGCTGCTAACATTTTACAGCAAGTGCGCCGAAGATTTCGGGAGAATTCCTCGGCAGCGCTCATTCCCAGCAATTCATTTCTCGAATATCAACCTGGATCCACCCCACGGATACGAAAAACAAAACACTGCCCCATTGCAAAGAGAAGTGCGATGTGCGCACATTTTTGCAAAAAAAAACACTCCAGGAACCGCGTTTTATCCACGAGTTGTCAGGGTAATTATAACATTTTGGCAAAGAGGATTTCTATTTTCCCGTAATTGTTCGCCGGCCGGAAAGAAAATTTCACTTTTCAAATCGAAAACAATTTTCTAGCGAAATCCTGGGTTCAATGCGCGCGTGCGCCGATAGTTGTGAGCAACGAAAAGGAATATCAAACACGGATCACCGAGAGTTTTCTCTGATTTGAAGACGTTTCCCACAAACGATCCCTAATCGTGGGCTGACCTCGTGACCCCAAGCTTCTCCCAACACGGACGGAGAGCCGACCATGACCGCACCGCCGCACCATTTGCCGCTGCCCTGCTCCCCCGCCGCGAACCCCGTGGTCGTCGGGTGTCGGGGAGAGGGGGTCCAACCCCACGGACCTCCCCCCAGGCACCACCACCAGCACCCCCCGCCTGCCCCCTGGGACCTCGCGCCTACTTCCGAGCTCAGCAGGCAGTACGAAATGGCGGCCTATCACCACGGAGCGTACCTTGGCGGAGGAGGACTCGGCCCGGGAGGAGGGGCGTCGTCCCTTTGGAACGGGGTGAGTGGTTGACCATGTCCATTGAACCCTCGAGTTTGCCCACCCCCCGATTCGTCCACCAATTCAAAATACCTCTTCATCTGAACGCAATTGTATTCGGCCTCCCTCTTCCGCCTCTGCGTAATGTACCTTCTTAAGAATAGGATTGTCTAAGTGTAAATTAAGATGCTTACGACATTTTTATGACCAAGTGAGCGACCAGGGACACATTTATGACGATTTGCATAGAAGAATACTTTTCGGCAGCACTCATTTATATTTATTTCAAAGGTGACATTTAATAAATTATGAAAAGGGAAAGAACTTTTGCGATCGTATCTCACATAATTTTATTGAACTTTTAGGTTAATACTTGGTGGCGCGATACCTTCCAAGGCAGAAATCCCTATTTTTAGTGTTCCACTCAATGGCTGTACCTGAATTCCAAAAAATACTACGTTTTCGTGCAAAACTTGTACAGGAAAGAAAGAGTACTACAACAAAACAGCTCCATACATTGATATGAAATTTTACTTCGTATTAAAAAATTAATATTATGCTTAGAGATCCGAGTGGTGCCTCTCATTAGTGTTGAAATACAAAAAAATTATCAAAAGCTCTATAATTACTCTGTTAATTATCTCAGGTGCGCCTTTAACGGTAACAGTAAGTTGAAACAGAATTGAAACAAAATGGTAATTTTCTTTCCAGTAGAGTTTAATCAAATATTAACCTCAACTGAAACATACTGAAATGTACCCTGAAATTGACTCTGCTCACCTGCATCGAAGCGTCCGTTATGCTATCATAAATATTTTTATTATTTCACTTATTTACATGCATAACTTCGAATTGAAACAGACGTTGTTGCCTGAAATGGATATTTTAGGACTTCGTTTTATCCATCCATGGCATCGTGGCCATCATGGCGGGTGCATCGTAAATGCAATTTCATCATTTTTATTGAAAATATACTAGAAATACTCTCCTTTATTAAACGCTTTTTGATATATCTTTGTAACGTTGCAGATATTAATCATTAGCAGAATAAAAATTTCCAAGCATCGCTTTTTTCGAATGTCATGTTTACTAACAGTTTCTTTTCCTTTCCATGCTTACTAATAGTTAATAGGCATCTTTCGTGAATCTAATCAAAAAGTGCTGCATAGTATGCTCGATGAATGGCATTCAAAATAGCAGTTTTGTGAAACACAGCGACGGTGCCCTAGACGCCATTTTGTGACACAGGTACCTTAAAAATACCCACTCTTTGTGCGAATGACGAACGGATAAGATATTTACGTGAAAATTTATCTATTGATCAACGCTAAAATTCACTTAATGACTGAAGTTCTTTCAAATGCAGTTAGTTAGAAAAACGAACAGTTGGAACACTGGCAGAGTTACACAGCTAGAATATTGCTAGGAAAGAAACAAAGAAAGTTTTGACTTTTGTCAAAAGAAAAATTTAGTTTTTGGGTAAATGTAAAGTAATTAATCACTCTAATAATTATATGCTTTAAAATTATGCATCAAAATAGAGCTATAAACGAACAATTAAATCGAAAATAATTTGAACTGCCCTTAAAAAATGAAACTTTAATAACTACATTATAGCAATCAACGTTTTTATTACTTTAATATGAAATGAATGCAGGGGGTCAATGTAGTTTAGAAAAGGCAACGTGAAGCTTTATTGACGATAATGGAAAAATTAAACAAACCCGTCGTTAAATCAATAATGTTTCTCAATCTCGTGCGTCATTTGCATGCACCGATGCTCATTTTTTTCACTTGTCATATGCAACGGGATTTAGATAATGAAAAAGTGCTGGCTTTAAGAGACATTTTATAATTAATGAACAGATAAAGCATTTATAATGAGATGAATGCGTATATTAAAATGTAAAAAATATGCTACACATTTTTAACAGAGAATGCTCATCTCAGGTAAGGTAATCATTTTCACACCATTCGATAATAGATTTAATAACTGGCATTTTTGAGGTCTATGGAATAATTAAATATATTGGTTACAATATTAGAGGATTTTTAGTTCTGTTTCCAGAATTTTCTTCGAATACCTTTCGAAAAGAGTTTCATCGTAAATTTCTCAAGATAATTTACATTTCCCACTTAATTTCTGTAAAATTAAGCTCATCAATATGAAATTATGTGCATCTTTATGTCCACAACATTCTAAATATTTTATTTTCTGAGTAACTAATGTTCATATCAGTATTTTAACTTGAAAATCAACGACATTATTTAAAATATGAAGCTTGAAATCAAATATTTGAAGATTTTCGTCGAATGTTATTTTGGAATGCGTCTCTGGTCCTATTCCTCTTCACCAACATTTCACTGGCCACCCCACCCACCTCCTCAATCCTTTTGGTTTGTAGGCAAATAAGATGCTTGGAATACGTGTGCCTTGGATCCTGTTCGGGTGTTGTTACAAATTTTTCTTACGTCGCTTTACATTGTTTTACGACGGTTCCACATTGAGTACATGCCTCCTGGTTTAATTTCTCATCCTGTAAAATCTTTGATTTTTTTGAGACATGTCATCCCTGCTATTCTGAGTTTTTCCTCTTTTGTCTTGGCTGACGTCCACCCTTCACCTCCACCTAGTGACACTGGGAGAGCTGAAGTACTGCATTAACACATTGCAGCGTCTCTTCACTGCCTTTATTTTAAACGCTTTTGCCACCTTAACGAGTACTTCGCACATGGCATGTTTACTTTGTTGGTATTATATCTATCACATTTGATCGTGATGCCACAACCAAGATAATGGAAGTGCGAGGCTTGTTTCTTGTTCATTTCTTGCCACTACTTTTGTCGCATGTATTAAAATTCCTTTATGTATTAAAATATTAAAAAGTAATTGGTGTGCAACACTTATATGAAATAACGGTTGCACTTAACTATGATAAAATAACTCACAGGGGTAATTTATATCCTTGAGTGGTACACAAACTCGCATGATTACTGGTGACGCCATCTGTGAAGTGCCGACTGCAACTAGCCATGATTTAAACTATTGTGGCGCTCTTTGGTGCTGCAGCCGCACCACGGCGATCACATTCGCGTCTCTGTGCTTGAAGGGCCATGGCGGAGGGCGGGTGGTGCCAGGCGGGGGCGACGGCAACCCTCTGGTGTCCTACCACCCGCACCCCGCGCATTTGGGGGCGCCGAACCCACTCTCGCACCCCTCGTCGCACCACCATCACCACCCCGGGGGACACCCGCAGCCCCCGGATCTCCTGCTGCAGGGACATTGCGACCTCTGGGCCGCGGCTGCTGCGGCTGCAGCGGCGGCGGCCGCGGCGGCCCACCACCACAACGGCGCCGGAGGGGAGCCGATGGTCGGAGGCGGCGGCGTGGGTGCGGATTGCCCCAGGGGAGGGCAGCAGCTGCAATGCGGAGTGCCACAGCAGCAGCAAGTGCCGAGGTAATACAATGAAACAACGCCCCCAGTGATCACACAGCCTCCGCATCCGTGATACGAAACACGTGCGCACTCGTCCAAGATCCAAATACAAAAAACCACTGCCCCTAGAATACACACGTTGGAGAATCTGGTCGAGCAAAATCCGCCCTTCTACCGGAAACATTTCGTCGCTGACGGTGTTTTCTTGTTTATTTCCGTAGTACCCTGCAAGCCACCGCTAGTGTGTGCGGCAGGGGTTGATTAATTATGACCCACAAAACTCTTTCCCCCTACCGTGGCCAGAAAACGTTATTCGCCCTGCGCGAACTACCTTTCGTCTTGCTCCTACCCTTCGACCTATAGTTGACCCCACCAAGAGTTAACATCATTGCTCCCAACAGAACAGCTCTAAGGGCCACTTTAGCCCTTCCACTACGCCAATGCATATTCCTCGGGCAAGGAATGAAAAATTAATAGCCATATTTCGAATATCGAATAAGAACGCAATAACTTCTCACCAGTGTTCAAATTTCCCAGAATCCACCACGTCCAGCAGGGTTCAATAAACACCCATGAGTAAGGATTCAGCACCTTATTCATTGCGTAAATAGAGTATGACATTGGCAGATACAAGTCTTTCATTTTCCCGGAAGTGAATGACAGCGATTTCTTCCAATTGAAATTAAGGTTGCACTCATGATACGAAGCATTGAATAATTGAAAATCCCCACATTCTGTTGAATTACTTATTTATCAAAGAAAGATCTCTATCATCAGCACATGGCTAATTTCCCCATGCTGATTTATATTTAATGTCATTCATGTAAACGAAGAATGATTAACAGAGAAATGAGTAATTCTTTGCGGAAGCCGAAGACCATTTTAACAATATCCGTAATAACTGTGATAATTTTCATCAGGTTTCATATACTAGTATATCACGCCTATTACCCGCAATTACAGGGTTCGTCCGGAAAATAAGTGTACTGAGCTCAGGAAAAAAAATTATTACACTTTAACATATCTTAAGCTAATATTCTCAAAATAGTACCCTTGTGAGTCGATACACTTGTTCCAGCGGCGTTCCCATTCCTGGAACGCTCCCGCGAAGGCATCATCGGGAACCTCTCGAAGACACGTCGTCACGGCCTCTTTGACGGCGTCCAAAGTCCCGTATCGCGTTCCTTTCAAACTCCTCTTTATCTTCGGGAACAGAAAGAAGTCCGGTGGTGCCAAGTTCGGGCTGTAGGGCGGGTGCGGCAGCGTTGCCACGCCGTGCTTGGCCAAGAAGTCCGACACGACAAGCGGGGTGTGAGACGGCGCATTGTCGTGATGCAGCCGCCAAATGTTTTTGATCGCTCGCCAGATGTTTTTAATCTCGTGCACTATTGTTTTTGGCACATTACACTGCTCTGCTATCATCCGAACACTAAGACGACGACCAGAGTTCAGTACATCGCGAACTTTTCGCACCTTTTCGTCGGTGAGTGTCGTTGATGGGCGTCCAGGCCGTGGTTCGTCGTCGACCTCTTCTCTGCCCTCCACGAACATCTTGTGCCACCAAAAGATCATGTTTCTGGACATGGCTGACTCCCCGTAAGCCTGGTTAATCATACCGACAGTTTCGGTAGACGATTTCCCAAGCTTTACCGCAAATTTGATGGAATAACGCTGCTCCAAAAACTTCGGCATCGCGTTCCGTGACGTGGGTCGAGCGTGGAGGTTCGCGTTAACAGAGCTCCTCACTATACCACAGCTCAGAGCCGACTGCCTTTTTCAGCGTCGCTTGCCAACATACCCCCCTCCAATCGCAGCCCGTCAGAGCGGTGCTGGGCGCGCCTGGAGCGGCGGGAAAAAATCAGTACACTTATTTTCCGGACGAACCCTGTAAGTGTACTTGCTAACAAGGAGATGTTGAGAATCAAATATGTCTTTTTGAGGATTTTATTTACTTTATATCTCCGAGGTGAGCTCCGAGGTGAAGCGCGTCCAGGGTGTCGAGGGGGTTCGGCTGGGACTAACGGTCTGCAGCATCGTTCCGAGGGAGGATCGCGGGTCTCTGGTTTGGAGCCGAGTGGAAGGCATAAACCAGAGACTATCGAGATTCTGCTCGGACATAGGAGCCTCCTTCGTCGACCTCAGACCAACCCTCCGATCTTGCAGGACTCCCCTTAACCGATCTGGGGTCCATTACACGGCGGAAGCGGCGAGGAAGGTAGCGGATAGGGTACTCGACCACTGTAGGCCTTTTTTAGGATAGAGGGCAGGTCACTAAGTGGGTCAGTAACATCTGGGGATAGCGCGTATAATATTATTAATAAAAATATAAAAGTCACCGACAACACTGGCATTTGTGAATTGTGACACGCACTTCCCCACAAAGGCGTCCTAAACTACAGTCAGGCACAAATAAGGACGTTATTCAACATAAAAATAATTTAACTATACTTGTTATAAATTGCAGAAGCCTCAAGAACAAATCAGCGGATCTAGAACACATAATCCAAACTCATTCCGCTGATATAGTACTAGGCACAGAGAGTTGGCTGTGCAATGACATGAACGACCAAGAAATTTTCCCAATAGATTTCAAAGTTTACCGACACGATAGAGATACAAGACCCGGAGGAGGGGTTTTCGTGGCAGTTAAAAGTCATTTTGAAAGCAGGCAAGTTTCATTTGAAAATAATAACATAGAAAGTGTTTGGTGCACCTTAATACGAACCAATCAACCCAACGTAAATTTATGCTCTTTCTACAGACCTCCAGACTCAGATTTGAAAACATTTCATACCCTCAACGATCAAATTTACAATTTTACACGTAAATATAATAACAGCATCAACACAATTGGTGGCGACTTTAACCTCCCTGGTATAGATGGGGACAGCAATATCGTTAAGTCTGGGACCCGCGATCGCGAATCTTGCAATTCCATGATGAAACTGGTTCAAAGAAACTCCCTCCATCAAGCAGTACGCATGCCAACCCGTGGAAAGAACATATTGGATCTATTTCTTACAAGCACGCCTGAACGTATTATTGGTGATTCAACTGATGAGGGCTTGAGTGACCATAAAGCAATTAATGTCCACTTGGACATAGAAATAAAAAAGATTGTTAAACCAAAAAGAAAAAAATTATAATTACCATAAAGCAGACTTTGAAACTTTTGCCAATCAATTAAACTCTTCACTACCCGAGTTCAAAACCCGCTTAAGTCATGCCAACGTGGAAGAAACTTGGACAGAATTGGTCAATATTATGCAAAAAGGAATCATAGATTTCATAACTATAAAATACGTTAAAGCAAATCACGACCCCAGGTGGTACAACAAAGACGTTAGAAAAGCCCTTCGAAAGCAGAGAATGCTACACTCTAGGGTAAAGAGGGCCGGCGTGAACACATCATCCCCGAGAATAAACAATTATGGAACACATATAGATCCTCTAAAATTGAAACCAAAACACATTTGCGTAACGCCTTACTGGACTTTAAACGCAAAGTACTTTGGGAGCACTTGGACACTGACCCCAAAGCTTTCTGGTCATATGTTAGGGAAGTAAATGGGAGTAAACAAACCGTGGCTTGCTTAAGGGATTGTACCAATATAATTCATACAGACAGTGAGGGTAAAGTTAACATCCTAAATTCATTCTTCCAAAGCGTTTTCTCGAATGATGCTGCCACCGCATATCTCCAAGAAACAATACATACTCCATGGACAAAATAACAGTGGACCAACAATAAATTCTAAAATTGCTTAATGAGATTAAACCCAACAAATCCCCGGGTCCCGAAAATATACCAGCTAGGGTGATAAAACATTTAGCTCCAAACATTGCCCCGTACCTTGAATTCATATTTAACAAATCTCTCACAGAGTGCAAAGTACCTAAGATTTGGAAAACCGCGCAAATAACGCCTATTTTTAAAAGTGGTGACAGTGAGGATCCCAGTAATCACAGACCGATATCTCTCACTTCTATCTGTTGCAAAATCTTAGAGCACATAATTGTCAGTTCAATAATGAGACACCTTGATAGCATTAACTTTTTAAGTGACAATCAACACGGATTCAGGAAAACCCGCTCCTGCGAGACCCAATTAGGATTATTTACACATGATTTACTTTTATCGGGTGAGAGAGGTAGGCAAGTGGACGCGATCTTTTTAGATTTTCAAAAGGCATTTGATAAGGTTCCACATGGTAAACTCATTCATAAATTAAAGGTCGTGGGTATAAACAAGGGCGCCATAAATTGGGTTAAAGATTTTCTTTCAGAGCGGGAACAGAGGGTAGTCCTTGATGGCGCTAGTTCCGACAGCGTTCGAGTCACGTCGGGGGTACCTCAGGGAAATGTAATCGGGCCGTTGCTTTTCTTGATTTTTGTTAACGATTTGAACCGCGAAGTGAAAAGTAAAATTAGAATGTTCGCGGATGACACGGTGATCTATCGGGAGATAACTGGGGATGAGAATCGTTTTATTCTAGGGCAGGATTTAGATTGCATTGATAAATGGTGTTCTAACTGGGGATTGACACTAAATTATAATAAATGTTCGGTGGTAAATTTTTTTAAAGTTCAACGGGAGTTGCTTACAAATTAGCTGGAGTTGACCTAGCAGTAGTTAATACGGTAAAATACCTAGGTGTTACCTAGGTGTCGTACATTCACAAAAGACGTAACTTAGGGGACTCACATACGTAAAGTCTGCGGTCAAGCATATAAAAAATTGGGATTTATTAGACGCAGTGTCGGCAAAAGTGACTCGAAGGTCAAGGAACGTTGTTGCCACGCTCTTGTAAGGCCTCATTTAGAATACACATGTAGCGTATAGGATCCGAGTGAAAAAGTTCTCATTCGGAAAATTGAGAAGTTTCAACGCCGGGCAGCCCGTTTTGTAAAAAACTCTTACGATAAAACGCAAAGCGTCACCGAAATGCTCATGGAATTGGGGTGGGAATCATTAGAAGAGAGACGATTCAATGCAAGATTGAAATTATTAAATAAATTCAGATCCGCATGTTTCAGCACCGAGGTCTCGCTAATTATTCGTACTCCTGCATACATTGGTCGCTTGGATCATGCATATAAAATTCGGGAAATAGATGCCAGAACTAGCCGACTCAAGGACTCCTTCCCACGGACAATACGGGATAGCAACTGCAGGGTTATAGATAGCAAAAATTCCACTTGCCACCCTCAGCGTCTAAAAAATAATTAGTTCTACTTAAATGCATGCTCTTCCACTAACCTTATGTGTTTTGTTATAATAGCCCATTCATTCCGAATGACCTCATTCGTGTTCTGTTCATCTGTTTTTAAGTCTCCCTTTCAATCCCTCGTCCCTCTCCTCGGGGGGAAATTCCTGCTACGTGCAACGTTGGGTCGCATTCCCTGCCTTTTACAGTCTCTTCGGGGGGCAGAATGTTTTGTGGTACATGTTCATGTGGTAGTGGTTTTTCACATTCTTGCTTGTTGTGTCCTGGCTTGCGTGTTGTAGGATGGCTTTCGTGCTGCATCCTGGGGTGCAGTTTTTTGTTGTTTTGCGGTATGTGTTTGCATGAGTGTTGGATGAAGGGATGTTTGCATGAGTGTGTGCGCTGCTATGGGTGTAATTTTCCACGTTGTTGTTTTGCATGTGGTATTGTTCCTTTTTACGGTTGGTGACCTAACACCCCCCGCCACACACCCTTTCGGCGGCTTGCGGAGTATTATGTAGATGTATATGTATATGAATAAAAAATTCCTATTTAGTTTCAATTAAATGGCTAAGAAGAATGATTTCAATTTTACAGCCTCACGGGAACGACTTCCCGTCTTCTGATTGCAATATTGTCTTGCGTGAATGGACACAGAAAGAGTAGAGCTTCTTTCATATAAATATTCAATGACGTGCCTGAGAGCGAGAATCTACTCCAGCAATTTATTCGAATTACGAGTTAGCTAATGCCACACCGTTGTCGTCGTAGAACTCAATTATCATTTATCTTCGAGTACTTCATTCCCAAAATGCACCATGCCAGTTCATTCTCCAAATCCGGAGTTTCACTAGCCCATAAGAAGGAAGGCAGTAGTGATCCCCCTCTCTAGATCTTTCAACGGTTTTCTTTTTGGAACTAAGAGGAAATGTTCGTATTTGGCCATGATTAGGTTCTCCTTTCCTTTTATTACCATTAAGACTTCTTCTAGCTTCTCACATGCTTTTTACATTATTCTTCTTTTGTATCAGTCGTTCGAGTGACTTCCGCTACCACTGTACCCATAGTCTGCCTTAGATGCACGCCGTCAAGATCCTTCTGGCAATACGCCATAAGGCTATTTCCTCTTCTTTTCCATTATGATTCCAAACTGTCTCATTTGGAATATACAACTAGTAAATGGAATCCTAATGGAGTTGCATTGATTGCCGAATTAAATCGCGATCAGCGTAGAGGAGCTATATTCGTAAAACGTTGTTATGATAAACTGAGTAGCGTATCAAAATTATCAGAGGAGCTAGGGTGAGAATCACTCACGGAGCTATGGTTAAATTACAGATTAAATCTCTTGCATAAATTGAAAGGATGCTCTTTAGCGGTGATCCTGAAAATGCATTAGCCCATCTTACCTCAGTAGGAGAGATTGTTATTATTTTAGGAGGTAAGCAATCTACCGGTTAAAGTAGGCTATGGGCGAAGAGAACTTTCCAATAATATCAAATAAATACCTTGCATCTCCTAAAAGAACACAACCGAACATCCTACTCTACAGTACCCTCTTATTCAACTCCACATACTTCTTTCCTCCCTTCATTCCATCCAACATCCCTACACTATTCCTTCCCTTTCCTCGTTTGCCCAACATTCTCCCCTCTATTACAGTCTCCAACATCCCACTGCCGATCAATACGCCCTTCATCCAATTGTCCTGCCTCCTTAGGATTTCTCCCAATAAACCCCTCTCTTCGCCCACCATACCAAGTTCCCTATTTGTTTCCCTTCTCCATTCTTCTCCACACCCACATTTCAAAAGCCTCTCATCTACGTCTGTCCTGCTTCAACGACCACGTTTCCGCACCGTACATAGCTACGCTCCATATCAAAGTTTTTACGAGTCTTTTCTTAACATCCTTACTCAACGTCCCTGTCATCAACTCCCTCCTCCTTGTGAAAGCCTCTTTGCCTAGCGCAATTCTTCTCCTTACGTCCCTACTACTTTGACCGTGTTGGTCCAAAACACTACGGAGATACGTAAACTGTTCTACCTGCTCTAGTTTTAGCCCTCCTATTTTAATGTTAAGCTTGGGCTTCTTCTTTCTAGAAAATCGCATAACCTTTGTAGCTACGTAGCTACGCTCCACATTAAAGTTTTGACGAGCCTTTTCTTAATATCCTTAGCCAATGTCCCTGTCATCAACTCCCTCCTCGTGAAAGCTTCTTTGAATTGCATACAAGTTAGAGCTTAGAAGTTAAAATTCGGCTGCAGTAATGGGAATGCGACTATATCCACGCAAGTGGGTGATATGACTGCTTTGAGAATTACGAAATCTGTTCAAAAAGTATCGCGACTTTTGTGTTTTTTTCAAAAATTATTTATTTATTCATGAGTATCTATTTTGTGCCCTTCAAAGTAATCCCCATTAGATATTATACACTTGTGCCAACGTTTTCTTCCAATCCTCGAAGCACTCCAAAAAATATTTTTTTGTGATATTGTCCAGCTCCTCCTTCGGTGGAGTCTTTATCTCGTCAATCGTAGCGTAGCATTGTCCTTCCATGGGCCTCTTAAGTTTCGGGAATAAGAAAAGTCCACTGGGGGCCAGGTCTGGGGAATGCGGTGGCTGCGGCATCATTGGTGTGTTGTTTTTGGCCAAACATTCGCGCACAAGTAACGATATATGAGCAGGGGCGTTGTCATGGTGCAAAAGCCATATTGTGTTCTTCCACAAATCCGGGCGTTTGTGGCGGATTCCTTCGTGCAAATTGCGCATAAATTGCTGGTAATATTCCTTATTTACCGTTCTACACTGTGGCATGAACTTGTGGTGCACCAAGCCCCTGCAATCGAAGAGCTATAACTGTTAGCAAAACCTTTACATTCGACGGAACTCGGTGCGCATTTTTCGGTCTTGGCTCGTGCTGCGGCTTCCATTGGGATGATTGAGCAATAGTTTCCACGTCGTAACCATAAATTCATGAATCGTCACCAGTTATGACCCTCTGGAGCAAATTTGGGCCGTCGCGGATAGAGTCCAACACCTCATTAACAATGTTGATGCGTTGCTGTTTTTGGTCGAAATTGAGCAATTTTGGTACGAATTTCGCGGCGGCCCGTGTCATGCCCAAATCATTGGTAAAAATCGAATGACAATCGATATGTTTAGGTCCTCAGCAACTTCTCTATCAGTGAATTAGCCCATACTATTTTCTTGACTTCACCAATGTGTTCATCTGTTGCTGACGTGCTCGGGCGTCCGGCACGCTCTTCGTCCTTCACATCTTCTCGGCCCTCTGAGGACATTTTGTACCACCGACAAACGTTACTTCAGCCCAAGGTAGCTTCTCCATATGCCACAGTCAACATTCGGAATGCGTCCGTGCACTGAATTTCGTTTTTCACACAAAATTTGACACTGATTCCTTGATCCTATTTTTGGGAACAGGCAAAAATCGAAGACAAGCCAAAACACGTCCATGCAAAACAACTGCCAACAATTCATTGAGCATTCAAAATTGCCAACTTTCCGGCATAAGTGAAACGAAAATCAAATATACGCAACCCACGAAAATTCGCGATACTTTTTGGACAGACCTCGTGCATGGGACTGAATTATTTATTAAATTCTGCAGAACGATGAAATCATTTGTGATTACTTTGAACTAAAGTTTAGTCTTCCCACCCTTCAAAGGGTCCCACCTCAGGGTGTGTATTAATTGAGTACGTATGTCGACTTTCTTGTGGAGTTTTACGAAACTCCTTGACGCAATTTGTTAAATTTTGTCTTACTGACCATTCTTACAAAATCTACATCTTCAGCAAGTTGGCTTCATCGATTCAAACACTTTCCTATTTAAATTTCTTTATCCTAGAGGATGTTTGACAGATTCAGGTGCTTAGTTTTAAGGGAGGAAAGATGAATCTCACCCTTTGCTTATATTCGCCAATAGGGTACTTAAGGGGCTAAGGAAACAAATAGTCAATAAGTGCAAACTGTCGTAAGATTAAAGTGAGTCTCTTTAATGTTAACATTCTATTGTGTGTAATACGTCATTTTTACGTTTTATTGTAGTTAATGTGAATGGAATTACTCCAGAAGGTCTTCTTCTTTTTAAAATTTGTCCGAATCGGCGTATACCACCGCATTTACTGAGTCGAAAACTCATATCATCTTTTCCGTTGATCTTAGCATTTACTGTGAGCAAGACAGAAAATCCTAGTAATTAAAAAAAGCACGATTTTATTATGACTGGTTGAAAACGAGGATGAATGAAGCTATTCCAAAATTCTGATACCCTCCACAAGGAGATTCAGTTGATCGTCTTGAGATGTTCACAGACATTTCGTTGCACCAATAATGAGTCAATAAATATTCAATACATCATCAAAAGTTACCTTCAATAGTCAGTAATTTGACGACATTTGAGCTAGCATAAGAAATTATTATTTTCTCCAACAAAACAGACGATGGTAAAATTACTGAAACCATTTATTTCCCATGGAAAAATCCAATAAAAGTTTCTCGGAACTCATTTAATTCTCCTAATGTATTCTCCTCAAGAGATTTGATGTGTTCGGACTATCAAGTTGGATTCCACCACTGCATTTGAATCTCACCTCCTCAGGTCAACCGGAAGATTCGGAGGCTCCAGTTGCGGCGGTGGGGGAAGCTCTGGGGCCTCCTTCAGCTCCGCTCCCCTCACGCCCACCTCTTCCTCTCCGGGGACGAAGAAGACGAGGAGGAGAGTGGCCACGGTGGCTCAGCGCAGGGCCGCCAACATACGGGAGCGCAGGAGGATGTACAACCTCAACGAGGCCTTCGACCGACTGCGCCGGAAGGTTCCCACCTTCGCCTACGAGAAGCGACTCTCGCGGATCGAGACTTTGCGGCTCGCCATCACGTACATATCGTTCATGGCGGAGCTGTTGGGTGGGGCGCATTCCTCGGGGGCCGCGGCGGGGGCTGGCGGGTTCCCCCCTGGTTCCAAGCGGAGGAAGGCTGGAGGTGCGGCAGAATCGGCGGGACTTCTCTTGCCCGTACAGCACGGCGACTACGTGCCGTACTCCCTACCGTGAACGACTGGTGACTTCGACGCCCGGAGGTGAACGGACTTGCAGCGGCTGTCATTTCTGTTTACGGGTGTGCTTCCGTGTGACTTGCACGAAAATAAATACGTTTTTACCTTACGTGAACTCCCGTTTTTACCTCCTTCATGAACTCCACCATCCAAGGTAACCCTGGAAGTGTGTACGTATTCTCTGTTTCCCAAGGCGGCAGGTGGACATCTTGAAAGGGGGAAGATCACAGACGCTTCCTTCTACCTTCCACTCGGAGCCGAGTGAACAAAACATTAATTCATTGAGTTCTCTCAGTATATCTATAAAAACAGCGAAAATCTGGAGGGGGGAATTACAACTACTGCCCACCCTTGTGTCACAAATTAGGTAACCTAATGTTGCAGTTTTAATACCATTTAACTCGGGGCAACTCATCGTAAAAAGCTCAACTCGACTTCTCTAATCTGCCATGAAATTCTTTTGAAAAACATTGCGAGGAAAAAGCGCGTTTTATACGCCTTTAAATTAAAATATTTACTCTTTGACGCATTCATTTTTATTTCTCGCACGGAAACGATCAAAGTATTATTCATGCCACACGGCGCGACATCTTGTATGCGTACTCGCACTAAGTGTATTATGATTTGTCAATGCGAAGATATGAACTGAGGTATCTGTCAAAACTGCACTGTTTCCAGGCGACGTGTTCTTGCCCACATGACTTTTGCCGAGGTCTCCCATCACTTTGAGTCGTCGCTTCTTAACCAGTCGTTGAGCTCTTTCTTATGGCTCCTTCGGTCTCCAGTAAATTATCCTGCCACTGATTAGGTTCAATTAGTTCCCCTATTGTTTTAGCATCTTCCATTCATTCCTTTCTTCAACCCGCTCTTCGAAGCATATCTTTATTGGTCACGAAAGAAAAACATTTCGTGACATGTTTCTCCTGTGGCTCATGTACATTACTTCTTATTTTATTATCTTTGAAGCTATCTAACAGAGTAGAAAAGTTGACTCCGTATGCAATAGGTGAGAATATTTTTATTTCGCTTCAAGATAGTATTAGCAGTCTTTTACATTATTCCCTCATAGGAGGTCTTTGGACGAACCATTCTGCTTACTCTTCCTTCTTTCTTGGTGAAGTAGCTTTTTAAATGAAGTCGCCCAGAAGGCTGAAATAAAAAAAACTGACCATAGTCGTTAACATCTTTGTTATAAGACGACTGCATAAGAATTATTAATATTTTTTAGCTCCTGAAATTGGTTTTGATGTCAGTGAGCAAATAGAGCGTTCATAAGCTCCTATATAAACAGCATGGAGCAAGTGGTGGCATCAGTTCCAACTGCTAATCCACCAGTCGACGGTTTGATTCCCGCCGAACTTGGTTCTCCTCCAACTTTGGTGCTTGCGATCTTCCTTATTGTATCTTTTTTAACAATCCACTATAAAAACTACTTCAGCTACTTTCGGCTAAGCTTTTCATAAAAATAAAAAATACATAGTGCGGACAAGAAAGTCTTTCCATAAATATAAAGGAGGTAATTGTAGGAATATCACCGAGTACCATCATTATCGAGTCATCTCTACGTGTTATCTTTCGATGGTTTACATGTATATCAATATTTTAGACCAATACGGTGTCGGTTATTTTTGGCTTAATTGTGAGATCGGAATTTCTCTAAATAATATTACTCGCTTCTTCCCCATGGAATGCAACCTTGAAGTGGCAGGGCCTGTTCGACATGATAAACCACCGATACGCTAGGCCGTATATTGTCCCGCGCAGGCAAGCTTACGCGGTCGTCATCACGCGAAATTCTTGCAAAAAGAAACTGACCTCTTATTCTTGATATTATGATGTAGTTCCGCGGCCTAATTTCTCGCTGGGCGGCTGACCCTCCTTATCATGCGTGGGTCACCCCTTATCGAGATGCCTGCGGTTTAACTTTTTCGCGAAATTTGATCCTTCGATCACAAGAACCATACTTTGGACTTAGGTAATCATTTCGGCGGAAGTTACGGCCAGAATGATGCTCATCACTTACGAATATAAGACCAATTGCTTCGATCGACGATGAAAATAAAACCACGAGACAGATTAAGTGGAAACAGTCGTCTAGGGAGGGTGGCTTACTAAAAGGAAACCTTTTCCGATACCACATCTTGCATTTTCTAAGGTATTAGTGAACGACCCACGTACATTATCCGAAGCGTTGGGGGGAGGGGGCAACATGCGACACGAATTTTCTTTTCAAAATGAAATTGACCTCTCCTTTCATTGACAAAATTTCCGGGGAAATATGCCTCGAACATGACCTTTGACCTGTATTATACTAAATTTGAAGAGAAAGTATGTTGAACAACTGAAACAAAAATGTCCAAAGGAAAATATACATAATTAATCTCTTCATTATGTATCATCTTTGTCTGAACATTTTCTTTAAAGCAAATTTTATTGGACGAACGCTTCACGACCAACCGTCATGCCAGTTATGGGCGAAAAACTTCAATTTTTTTAGCAGTTTTACTTAGTAAATATTTTTCACCTTTTCCCTAAATTTGACCTTCGGTTAAATTAAGGAAACATACTTGAATAAATAGGCCAGCCTTTAAATCACCTAACTAAAATGGTCCACTGCAAGCTCATTCAAGGGGCAGATGCTGAGAGATCATAACTAGACATTATATGCGAACGATTTTGTCTCCGAATGAAAACCACCATTTGGAATATCACATCCAAGGGCGACAAGTACTTAATCCATTTTGGATCTCCTTACTAGTTGTTTGCCTCATACGAGACTTGAGAAACCATGGTTAAGCGATTAGTCAAAAACGCCTTTAAATTATGGCATTACTTGTGTCTTTTAGTGTAATAACATGCTACAATTTTCACATCATTTTGATCGTTTATACATGTCTGAAGGCATAGCTACCGAGTAATTCATCTTTGAATTGAACTCCAGAGCTGAACCTGCCTCAAGTATTCAAGCCGAGACAGGATCCAATCAAACTATGCCCAGGTACATTTTTGGCATAGGCCATCCCTAGCATGAGTGGAGTACATAAATCGAGTAAGCACAAATGCTGAATTTAATCGTTCAGAGGAAATAGTGTTTTGGTAGCAATAGCGACTCCACAAAAATAGGTCCAACACTGGTGCTTTTGCGGGAGCTTGCCCTTCAGTTTGAAACTGTTACACTTGTCCATGAAATGAGTTAAAGGAATTCCAAATAACATTTCTACAGCTAACCATTTCAGCCAAATCAATTTTTAAGATTTCAATTGATGACATGAATGCACCGAACTATGCTCAATGCTTTCCAGCATTACGTTTCATTCAATCTCACGGCATGGCAAACAAACATCTAGTTTTTTAAAAATTCTAACTCTCTTGATAACAAATGAAGCAGATATGTAGGACTTGATTGCCAAAAAATTATTAAGGACAGAAGTGACAATTAAAAAAAAACAATGACTCGAATGGACATAACCATTGCTATTTCACCCAGGAACTATGCTCACCAACAGAAAATCTTTACCAGACATCAACAGGACTCAGTTAAATAAATGACTATACTGCAGTCTTGAATGAGTGACCTGGGCATTCTCACAGGGTTGATCACCAATTTATGGGAGGACTCATTTATCATACAAACACCACAGTCATGAATAATTAAAGGAATATTTTTTTGAGATATATGATAATTTCATAAGTTAGGACTATATGCAATTTTACTCCTACAGAGTGCAGCAACATAACTTCCTTCCTTGAAAGCGTTTTGCATTTGAAAAAGGAATATATGTTGCCACACCCTGTACTTCAAAGGAATAACATGGTCTCAGCACTATTATATGCTAGCGTCTACCTAACAACACAGGAAAACTGCCCCAGAAAATGCTTCAAACTAACACAAAAGAGAATATCTGCAATATTTCACCTGATAGTGTATTCAAGTAGAGGAATACCCTATGGTGGAAAAGCATCTGCGCAGAGTGATGCTCTTTCCTACAGATGGAATACATGAATTGTACCTTGTCAATAATGGAACCAACAACTTGATACTTATTCACACTGGTATGACCTATCTCAAGAACACACACTCCCTTACCCATGTTCCGGAATAGAAAATGGAGTTTTAAGTTGAGGGAAATTCATCCCCTGCTATTGTTTAAGTAAAAAATGGAATGTGTCCTCTGCAGCCACCATGTTGTACATGCTGGATTCAGAGAGCTTTAGCAGCAGTGCCGTGGCCCTTCCAAAACATGTTCCACATTCATCTAATTCTTACGTACATTCCTCCGATGCTCTAAATCATCAACCACTTCAACATTCAAGAACCATGCCCCTTTCTCCACACTAATCGCTTGGGTTACCAGGCATTGTTTCTTCTTTGGATTGTTGGACCCGATGGTTATTTCGATAGGCATATCAAGTAGAACGCCACTGAATGAATGTTAAGCCTAATGGCATGAGAAATTCACGAGGATAAGATAGCAGATTCCCTTCCACGTGGTTTTCCAATACGAAGAAATAGCTTGGGAAATCTGCAGCAACATCGATGAAACACAGGCCTTCCAGGACGTAGCTCAATGCTCTACCCGTCCGAAAAACACATGGACATATATTTTAATTTTTATCAGTGAAAATGAATGTGCCCTGTTTCTCACATTTCTAATCCACACATTTCAATACATTTTTTTGATGAATCAAATATTTTATGCTCGTGGATCCCCGTCAACATTCTCCATAGGAATTTATGCTAAGCATATGTGGCACAAAAAAGTTAAAATTTGCCAAATAAGAGGATGGAAACTGGTTTTAAAATATTTATGACAAGAGTACATAGACTTACACACAAAATTTGGTGCATAATGACCATCACATCAAAAATTATAGGCAGGAAAAACTCAAGTGCATGTTGTACACTGCCACAGTAATTAACACTAACATCAAGACATTAAACAAAAGGGTAAATCGGCACCCTCAAAACTACAATCTGGTATCTGGTTGAATTTACACAAGCTGAATCAAAACACTAACACTATTTTGTACCTCTAAGACCTCGCACAGAAATGGGAGACATAGGTAGACATGCCACTGATCAACTGTTTATGGAGACCCTTTATAATGAAAATGCAGCGAGCTGGCACCTCAGTCTACAACATCGATTAGAATCAAAATATGTTAATTACAATCATTGAACTTTGTATGAAACTCCAGATAGAACCCATGAAGGTATTTCCCTCGCAATGAATATCAAGGTAGACTTAGCAATTTGAAATTGCACACATTACAATCAACCATCGGTTGTACAGAAAATTTCAAAGGATTAGCATCTTAAAGAATTTTCCACGAAACAGCCAAATGAGCACAAAGGTCTATTAGCTGATAGTTATTTGTTCCAATGTTCGTGACATGACGCATAAAATTTGGGCCTAAGTTAATTACCCATACAAATCATTAACCTGAGATTTAAAAAAAAGTCACTCGTTTACTTTGTCGCAAGTTGCTTTAGGGAAGAACTACACCTCAAAACTAGCCATTGGGGTCTTCACAGTTTAAGTGTAGCGATAACAAATTCTGGCATATTCTTTCAAATTATGTACCACAAATGCTAAACGACTAACAAGTATGCATAAAATAATTACCGAAAGACAATGACTGCCGTGCTTAACAAAACCTACAATGCAACTAAAAATTATGTACCAGTAGCATAGCTTTTATGATGTAACTTTCATCATTTAAAAAAAATACAGACAAGAATGAAAATCCTCAATACACATGACTAAGAACTAATAAAACCAATCGGTTTCAGGAATGCAAAATTATTACCAGATTTTGCACAATAATCATTTCTGAATAAATCACACAAATTACAATTTGTCCATAAAATTATGACAAGTCATACAAACAACAAGAGAAAATGAAAAAGCCAAGGACAAACAATTCATTTTTGCCCACCATCCCCATTGGGTTGAAGAGGAGACCCAGCTCTATTTCTGCCATCAGCACCGGGACTCCTGGAGAAATAGACAAACACACTCGACAATTAAAACGAAATTGGATTCATAGAAATCAGCGGAATGTTCATAGTAACAAGGCATTACTTTTCTCTTAGGGCTAACAATTCTTGGTGTACACATTCAGGTTTAATTGCTTAAAAATTTTACCACACACAGGACTCAATAAAAGACTGCATTACCATGCCCTGCCACACAAAATCGATTATAGAAAAGTAATTAGGGAGGTTGGATCTTCCCTTGATATGCACTAACAATTGTATTCATGCTATACAATTTTCATAAATGATCCTTTCTTACGACTTTCCTCCCATAAAAAATATTAGAGCTGATGCACTGCAGACGTGGAGGGAGATCAAGACAAAAAAGTGAAATGCCTCCCAGTTCTTTTCTCTGCTGTCTATTTCAGAATCCAAATACTGCCATTATATGCAGTAATTAATATCTCCGGCGATAGTTTCATTTTTTGGGGCAAGCCCAACATGGCTGTATAATGGAAGGCTTACACAGTTTATGAACCAGGAAGTCCTACAATATTAATAGGGAAAATATAACTCCAGTGCCAACTAATAGTTTGAGTGCTAAAGAAACGAGGGGTGACATGGAATGAAAATTTACCATCAAAACAAAGCGAGAGCTATTATTTTGAACAACAAAAGAACCCACTCATCACTAAAGGAAAATGAAAAGCTACGTTCTTCACGAATCAACCCAACACAATCAAATGATATGCCTTTCATCCCGGTCGTCATTTGCACCCAAGCCTCGAGACTTTCAAATATGAGGAAAGTGATGCATGTTCTCCATTGCTCAGGTCAGTTCCAGTTGGCCCCAGAGAGTTCAATGGTTACAGAGTATTTATGGTGTTACTTTGATAAAGAAGCAATTGCGAGATTCCCTGGTTAATTCCCAGCAATTACTTAACTCGGTTTCTTCCCTTTTAAGCTCGTGTGTTATGTCCACGAGACTGAAGAAATAAGTCATTTAGAAGAGAGCCCTTTAGCACCATCTTCAGGGAAGAGATATACTACCTTGAACAAAAAGTTCCCGGAATAACCACCGTGTGGCGCTCCCATCGTTCCGATTTGAGTTCTGTTTTTTTTGTTAAATTGGTACATCTGTTGTTGATATTCCCTTTAAATCTAAGTGTCATAACTTGACATTTGCAAAAGTTACGTAGCCAAGAGTACATCTATCTCTGTGTGTGTTGGCGATTTTTTACAATTGCAGAAATGGATTTAAATTTGCAACAACGAACTTGTATTAAATTTTGCGTAAAAAACGGATTTAGTGGCGCACGGACGTTGGAAATGTTGGAAAAGTGTTTCGGCAACGATTCTCAAAAAAAACGGTCGTTTACCAGTGGCACGAGCGGTTCAGAAGTGGTCGTGAGTCAATCGAAGATGATGAACGCAGTGGCAGACCATCGACATCGAAAGTCGGTGAAAAAATTGATAAAGTAAAAGAAATGTTGGTCAATAACCGCAAATTAACCATCAGAGAAATAGCGGAGGACTTGAACATTGCCTATGGATCCGCCCAAGACATTGTGGTTAATGATTTGGGTTTCCGTCGTGTAGCAGCAAAGTTGGTTCCAAAAGACCTCAATTTCATGCAAAAAAGAGACCGTGTTGACGTCGCAAAAGACATGATTTGCGAGGCTGAATCCGATCCCACATTCATCAAAAGGATCATTACTGGAGACGAGACGTGGGTTTATGAGTACGACACGCAATCCAGACATCAGGCAAGTGAAGTTTGGCGTTCACCAAATGAGCCGAGACCAAAAAAACCACGTCGTTTTCAGTCAAAAAAGAAGGCAATGCTGACGGTTTTCATGGATTACAACGGTGTAGTGCATCATGAATTTTTGCCAGAAGGCCAGACAGTAAACAAAGAGTATTATTTGGGCGTTATGAGACGTTTGCGTGAAGCAATTCGCCGAAAGAGACCAGAAATGTGGGCAGAAAACTCGTGGATTTTGCACCATGATAACGCACCGTCGCACAGTGCTATCATTATTCGTAATTTTTTGACGAAAAATGCAACAAATACCATCCAACAGCCACCGAATTCACCTGATTTGGCTCCCTGTGACTTCTTTCTGTTCAATCGAGTTAAAAAACCATTACGGGGAACGCGTTTTAGCAGCCGAGAGGAAGTAATAGAAAAATCGCAGGAAGCACTGATGGACATACCGAAAACCGACCGTAACTTTTGCAAATGTCAAGTTATGACACTAAGATTTAAAGGGAATATCAACAACAGATGTACCAATTTAACAAAAAAAACAAAACTCAAATCGGAACGATGGGAGCGCCACACGGTGGTTATTCCGGGAACTTTTTGATCAAGGTAGTATACATCTGCACTTAAGAGCATCTCAAGACATTCAAATGGTTACTCGGGAGCAAAGGCATCTGGAGCTTTCAGAACTCGCTAATTCCATGGCCAGGGCAACTCAAACTTTTGGAACGGGTCACTGACCCCAATGGGTCACCTGGCCCACTAGAATGAAAATGGGATAGAGCCAAAACCTTTACACTGAAATGGATTAACATCATGCATGAAATCAGAGGGTGTTAAGAAATAACCCATTTATTCATTTTGGAAGTCTGACGCCAGCCATCAAAAATGCACAGCATGTCTGGAAGGTCATCACGGCAAAATGTAGGAACCCTTTGGTGGAGTGAGTGACCTGGAGCAGTTCACAATTCGAAGGGATTTATTTATACATTGCACATGACAACATCATCATCTGAACTTGAGAAGTTAAAATGACCAAACTTGATTAATAAAACATACAGGAGCTGCCCGACTGCCATGGAAATGGAGTTTTTGGATGAAAAACTGAAGACAATTGACCTTGAACCAAGATTAAGAATTGCTAATGACCTGAGGAATCAACTGAAAAATTATTAACAGAAAAATGTATTCCTGATGAGCTTGACTAGATAACTTCTGGGATAGTTACATTTTGCGAGAATGACTAAATTACGAGCATTGTAGAAGTCATTTCGTGGGAAATTGAACTTTCTACACATAATTACTTCATCAGACAAGCTTATTAGGACATTTAGTAAGTAGCAGTCAGATTTAACATGAGATATTGGCGATTTAAATGGTATGCATTGTTCCAACACTTATGTATGTTGCAAATAATTTTTTAAAACAGGTGAATCATTGCATTTAAACATCAATGTACATAATGTTACTTAAATGTACATCGAAGTGACCTATAAAGAGTTTCCAACAATTAACTATGTAACCCACAGGATATTTTAATCCTTCATTGCATATTTCAGTACAACCAACCGTGGTTGCCTCGAGTAAATGGTTCTGTGTGCTGTTATAATTATGCTTGAAATGAAGTTAACTCTAGTGCCACCCGAATAGAAGATGGGAACTACTGCCGAGAGGGAATTTACAGATACCACAAGCTTTTTATTTCAAAACCACTTTTTAGAGCATTGCCTTGAAAATTAGCCATCAAGTAAAACAATAAAAGCTTTTAATACATAGTGCTGTGTTTCTACCCCTTTTGCTAATGACATCATGGTGCATATGGAATAAATTCCTTTATTCCTTGCATTAAAGTGCTCTCACTAACCCCGAGTTAGAATGGCACCATGACTCACCATGAATTTGGAACAACCTTATGCTCTAAACAATGCATTACTGTACATATCACGAATTATTCATTCCAAGCATAAAAATATCTCGTCAGTTTGGAGAGCAGCAACCATACATAATACTCTCAGCTCAAATAACCATGGAAAAATATGCATATTTGTTTAAATTACCACATAGACAGTGTATCATGTGACGCAAATGAGAGTATAACAGCCTTCCAATCAGAAACGGCCATCACCACATTTATAAAATAAAATTTTAGATCACCCATACAACAAATATTAAAGGCTTATACACAAAATAAAGCCACTTTTAGCCAGTAAGAAAAAAATTACCAAGGAAAAACTACTTTGAAATGCTCGAGGTAGTAGACTCAGTTTTATTCTCGTAAGCCTTCAATATGAAGCACTTATTATCAGATGATATTTCACATTCCAATAACCATATCATCATCTATTTCTTAGAAGCACTATTGTCATCACAAAATAATTTTAGAAGCTAATAATTTGTGCACTGCACTAAATTTAAAAAAAAATAAGAATAAAATTCAGCTCAGTGCCATCCAGCAATTCCATCGCAAATGAAATGGCTACAGCTGATAGAAATGCATAAGTGAAATAGTATCTTCTTTGAAAATAACCACGACAACCCCCATTTTACAGTGTAGAGGTATTCAGATATAAAGCAGTACGCACAATTCAAAATGTTGCATCTCTCTGGGTACAAATTGTTAACATCTAAGGGATTCTACAACATACATTTCAAAGGAGTGATTTCGAAGCAGAGGAGTTACTGTTTGAAAACATTTACACATTAAGCACACACAACAAGAACAAAGTAAATTACCCACGAGGGTCTGCTTTACATTTCAGAGACATGGACAAGAGCACAAAGAAAAAATATTTATCCAATGGATATGGGGGACTAATCAATGAATAAAACACTGAGGAAGGGTTCAAGTGTTCCCTAATTATTTCTTACAACACAGTTATCATATCCATGCAAAGCAGATTGATTTTACTGGTGAAGTAACCATACATGATTAGTATAAAAATAGTTTTTAAAAATCCTCCATTAATAATATAATTTGAAAATTATAATTTTAAACTTAAGTAACGGTTCTACAGTTCTACACCATGATCTCATATGCTATCCTCACATCTTGTCATCTGTACCAAACAAATATGACACATCAGACTACAGTGGAAATATCTGCTTGGAAATGGGTTATTCAATCATTACTTATTCAGCAATTGTCTCACGAGAAACCATAAGTCGAGATTGCTCATGCAAAATCAAATGTTTTACATTTGACAAGGCATAACGCAATTTAAAATACGAGCTATTAATTGGGCAACATGGTAAATTCCAATGGAAATGGTTAGATAACGTAGCTATCACATCCAAGCAGAAAATAAGTATGCAACCAACAATGGCTTCAAGCAAAAAAAAACAATTTCAAACAACCAACCAACTGGCAGGAGAAGCACAAAGGGAGACTGGAATAAAGGATAGATAGATGAGGGAATGCAAACCACACCATGAAACAGTAATTACACATACCCGTGTTAACCTAATGGCAATATAAAGAAACACTGACATAACTTTATTACTTGAGATACACATCTGTTCTGGTCGGTGGCTATGAAGATCAAAATTTCAAAAAATAGAACGTTCACAAGGTGTAATAAAAAAAATTAACTTAACTTTATTTCGACACAAACAACTTAATCGAACTTGTCAACCTCAAAGTACATGTCTGACTGATGACACAATGCTTCTTTGCCAGCTCTCAAACCCTGCCTGGCTAACCGCCTTAGGGATCCTCCCTCTTTAGGTCACCCGTGTAACTAGTCATAAGATCCGCATTGGAATCAAATTGGCACTCTTCAAAGGTCGATTTTAACCTTGAAAACAAAAAAAGTCTGGTGTAGCCACATTTGGAGAGTATTGTGGATGCAGGATCATGGAAGTTCCGGTTCTTGCCGACCCCGGTGGCGGCGGGGTAACGTCCTCGTCTGCCATTGTAAGGGGCGCGGGTTCCCGCCTGGGTGGGTTTTCCTCGACCTAGGGCTTGGGTGTTTGCAAATGTGACCATTGTTAATAGTCCGATGTAAAGGCCAAAAAAATGTGCTGTTTTCGGACTAATGCTAAATGAATAAATCTCCATCACGATCAGAGCCGTGTGAGCCAGCATGTTATCGCTATGGAAACGCCATGCATTGTTACTCCAGACATGTGGCCTCTTCGGGCTTACTGCGACCCTCAGCCTCTTCATTACCCTTAAGTATCCATCCTTGTTGGCCGTTTGACCTTGAGGGACACATTCAAAATGAATCAGCCCAATCAAAGAAACACACCAGCATGACCGTCCCCCGTTCCCAAATCTCCATCTGTTGCGGTTCTGCCCAATTTAAAACGACTCGCCCACTCATGCCTTCATTAACAAAGGCTTGCTGAATCATTCCAAGTGTCTCCGTAGCACTTTTGCCAACTTTGAAACAAAATTTCACACCCACGCGCCGTTCCTCTAGCTCTTCTATTGCTGCCGTTGCACACAGCGACGAACAGGTTAAGACACGTACCGCTGCTGCTGTGTAACGACCTGACGTAAACAAACGTAACACCTCTCGTTTTAGTCATCAGACGTGTCACTAGATGGCGCTCTGTCTCTCGTTCGATACGTTAAACTTTTTGCTCACAATAAAGTCAGTCCAGTCTTTCATTGATCACACCTTGTATATGTTAGGTCTTATTCTGTGGACAATTGCAGATTTAGATTATGGTAACAGAAGAATAAGTGGAATTTCTGAGTCGAATACATAGTTTTAGGTAACGTCATGGAATATTTGAGAAAATGTGAAACTCTTCAATGTGCTCACATGGAAGAGCCTCATTCTGGCAACAACCCGTTGGCTAACCTCTTTGACACAAGTTTCTAAATAAGGATTTCACACCCCATCACAGGCGAGACCATTCGTAAAATAATTACTAGACAACCTCTAATTACATTTACGAGTACCATAGAATTTTAATAAACGAAGAATCATTCCACCTGGGTCTGTGCCAAGGCAGCACTTAACATTTGATACGCAAACCCTTAAACACGTCACTCGACTAGGTTTCCATGTCCCTTCATTCTCCCTTCAAGCTACTCTACTAGCAAGACGTCATATTCAGTTCTGGTCTGCTTGATATGTCTACAGGTATGTCACCCATGCAAATTGAGTGACCCGATGGTGGCTTGTACTCGGGCAATTCAATAACTCCTTAGAAAATCCAAGCAATGGTGATCGTAGAATCGGGAAAGGTCTGCTTTTAGGAAGCCTCATCCCTCACTAGAATGCTGTCTAAGTTACAGCATTCATCACGCTGTTTCACAGTCAAAGTTGATTGAAGCTACCTTAACTGTAAAAATGAGTAGTGTGGTGATTAAACACTTCTATTTAGAAGGCTTAATGCAGAAGAGATCTAAGCCAAGCTGGACCAATTTCATGGCACCTCTGCAGATGTGTTAGTGACTATTACAATTGGGAAATTGAGTTTAACCATGGCTGTCCATCCACAATTGATGAACAGCGCTTTCAATGTGACTTCCCTCGAGATGATTGACAAAATCCATGAAATGGTTTGGAAAGATCAACAAATCCAAGGTTTGCACAATATGCGAGGCCACAGCCACATGAGGCAATGTTTTCAATTTTGTATGGAAATATGGGTGTGAAAAAAATTGAAGATACGATCTCACTCAGGAGAATAAATGCTATTGAGTGGTCGCTTTGGAGGTTTGAAGCTTTCCCGTCACAATCCTGACAAGTTTGTGTGTCAATACTTAACTGTGGACGAAACAAAAAGACACTGCAGAAACGAAGGAACAGTTGAAACGGAGAACTTGATTGACACGTGATAAGAACAGCTTTTCGAGATGCATGCAGAATCAACTACAACGATTACTTCCAAAAAGGGGCAAACTGTTAATTGATGAGTATCATGCATTGTTACTGAAATGATCGAGCAAAGAAATCAAGCAAAAATGCCCTCATTTGGCAAGGAAAACTCTTCCACATTCATCGAGATTGCTCCCAAGTAACGTCTTTCTATTCACAAACTCAAAAAAAAGGCACAGTGGCAAGCTATTCACTTTGAATGACCGACTCATAGCCAACACATGCCCACAATCTACCAAAATCCTTCTTTTCGGAAGGCTTAAGAATGTTGGGGGAATACGGAAAATTGTGCAGAGCTAAAAGGAGGTTTTATTGAAAAATATTTTTGAAGCCTATCAAAAATAAAGTTTTTCTATTTTTCCATGAACTACTATTGCACAATTCCCCATAAATGATAAATTAACTGAATTCCATCTTTCACGGACTTTGCTCCTACTTATGAAAAACTCGAGCACCCACGTCATCTAGGTGAGAAATACAAGCAGATGAACAATTTCTTCAGTTCATTAAAGTTACAATGAATACATGATAAATTGACAGAGGGTGACTTTAAAATAAATTGACAAGAAATTTAATGAAAGTATCTCTGGAGTTTTGATGGCATACAGTAAGGATAAAAAGAGTTTACCATGAGTTTTCTTACAGAACCTGGATTATTAAATCAATTTACCATTTGCTTAATAATTGAGGTCTGACGTGTTAACTTACAAACAGATGGGTCACCACCACAAGAATGACACAACCTGTGACAATAACTGCAACGCCTACATACAACAAATTTCACAATTTTCTATTCGAGCAGAACTGTTTTGCGGAAAATTTACCCTTTAAGATGTTACTAACTCACATTTTGACGATGGCAACACATTGCTTCAAATAATGCTGTCTTACAGACTCTTGAATTCTAATTAAAAGGAATATCTCTCAACGAATTATTTAGACTCTGATGAACATCCACCAAATGATCCTCTTCATTGTGGATGCAGAATGGTAGCTGACCAAACTGGGGATCTCAATTACTTTGGATCACTAAGCCAATTCATCCATGCACATCACAAAAACAGATTTCCTCAGTTTCACCAACAAGAAATATTATACTAGGGCATTTATAAAATATCTTTATACCCAAACAATAAATGCTAAATGAATATATCTAATGCAGACAATCAAAATGAACATTTGAAACTGGAACAACACAAAACAGGGTACCAGCTACATAAAACATCCTATCACAATACCTCATACAGCCATAACACACAAAATTACGAGATAATAGAGCAAGTAGATTATTGATCATGCAAATGCTAAAATGAAAAGTTTTTTCCTTAACGTGTCAACAACAACGCAAAGAAAAAAAATCAATCCAAGGCGTAGGCTGAATCTGGCTAATTCACTAAACTGAAAACCTACTTGCTGACAAACACAATCATTCTGACAGCTGTGAACTAACTAACCCATAACACCTATCAAATGATGCATGCAAAATACAGCTGAACAATTGAAAAATTCAATGCAGTAAGCGGACCAAAAAGGGTTAGGTCAACAATATGGAAATATATGCATGCCACCTCAACTCCATCGAGCCAGGTCTCAAATGACTCTCAAGACATCCTCAAAATTGAAAAAAAAACAACAAATAAAACAAACCAACTCAACACACAATGATAAACACACCTAAGCAACTCTGTTCTTTATTATCTATATTTGTATTTACCTAATATAGGGTGACTCCTATTCTCAAATGGGGGTTCTGAAAAAAAATTAAACCAATAGGTTAGTTTTCCTCCACATTATATCTAATAACTTAAAAAGTTAACATGACTTGAAAAGGCTTCTACCTAGCAACATTTAATGTTGCATTTGACACAAATTTCAAGTACCAATAAAATTTCTAAAATGTCTCATTTATCCTTAATCTCAGTTATTACACACTCACCACTCCCACTTTTACCCACTTCAAAACAATGCCTCTCAGCAAAAACTTCCTCTATCAAAAATAAAGCTTCACTAAGGTGAAAGTTTTCCTCCATTTGATTACTGAAAAAGCCAATGTCAACTGACTTATGACAGAAATTGTTGTACCCTTTTACTCATTTAGAAAAAGTGCACAACTTGTCTAATTGTACTAAGTCAAGGCTGATCGAGGGGCTGAGTTTGCCTAATGTCTAAAAGTCTTGAAACACTAGAGAGTATTGAAGCGTAGCGTTTTCCAGAAGGGAAGACAAATTGCCCAGGGTCAATATCTTCATGGCAGGATGATTGCATCACTCTCTCCACTCGGCTGTTCATTTCTAAGTTTGCTTCACACAGCAAAGTTACCGGGACATAAATTTGAAATTAAAGGTCAATATTTAGAGATCGGTCAAATGCCATTGAATCCATTCATCTGACATTTTAATTGAATCCTTGAACAAAATCAGCGAATTTACAATTCTAGTTGCGTGGGTTGCACATGCACTGCACTTAGAAGGCAGATCACGGTGGTCTCCAAGGTCCTTCTATACTGACAAACATGCTACGATTTGAGAGGGTTGAATTACTCTGAGGCGTGCTCCTAACTCCAATGTTGAATTCCTAAGCGAAAATACTTCGCAGTTTTGTGTACACAAAACAAACATGGAGGTGCATGGCCCATGTTTATAAATGAATGAGAAATGGTGACAACACTTTCGAACACACTCACCAATCCACAACATTACTCAATTTTGTGCACACGGGGTTACTGTGCCAAAAAAATTTGGGAATTACAAACAATAAACCCTAGCCAATCAACATCCAGCTAACTCAGATGGAGTACAGCCAGGTAGTGCCACCGAAGTGGCTGCAAGAATAAGCCCTACTGTGTAGAAATATCGTTCAAGCTCACTAGATTCTACATATATCTTTGAAAATAATTATAATGTTTTAAACCAATCTTCCAGCAGTAGTTTTCAGGGGAGGCGACTGACAGCCAAGGTAATTTGCAACATTATGGGTCGACAGGGAAGGATGAAGAGTGGTGAGAAAGCAGGCGTTGGTATTAGACCTAAGGCCCAGCAGTTTAACGTCCAATCGTATGGCGTATTCACTCAAAGTGCCCTCCACATGGAACCTCAAGTAGGGATCAGGACACCACTGAAAAACATGCCACCATTGGGATTTGGACCCAGGCCCCAAGGGGGGAAGGCAGTATGCTAGCCATCTCCCCCAATACTCCCAGCTGTGCATTTCACATTTAGGGACCTTGGGGTAGAAAAACTAACATAAATTTGGACAACACGACTAAAGAAGAATGGCAGGAAAAGCGAATGTTTCATAACTGTGAGCATTATAAAAGGATCGGCCAAGATTTGTCGTGAGTTAAACTTTGCTTTAAACAACCCAATCAAAAAAAGAAGTCCATCTATTTGACCTTTTTTTAAGAATTATATTACCACAAAATGGATAGGTAGGTTTAAGAAAGTGTAACCAGAAATATGATAGCAATGAGGTCATCCACAGGTATGCATAATGCACCCTTGGTGATATCTATCAGTTGACAGCAAATTAACTCACTACAGAACATCAGACACAATATTCTTACATGTTTAGCAACAAATCCCAGTAACTATAATTTCAAGGCAAATGATAATAATAAAGTATAATTGAGAAAATAAAAAAATAAATTTTCTCATGCTAAAACTCTCTAATTTAAATAAAAACAGTGACTTGATAATTAAAATACATGTCATGAGATAATTCTAATCACTCATTATCATTGTTTTTTAAAGATACTTTTGATTTACTGCAGAATTTTAAGAGAAAATCTAAGATCTAATTTATTTAAACATGCTTATTTCACATTATTTTGCATGTTCCAGAGAACCCCAGGCCTCATACATCTGTATCAACAAGGGTTTACTGCACAGCCAAATTCACAAAATTAGCATCTAGCAGAAGCTATTACTACTACGGATGAAGTACATGCAGTAAGCTGATCTACAATGAGTAATATAAGACGGGGACAACAGGTGAAGCAAGAAAAATCTGTAATTCTTAATTATTCAGAGGAATAAAGACAAAATGATTACGTTTCACGCACGCAGAACACAGGACTGTGGGTGGAATTACAGCTGACAAGGCAATTACACCTCCCATTATCTTAGGCCAATTATTATGGAAAATGGATGTTCCTTTCAATGTGGCATTCAACTGATGACCAACCTGTACATCATCGGAAGGGTTCAACATTTTGTAAAGCATCTAAAATCAAGTAAAACAAATTCAAAATACTTCGCATGCATCAAAAGGCTGTGCGAGTTTAATTTATTTGGTTTGAGTCAAGTCTTGTTAACCGCGACAGCCTACAAAAACTTCTGATCTGCTGAAGACTAATACTTTTTGGCATTAGGAACCTAATTTCGAAAATTAAGGCATCAACAAATACTGCAGCATTATAAAGTTAGACATTTAGACACTGATGGTAAATTGTAAGGCATTGTCATCAAATTTGTGGATGGCTGGCTTATAATTGAATGAAGAGCCTGTACTTGCCTCCAACCTAAAATCTTCCTCAAGACTGCAGTAATATCATCACAACTGGCAGCTTTCACTTAGCTTTATCATTTCGCTCTATTTTCATGACAAGGAAGATCTAAATCCAACCAATGGAACAACACCATGAGCTCGCCAACAGTGAAGTGGATATTGTATTTTGGGGAACTTGGGGGATCTGACTGCAAAACAAAATTCAGTCAAACAGAAAACAAGTGAACAACACTGCACAATTAAGGATGACCAAAATTGTGGGAATGGATATCACAAGCTTTTTAGTTACTTAAAACTTAACGGATTCCATGGGTGAATAAAATGATTTCAAAACATCATAAATAATGATAACACAAAATTTGAATATTAAAAATGAATTGGTATAAATGGAAAAATTAAGATTAAATTAAATTTGCATTTGACCTATCCCAAGTAGGATTGTTGAGAGATTTACTCATTAAAACCAAAATTAAACTTGCCTGCCACAAGAACTCATCCTTCAAAATTACTGCTTCCACACAATGCTTGCATTGTTTACTGTAACTGTCTAAAAAATTGGTGATTTTGAGCATACGTTATGATTGGCCGTCGAAAAAAATAAATAGTCAATTAGCAATTATGATTGTGTGCACATTTTTTGTTCAAGGTCAATCTAATTTGTGTAAATTGAAGAAGTCTTCTTACTTGTGCATAACCAAGCAAAAAGGTTGGTACCTTCTCAGAAGACATTAACAACTGTTGACTGTCTACCACATAAATGCACTAAATACACGAATCAAATGGCACCACATGCTAATAGTACAGTTGACTCAGAATGGCAAATAAAGAGAACACAAACATTAGACGAGAAAAATTAAATATTAATAAACACCAAAACAAAGGAATTCAAATACAAATGGCCCAAATCAAATAAAATTAAACCCGATCAACTGTCACATTACTTCCTTGCAAAAACAACACCACAAGGTGCACGATAAGAAAAGATAGTTCAAATTGCAGTCACAGAGTTCATGCAAGTGCTGCATTTGAAAATATTATTTTCAATTTGAAACATTGCAACTCGTAAACAGTCAATAAGCAATCATTCACTTTAACTTCACATAAAATACATGCATTTTGAACTTATTGCAAGTTTCTCTAAATAAAAGTTTAGTTTATTTCTTTTAGCCTGCACTGCTCAGGGGAACCTAATAAGACAATTGACAACATCCTACATTAAATCACAATTGAAACATTAAGCTGCATGCCACCAAGGCTTGCCATCAAAGTGTTATGATTCTACCGATTAGTTTCCACTTCTTCAATGATAGGATTCTTAGAAGATTTAAGAACTCAGGGGATTACCATTCAAAACATTTTGATTTATGCCACATTTGAACCTGCCTGGAATTCCAATTTCCAGTCAAGCAGGCTACCAGCCAGAAGGCATTCCTGCAAACCAACTTTCTTAGACTTTGGGCGAACTAATCTCAGAAGTAGTATCACTTGTCAACAAAATAATAACAGTTGCCCACATTCCCTAATTTTAATTTCCACCATTGGTCATTGTTAGCACACACATTTGCGAAAATCCAACATGAAAATGATTACTTCAATAGAAGAATGATAGGAAACAGGCGAATGCACAGCAATGGAGTTTCAAACATCCTTAAACAGCACTGCGAGTAAAATATTGAAAAAATGTTTAGGCCATTGCAAAAGTTATTCATACAAGAGGCACAATCATATTTACCTCGACTAATCTTGAAAATTACGCTCAGGTCATTGGGCCAAAACAATATTTGGATCACATAGTGAGAATGATAAAATGAATTGAAACAATGAGTTGTCTCTTCTGAGGTATAATCGGCATTTTTCCATCTACAGTGCCCCACAATCACATTCTTCCACACATGACAACCATGCAGCAAACCACTAATACCGTGGATATCCAAGGCATCAACAATTAAGGGAGCAGAGCAACCACAAAAAACAACAAGATTCACATACATACAAGCTACTTGAAAAACATGCAGCTCTGAGGGATCACATTTTCTTATCTCATGACCACCTCAATTAATATGACCTTCCACGAGTTCAAGGATACAGTTCAACGATACCACTACTCTCAAGCGGTCATTACGTCCTCTAATGCATCTCCATGAGCATTGCAATGAAATGAATAAGACTAAGAACCAGAAAAATGTGCAATTGATTGGTCTGAATATCAGTTAAACCGACCAATTCATAACTTATTAAGAACACAGTGACAAAAAAATTGAAATAATTTTTGGCACAAGACTTACAAACTTTTCTTAATATTCACTAGAGATACGTCTACTACAAAGGAGGATTAATTATGATTGGTAGCATTGAACATTTTCCTCATCAATCAGAACTGAGATTATCAATTCATATTAAACGTTGGGCTGTCATAAATTTGCAGTCTATCTGGATCAGACTAACATCTTCTTCTAGAACTTCAGTGGATAAAACTTAACACTGCATCGTAAATGTTTAAGTAATTGAATTATATGAAAACCCATCAAATTAAACTATAGAACTGGATATTAAATAGAATTAAGCCAAAGTATTAGTTACAGTGAATGCAAGAAAATATAAATTTAAGCAATAACTCACCTAGATCTTGAGCCAGAGCGAGATCCAGAGCGGGACCTTGTACGGGTTCTGCGGTCTCGGGAACCAGACCTGGACCTGGAGCGAGATCTTCGTGGGGAACGGGAGCGTGAACGGGACCTTGAACGGGAACGAGTCCTGCGGTCACGGGAGCGGCTACGGGACCTTGACCGGGAACGTGTCCGACTGCACTCGACAAAGCAAATGACAAAAAATAGAATCACACTTCAACGACATGCTTCACTTCTTGACACATCTATCATCGGTAGACCACGAGCCTTGCACGTCATAGTCAACCTCAGAAGCAAACCTTTTACTTACAAAAAAATTAAGGGTGACAAAAATAATTAAAACAAAATGATTACGTCGCCGGTGAATATTAAAGGTCAGCCCCATCTAGGAAGAAAGTATGAAGGGGAACAAAAGCATTTTGATAAATATAACCTGTATTTCAGGTTAATTCATTTACAGTGATCCCTCGGTTTACGATGCTCTTGGTTACACATATTTTACTTAACTATCCATCACCTACATTGACCCTATCTTCCAGAAATTCTCGTTTATGAGATAGATTCCCAGATGCTACAACAAGCAGTCACTAATATCAGCCGATAATAAACCCAAATACAGTTAAGAAGAATTAGCAGCCAGCCAATCAACCTTATCAATGTCCAAGAGCTTATTTGTGAAATTGCCAGTTATAGCCAACTCGAGTTTCTCAAAAATTACCAACTGAACAAGATCATTTATTGAACTTTTATGAACATGAAAACGTGCTTCAACAAAAAAATTAACACAGACATGAAGTCATTCACAATTATCGTGAAAAGAGAAAAAATGAACTGACAATCAATGAACTAACTTAATATGGTTCCAGAATAACATTAGATTTAAAATGGGATTACACATAGCAGAGGAAAAGGTTACAGCGGAGTGGATATTCCGCTAGTGGATTATTTTGTCACCAGGTTTACATTATGCTCATAAAATATCATCTATTCTGCCAAATTTCACATTCATCTAATTGATCATTATTATGGAGTAACTATATCCTTCATGCAGAAATTTAATCACTGGTAGAATATCAACTTATAGCTACCACTGAAGTGATCGACTGCACTATCCAGTCTACCACTGGATTAAAACAATTTACAAAAACAAAACAACTAGAAAACCATTATTATTCTTTTCCATATCACATAAAATTAATTTTAAAGCAACCAAATTATTTAATTTTTCCCAATGAATAAGACGATTTGTCAAACTTCTAATACCCTTTAGCTATTCATGCATTATTTTATGACAGCATATCCACAGATCAAGCTTTAAAAGAATAAAATAACTGAACCATTAGATAAACACTAAATTCTAATACTAATGACGGATCACCTTGGTATTGTCTCATTACAGAAGTTACAATTTTACTCTAACAAAAGCATAAGAAGAGATTCCTATTTTTGCAGAACCAATCAATATCGTTAACCGAGGGTTCACTGTATATGAAAACTCAAGAAAGCTGAAATAAATATATCCCTTCAAAGTCAAAATCTCTTTTATGCGAGATTGTATCATGGAGATTTTTCTCTTTTTATACATTGGTTCTGATCATTAGAGTAATTGAATGTTTGACACCAATGTAAGTTTCCTGAGCACCTAGCATACCAAACCATCTCCGAAATTCAATTCCGTGTATAATATTGAAAGACTTCATGGGTGGGTTCATGCATAACTTGTATTTGTAAGTATAGCTTTGCAGCTAGTTAAATGTATATTGATTATGAAGCGCAATGGGCACACCACTCACTTCAATGCAAGTGAGACCTTCTAATGAATGGCTTGAAGGAGTCGTTTCGGGTGAACTGCGGACGGAGGGCACACCAACTGAGGCTAGGAGAAAACTCGACTCGTTTGAAGTGCTCTCAAGACGTAGAAACGTGGCTACGAAGTTTTCGTCCGGGCAGCGAGGCCACCGGAGGGGGTGGGTGGGAAGAAGGCATTGGAGTGACGTGGCTTCCCGATCTCCCCCGGGGAGTGCGGGGCAGGGGAGAGATCGCGGGTAGTCGAGCCGGGCGCTCGGGCAGACCAGTTTCGACTCTCGATCAAGTGGCAGTAGAAACCAAATGAGCATGTGCTCATCGGGGGTTTGTCCACCAAACCAACAGACAAAAGCACTGGCTGCCCGGGTGCACCGGTCATGGAGCTTTCGGGTCACGGGGAAAAGAAAGATGTCATGTCCGCCGGAGGCCGACGCGACGATAAGCTACGACGTTTATTACTCGCTCAACGCTTGGCGGCGTGTCACAGAAGATCTTAGTAGTCACCCAAATTGTTGCTACTCTGAAGATTCTAGTTGTGTATTTTGAAGGCCATACTTTCAGCCGAACTTCCTATAAAAACGTTAGGAATAAATTATCACATTTCAGTAAAAAAAAATTCTACTTATTTCCTGTTTTAAGTTTGTAATAAAAATAAAAAGTTTTCTTAATAAACATCTGATATGAATGAACAGACAATTTTTTTAGAACTCCTCAACAACTAATTTGGTCATTTAGGTGACATGAGTGAAATTTTTTCCTACTGTCGCAAACTAAAAGGGTGGCCATGAAAAGCCCTTACCTGCGACGCCTTCGGTTATAACGGAAGCAGTCCCGTGCGTAATGCCCCCTCTCTCCACACTCATAGCAGCGATCTTCCGGATGGAATGGTCTCCCCCTCCTCACGGGTGGGCCCCTAAATCGCGACTTGCTCATGCCAGTTGACATCTCCACTCGCACACGACGTCCACATATGGTGCTTTAATAATGGACAAGGAAATATTTAAATAAGTCATTTAAACTTCCATGCATAAAATTACGTGTTTTTCGAAGGCATTCTGTGTGATTCTGTATGAACAGAAACATGCCATTTCCACCAGAAGTGCTTGAGACTTTACTGAACACATGACTCCAAACATTTCTAGACACTGTATTACTTCAGACATTTCAGCAGTGGTTACTCAAGAGGCAATCAATTAGCCACCCTACTAGGATGATTATTTGATCTTGAGAAGCATAACATACATTGACCAAAAGTTGCTTCAGGGACAGTGGATTTAACTTACCATTAGTTTTTTAGCATTCCAATTCCTCAGATAGAAGGTACAATTTAAGGACTATGAAGTATTGCAAAAAAATAAGTTTTTTTTTAAAGTATGGTACTGTTCTAGTGCAGAAAATGCTAATGATTGGAACCAATTGATCTGCACACAATAATTAAAAACAGTTTGTCAGAATATACAATTGAGGCATCCCCTTTAATCTTCTACGCTACAGGAACATATTAAACCCACTGAAAGTTTTATAAATACTGTAACAAAGTGGACATTAATGGAAAACATGGGCAATGGACAACAACATTCGGTGACTAAAAATTTTACTTGGAGGAAAAGAATATCAAAAATTAGGGAAATCAACGTAAGCGTCTTCACATCTAAGACTGTGCTATAACCAAAAGGTAAGGGATTTAAAAGTGTGTTAACAGGAAGGAAAACTCTTTAAGGGCTCCATAAATTAGTGGAGCAGGCTAAGTATTCCCTCAAGCCGGGGCAAAAGTATTTCACACACAAAATTCAACCATAAAAGGAATTTGCTCGGTATGAAAATTGCAGAACACTACTACTGTTCACCTATTTGTTTCATCACACATACCGGCCATCAAGCCCTCTTACTGCATCTTCTGCATCACGGGGATCCTCATATTCAACAAATGCAAATCCTGGTGGGTTTCTGGCCACCCATACATTGCGAAGTGGTCCATAGTATGAAAATGACTCTTCAAGTTCTTGTTTTGACGCTCCTGATCCTGAACAAAGATGGAAAAGATGCATGCATGCTCTCTATTATTATTATGGCAATTGTATAAGAAGCAGGAGCTGACCCAGGGATTGAAATACACCAAATCCAAATAATTATGAAATGAATGAAACAGAAAAGCCACAGGAACATGCAAACAATCTTAAACAAGAACAAAATACGGGTTATAAACAACCCCAGAAGTGACTACCAAAGCCACAGTTTGAAATCAAACAGTGGCTTATTTCTATCATCTAATAACATTATAAAGTCCCCAATACTTCATAGACAAAGTTGAAGACTGCAGATATTACATCAATTGTTATCATTAATTCTCATTCTCAGAACAACCTAAATTTAAACATATATATGAATTCTCCTTGCAAAAATGCTAAGTCTCCTTTTTTAATACCCTTTATCCCAGGTTTAGGAAGCAGGGTTAGCAAACCATTAAGTCGGGACTTCAGATGTTTTGCAAGGGAATGCGGGTTAAAACTACAAATTAAGAAGGGAGATGAGAAGTCTCTGAGTTTCTAAGATAACAAAAATTTATTGAAAATCAGAATGTAAAATGAAACTTCCAAGAGGAATTTATAAAGTCAAAAAATTTTTATGTCCACCATTATGGAGAAAATCTGTTAAGTCAATGCAGCAATTTCGGGGTGTAAAAATTATTTGCCATGACCAGGATTCAAACCCGGATCCCTCAATGTCCAGTCAAGTACTTTAGCCGGTTAAGCTATCAAGGCACCCTCTTAAAATCTGAAATTTTGGGTGCTTTTAAAGGAACAAGATGTTGTGACGACATACCGTACATACAATGTCACAGGCATTCGTAGTCGTGAGTAACGCACCAGTCTACAAGGTTAAAGCTAACTTTTAAAGGCTGTTCATCACTTTGAAAAATGCCAAAGAAACTGCGGGAGATGCCGCAACAGTAACTTTTAATGGAGACCGGGATTCAAACCCAGATCCCTTGATAGCTTAACTGGCTTAAGCACTCAACCGGACATTGAGTGATCTGGGTTTGAATCCCGGTCAAGGTGAAAGATTTTTACACCCTGAAATTATTGCATTGAAATGCACATTAGCCGGTGACTGTTAAAAGTTACTGTTGCGGCATCTCCCGCAGTTTCTTTGAAATCTGTTCAGTCCAGTATTATTGAATCTTAAACAAATATGTAGGACAAAATTCATTAAATTTCAAAATCGAACAAAATAATTACCAATACAATTCATGTGCCATAGATAACACATTGCCTGATAAATTAACTGATAAAATACTGGGATCAAGTTTGTATTTTTGGGCACATATTTAACATTAAGTTTTATAACTATTGGAGATGCTTCATGAACTAATACTGTACTTGAACAACGCATTCCGAATCAACAACTCTGCTAAAATGGCAATAGAAAATTTACAATTACAGTATCCATGTATCATAACAAAATCATCTATATCTTTGTAACTGCAAAATCCTACAACTCTACTTAGAAAATGTTTAATGGGCGCACTTCAGTGAAGTAAATTAGGTTTAAAACGATACATTTCACTGAAATCACAGGGAGAGGGAATATGAGATAATTTATTCCATATTTAGGCTTAACTCGAGGGAAATCAACTATGAATCAAAATAAGTACAACTATGTGCATTCAGAAGCCTGGTTTAGGATACTTATCTCTGGCATTTTAAACCTAACAGTAAACAGCATACTGTAATCTTAATCTCATGATGAACAACAATGTATATGTGAAAATGCAAAAATAGTTTTTCAAACAGATGCCTTTCTTCGGCCTGATCACAATGATGTCAATACAATAAAAATCTACAATCCTCCTTTAAAGTAAGATGCAGACTACTGCATCATTCAAAGGTGCACAAAACATTAACACAACTACCCTGATTTCAACTTGAAATTGGCTAAAATTGATACTTCATATTATAAGTTTGTAAATAAAACGCCAGAAGAAATAGAATAGTGACAATTTGAGAAGCTTAAGGTGACTAAATAGATTCAAACAAAATTTTTATTTTAATTTAAATGACGTGCCGAACTTCATGCCCAGAGAACTAATTTCAGCAGACAGGTGAGAAATGATATACATCTAAAGAATAAATGCGCCGCTAAAAACACAAAATGACCCAGCATATAGTGAGATTTAGATATTCAGAAAGCAAACGCCTTTCACACCTACGCAATTCACTTCATTTAGCACTAGCATATGAGACCATGAAGTAAGCCATTCTTGTTTTCACCTCGAAATGTTTTTTGAAGAAATGGGTGAATATATGATGTTTTGGATAAAAGAGAGTGAAATGGCCACCTGGAGAAAACTCACTAAATTGACAATAAACATAGCTCCCCTTTATTGAGTGGAATTTGTCTTCCATTCACTATTAGTAAAGGAAAAATGAACTAATTACTCAGGTTTTAATGTTACGGGACTAACAGCTGAAAAGGAATAAGGTAATGGTGACGGCCTAACTTACGCTGGCTTGAACATTTATTAAAATGATTCCTTATTAAGTATCCCAACAATAAAAGAATACTGTTACCAAGGTCTCTCCAAAACAACTCAAGACTGAAATACGATTTCGTCAAAATCACGACTGCTTATCGTCATACATTAAATACACGTGAAATTTCATTACAAAAACTGTCTCTATCATACTGACACGTACAAAAACAATGCCGACACATTGAGAAAATTTTCGGAAAAAAGCAACTCGTACTTTTTACTTCGGTATACGCAACAGATCCTTGGCATATACACATACAAGTTTAAAAGAAACAATATATTTCACAATGCCGGAAGAGGGCGCATACTACTCGTTAATCAAGTATTGGTAAAGTAAAAGAACTTGATATGCACACGAGAAAAAATTGTGCCAGATTACACATGATTGGTTTCGTGACAAATTAACAAACTTTAAATTTATCCACCCGGCGAAACAACCGATAAGAAATAAAATTCCAAGAACAAATACCGACGGTTGCACAATATCGATAAACAAATATACTGGGCCACGTGCAAATCGACACTAGCCATTTCACTAGAACACTTTCAAGTATTAAATTGAACGAATTTATTACCGTCATTACGACAAAAACCCCATAACATGAAGGAGAATAAATACACATTAAGCCACATACGTTAATTTCCGGGATAACCATCACAAAATGTTAAGATAAAATATTCTTTCATTTGCCATTGGGATGATTTTATACTGAAAAAAACCAACCGCACACATCCATAGATACGGATTTGCACATTTCCAGAAGTACTGCAGCGGTTTATTCGGCCTTACATTATGCAGGTAACTCGACCGCCATAGCGCCAAAACGGTATATAATTATTTACGCCTCAACATCAAGTACCACGCCATTCTCACTTCATAAAATTGGGTTCTGTCAAAAAGACTAAAACGCTAATTACAAATTTACTAACCAAGCTCACCCACATACACCTTGCAGTCAGTGGGGCTAGAATCCCGGTACCGCGACATCTTCCACCTGAAGGAACCACCATTAACCGAAATTAATTTTAGCATATTAAAACTAAAGAAGGTATTACACGCACTAGAAAACAAAAAATAAACTAACTCTTTCGTTTATGCGCTCTGAGTAGACTACTAGAGACCTTATAAACGACGACAACAAATTTTAAAGGAAATAATTCACATGGAATTTCCACTTACCTCGCGACTCTAATTTACCAAAATGGCGACGCTGACGCTAGCCGGAGAAACTGAAGCGGTGGCTAGTGACGTCACGTTGACGTTTTATTTCACTGAATTCTGGGAGATTTTGCTCCTCGGTATGATCAGCCACCTAGCGGTTTTTAAGTCAAACAATATTTGCTTCGACATTTGAAACCATCGCGTGGTTAGCAAGAAATCATACTGTTACGCAAATGCTAATTATGCATTCTATGAGTGTGGATTTCAACTTCGTCATAACAAATTCAAAAACTCAAATTTTACGTAATGCTGGAATAAGAATGGAACATACATCATCTTAGTTTTGCTAAGAGATATTGCAGCGATCGGTTAAAACTAGTAGAAAATATCAAAAGAAGAGGAGGATTTCTTCCTTTAAATATGAAAATATGATATTTGTAAATGTTTATAAACACGAAAGTTTGATAAAATGTTTACATATTATGTAATGCAACGTAATAATGCAAAGCATATCAAAATCGACATATGCACAAACATTTAAACAAGTGTGGTATCTATGCTCGTGGTAATGTTACTTGATGCCACTGAAGGTTCAATGTTCAGTTCTTTTACAATTGATAATATACTACTGCTAATACATTCAGAAATATTTTGGCTTGCGATGGCGTAAATTCACCAAACTAAGAAATAATTAAAATGCAAACCCCAAAATAATCCTATAAAGTGGTAGAAATATCACCATTGGTTTGTGTATAGTCATTATCGCAAACGATAGAAATGAATAAGATTTTTGGATAATTATTTTTCTCGTCTTATACCTTAATAGATTCCTTATTTTAGCTACGTCAACCACTCTTCATTAAAAAAGATCTGATCGACGAATTTTAAGGTTTCTGAATGTTGAGTGTTAAATGAAAACAGAAATTTTTCAAACTTACTAAGTGATAGTGACAATGTCTCTCGGGCCTCGCCTGTAGAGGATACATCAGTAAATAGGTATGGTGGATGATGGTATTTGGAGATGTCCTGGACTTGGAAGATCCCTGGTGAAGGACAAGCTTGGTCTGAAAGCATCACTCTTCTTTATAACTGCCCAGTTTAACTATCCTGGAGTATCACATTCTCAAAGAGGCCCTTCATAACTCCTACTGCTTTTATATGCTAGATAATTGGGGAAAGGTTATGTTATGGGGAGGTTAGTGGAAGATGGGTTAGGCAGTTGCACCTCCCTATTTCCTGTTCAGCTTTCTTAGAGAGAGCATTTTTGACTCCTAAATGGCCCCAAGTAGATTTCTAAGTGTAATGCCTATATTTGACCTTGTAAATGTACAGGAAAAATGTACTTCCATACTTGGACCATCTGAACTAAGAATATTTGCCCTTCTAATTGATAGACAACACCCTAAAATAACTTTTTAAATACATAGGAATTCCGCCATTTCTGTATGTATACACATTATTGACGTTAATGTAGGATTCATTTCCTAACCTTATGCATATATATCTCGGGGATAATATCATGTTAAAATCATTATCGAGGAAGAAAACAGGAAACCACCTCCATTGTTAATGTCATGAATTTATAGTGCACAAAATAACAAGAATGTGTCTTAGCAACTGTGGGACTTGGCCCAATGGGCTGTGTCAACACAAGAGGAAGCACTTCCATGGTCATCATTACACACAATCAATTCAAAGCAGAACTGACACCAGCAGCAGAGAAGAATACATGGAAGGGGACTGAACTGAAGGTGAGAAGGAATTTTTGGAGTGATAATTATAGAAAAATGTTCAATGGAGGTGAAGACATACTGTGAAAGTTGGAAACAATATTGCACAAAATGGTTGGAAGAAGCACAGCAATCGCAGAAAAGTTTAATAATAGAATATGATCAGTAGAAGAACAGCTAAACCCATGAACTAGCTCAATAGTCAGATCTACATGCTAGCAAGTAATAATAGAAGGGAAGAAATGGACAGAGTATACTATCAATTGGGAAATAATGTATGTGTACTTGAGAGGAATCATTTGACAGTTATGAGGGAATTGGAATGCAGTGGAGGTTGAAGGGATAAACGAGAGTGAGATGCAGCACTGAAGTTCAAGAGCAAGGAATGGCCATGGGGAGAAGGCAAGTTGTTATACCAATGGTTACTTGTAAAAACAATAATAATAATACATTTATTTGTCCAGAGATTTGTTGTATAGTCATACATACACAAATATAGGACACGTCAGATATAAATTTCACAATTTTAGAAGAAATACAATGTATACATATATATTTATTCCCTCCCCGGACTACAACCTTGACGTGGTGGAAGGGCTTGTTCGTTCCGAAGACCCCTAGAGCTCGGCTGGCGGGAGTAATAATTATTGCTCCTGCTAGGGTCACCCATGCCAGATAGGTCAAAGGTTAGGAGCCAGACGAAAGGTAGTCCACGCAGCGTCTGTTACTCAGTGAGGCGGCTGCAATGGCATCTGACCCCAGCGGGGCGGCCAGTAAGTGATGGTGTCACGTTAAAAACACTATTGAGGAAGGAAACGGGAAACCACCTCAATTACCATTCCCAAGATTAACATGATGGACTATACAGAGATTTTGAGTCCTGGCAACTACGGGGCTTGGCCCAATCGGCCGTGTGTCGTGCCCGGCAGTGGAGGAGGCAAGGCTTCCGTGGTCGTCATCCCACGAAACCCTTGCAAGGGAAAACCAGCAGCAGCAGGACAGAAGACGCAGGAGAAGAAGACCATATTAGATCGAATAGGAACGTGGAATGTTAGGACAATGATGAGGACAGGGAAATTGGAGAATGTTAAGTGAGAGATGGGAAGGGGAAATATAGATATTTTAGGTCTATGCGAGGTGAGATGGAAAGAGAGTGGGGATTACTGGAGTGATAAGTATAGAATAATATACAGCGGCGGGGACGAGAGCCAACGAGGGGTTGCCATAGTATTAAATGAAGAGGTAGGAATAAGCATAGTCAACATAGAGCAGGTAACCGATAGATTATTACTAGTAGAGATAAAAGCAGAACCGACAAACTTGGTTATTATTCAGGTATACATGCCACCGAGCAACCATAAGGAAGAAGAGGTGGATAGGATATACAATCAGTTAGAGGACATAATCGCGTGTGTTCCTGCAGGGAAACATTTGATAGTGATGGGGGATTGAAATGAGACGGTAGGCGAAGGAAGAGATGGTGATGAGGTCGGGGACTATGGTTTAGGCACAAGGAATGACCGCGGGGAAAAAGCAGTTGAGTTCTGCAGGAGACAGGGGCTAGTCATCACCAACACTTGGTTTAGACACCACAAAAACGCAGGTATACATGGAAATTGCCAGGTGACTCAGAAAGGTATCAGCTATATTATATCCTGGTTAGACACATGTTTAGAAAGTGTGATAAATTCGCACAGCTTCCCGGGAGCGGATGCGGACTCAGACCACAATTTAGTTGCTATGAAATGTAGTGTCCATTTCAAAAAGATAAGGCAGGGGCGGCGAGTCAGAAAATGGAATGTAGAAGCATTAAATGGTTTGAAAAGGAAGGAATACAAACAGGCGAGGAAGATAGCTTAGGTCCAGGCATACTAAACAATGAAATAAAAAGGGCATTAAGGGAGATGAAACTAAATAAGGCCGTGGGGGTGGATAACATTCCTGCGGAACTATTCAATGTTTAGGAAAATGTGGGAGGAGGAGGCTATATTGGCTGATTCCTAGTATTTATGAGGAAGGAATCTGGCCGGAAGACTTTGTGAGATCAGTTTTAAGTTCCTATTCCGAAAAAGGTAAAGGCCACGTCATGTGAAGACTACAGGACAATAAGTTTGATATCCCACGCAGCTAAAGTTATTCTCAGGATCATAAACAAAAGGATAGAGAGTAGGGCAAATGATTACTTGGGGGATGATTAGTTTGGGTTTAGGAAGGGGAGAGGTATGCGTGATGCTATTGCCGTAATGAGATTATTAATCGAGAGGAATATAGAAAACAACCAGGAGGTATTTGCCTGTTTCGTAGATTTCGCAAAAGCGCTTGATAGAGTGAATTGGGAAAAACTAATGAGTATATTGAAGAAAATATGAATAATTGGAGTGAAAGGAGGCTAACCCGCAACCTGTACATGTCTCAGACTGCTCAGGTGCGGGTGGGAAACGGGAAGTCAGGATGTTAGGAAGGGGTGTAAGGCAGGGTTGCCCATTATCACCGTTGCTGTTCACCCTGTATGCAGAGCAAATGATTAAAGAGGCATGGGAAGAACTGGAGGTAGGAATGAAGGTGGGTGGGGAATTCGTAAAATCAGTTAGGTTTGCTGATGACCAAGCATTAGTTTGTCAGTCAGCCAAGCGGCTGCAAGCATTGCTTAGGGCATTGGAAATTCACTGCGACAGGTATGGGATGAGAATCAATATTAACAAAACAAAGGTTATGCGATTTTCTGGAAAGAAAAAGGCATTAAAATAGGAGGGCAAAAACTAGAGCAGGTAGAACAGTTTACGTATCTCGGTAGTGTTTTGGACCAACACGGTCAAAGTAGTAGGGACATAAGGAGAAGAATTGCGCTAGGCAAAGAGGCTTTCACAAGGAGGGGGGAGTTGATGACGGGGACATTGAGTAAGGATGTTAAGAAAAGACTCGTAAAAACTTTGATATGGAGCGTAGCTATGTACGGTGCGGAAACGTGGTCATTGAAGCAGGAGGATAGACGTAGATTGGAGGCTTTTGAAATGTGGGTGTGGAGAAGAATGGAGAAGGTGAAATGGACAGAGAAGAAAACAAACAAGGAAGTACTTGGTATGGTGGGCGAAGAGAGGGGTTTGTTGGGAGCAATCCTATGGAGGCAGGAAAAGTGGCTGAAGGGGGTATTGATTAATAGTGGGATGTTGAAGACTGTAATAGAGGGGAGAATGTTAGGCAAACGAGGAAAGAGAAGGAACAGGATAGGGATGTTGGATGGGATGAAGGCAGGAAGAAAGTACTCAGAGCTGAAAAGGGACCTGATGTAAAGCAGGATGTTGTGTTTTGCTAGGGGTCACAAATTATTTAATTAGTAATTATGTCCATCTAAAAACCTACCTTAACCGGTAGATTACCTAATAATATATTTATTATGAGGTAATCTACCGGTTAATATAGGTTTTGGATGGACACAGCTACTAGATAAATATTTTGTGCTTCCTAACAAAATATAAAATCCAGTATCCTACTCTACATCAGACCCCTTTTCATCTCTGAGTACTTTTATCCTTCCTTCATCCATCCAACATCCTTATCCTGTTCCTTCCCTTTCCTCGTTTGCCTAACATTCTCCCCTCTATTACAGTCTTCAACATCCCACTGCCGGTCAATACCCCCTTAATCAAGGTACTCCGGGCACCTGCAGCTCCACCCGAGCTATGTGATTTTTCTGGTACCAGGTCTTCCTGGGAAACCATAACTGGCACAGGGAAAGGAACTGGCCCCCCTACCCTGATGTGTGAATTGCACACGCCGTATAGGGCGTAGTACTGGGTGAGCTCTACCATCACCTGCCAAACGGATCTTTGGGTTGATTACTGTGGTTATGGTTTTTATATATATATATATATATATATATATATATATATATATACACACACACACACACATATATATACATACTTTTTTTTTTCAAGATGGCGACTTCCGATAATAAGTGTGATATTTGCTCCAAAAATATTCCCGAAAACCAGCTATATTTGGAATGTGGTTTTGGCTGTAAGTCATTTTTCCATTACGGATGTGTTGGTCTTACGGAATCAGTGGCGAATTCCATAGCCAACAACTCGCAATTACTCTATCGATGTGAAAAGTGTTTGTTTGGTCCATGTGACGCAATTAAAAAAATTGAGTGTAAACAAGACGAAGTCCTACATATTGTGACAGATCTACAGGTCAAGCTCAAGGACTGTTTGAAATTAATAAATGACCAGTCAAAGGAAATCGCCATTCTAAAAACGAGTCCACTGAAAACGCATGAGAAACCGAGGGAAATACCGGGTGACGTCAAGATATCGATCACCAACTCATTGGAAAGTGAGCGATCGCAACTTCCCGTGAAAACTGTGAAAGAGAAGAAAAGTAACATGGAACGGTTTAATTATTCTCAAGTCGGAGCTACTGATAATAATACTAATAATAAAGAGCGTGCTCCTAAGGTGACGCTGCCGTACTCTTCCGTTGCTCGCAAAGGAAATGTACAGCCACCACCTGTGGAACCGCATACCACTGCATGCAACATGAGGAAAGAAGACGACGAGGGCTACACCATGGTCTCATATAAACGGAAACCTCGGCCAAAGCCAATTGTGGGGACGTCAAACTTGGACAGTGATTTAGTCGGGCTGCCGAAAATGGTCCACATACACGCTTGGCGATTCAAAGAAGACACGTCAATCGAAGCAGTTAAAAAGTATGTATCAAGTAAAATACCTGGCAAGTGCTTCGAGATCGAGCAGTTAAAGGTATCTAGAGGCACCTATACCTCTTTTCGTGTATCGGTCGGTGAAGACTTAAAAGATGTCGTGGAAAGTCCCGACTTTTGGCCGAAACATGTTTGTGTCAGTAGGTTTTTTTTTCTGAAGGCCCGCCTGACCTCCGCAAAGGGTTAGTCAAAGTTAGACAGCCATTAACAATCGCGCAAGTAAATATTCAGTGCCTTAGGAACAAAGTAAACCTGCTTGAAGTGGCTATGAACGAGTGTGAACCAGACTTTTTGTGTATTACAGAGCATTGGTTAAAATACGAAGAACTTAAGGTTATTTCACTCTCAAATTACTCCCTAGTGTCGTCATTCTGCCGGGCCACGTATAAAAATGGAGGTGTGGCCATTTTCGTGCATAGCAGAATAAAGGGGACTATTAACTCAGTTCACGTGCCTGTGAAGGAAGAAAAAACCTTTGAATGTGCAGTGTGTTTCCATGAAACTCCAGTGGGATTGCTTGTGCTCATCTCCATCTATAGATCACCAACTGGTGATTTTCATTCATTCATTAAAAAACTGGACCAACTCATTTGCTCCTTATATGCAAGCAACAGGATACTCGTGCTGAACGGCGATCTCAACTGTAATCTCTTAGTTGACTCCCCTCACAGATCAGAATTGTTGAATCTGTTCAAAACTTATGGCATGGAATGTTTTAACAATAATCCTACCAGAGTCACTCCCACATCTGCCACCCTAATTGATTACGCTGTGACCAACTTTAACCATGAAAAAGTAGTCACAACTGTTTGCGACCTAGGTATAACAGACCATTGCATGGTGAAAATAAGTATCGATACTAACCAACCAATGGATAGTCCAAATGATAAAACTTACCCAAGGCGGTCTCTCACTCATGGAAATATGCAGCATTTTCTGCTCCTTCTTCAGTCCCAAAACTGGGACAATGTCTATGACCTTAAGTCAGTAGACGAAGGTTTCAATTACTTTTATTCAATTTTCAAACACAATTTTGAAATGTGTTTCCCAGTAACACATCATAAAATATTTCATAGAACTAAATGTAAGCCATGGCTAACTGATGAGATCCGTTATTACTCAACTATCCTTAAAAAACTTGCTATCTCCAGTAAAAGTTCAAACAATCATGAACAAAGGTTACTCTATAAGGAATTTCAAAAGTATTACCGTAAACTGATTTCTACCACGAAAAGAACCTATAATGATAATAAGTTACTTAATTCCAATAACAAGTCCAAAACTGCATGGGAAATACGAGGGTCATCCGGAAAGTAGTACCCGTTCATGCCGCATGAAGTGCTGATGACGCGAGTAGCCGCTGGACGAGGTCAGATAGCTTCAGTGGCTTGTCTGCCTTCTCTGAGCCAAGTTGCGTGACGCTAGCATTGCCTGTGTTGTTTCTGTGATTGTTTACAATGTTTAAAAAAATTGAGAACGCCGCCAGTTGTGAAGTGAGGGCAGTGATTAAATTCCTCAATGCAAGAAACGTTCGCCCATGTGATATTCATCGCCAATTAAAGGAGGTGTATGGAGACAATGTAATGGACGAGTCGTCTGTTCGGCGGTGGTGTCGCAACTTCAACATGGGGAGGGGGAACACACACGACGATGAGCGTTCGGAGAGACCGTCTGTCATTACAGACCAACTGGTGAGCTCAGTTGACGAATTCGTGAGGAACGATCGGCGCGTCACAATTGATGACATCTGTGAGCATTTTCCCAATGTTTCTCGAACAATTGTTCATGAAATTGTTAAACACCATCTGCATTATGCAAAAATTTGTGCAAGATGGGTCCCTCGCGTATCTCAATGAGCTGGCGGCGAAGGACTATGCAGCAGGAATACAGAAACTTGTCACACGTTATGACAAATGCCTTAATTTGCTTGGAGATTATGTTGAGAAGTAGTTTAAAGTATCCTCTTTCAAATAAAATTTTTTATGTTTGTTAATATTTACTTTTGTGTCTTTATTTCACGAACGGGTACTACTTTCCGGATGACCCTCGTAATTAATGACTGTAGAGGTAAGAAAAATCCACAACTCACTCTCCCAAAACTTTGTAACCCTGAAAATAACACTGCCATTAGCTATTCATCTCTAGCTAATAAATTTAACAAATACTACGTATCAGCTCCTTGCCTAACTACTTCTCCAGCCAATGTGCTTTTAGCAAATGCACCATCGTCAATGTTTGCCAAGCCCTGTTCTGAAACCAATCTAAAAACTATTGTCTCCTCACTCAGAAACAAATCCAGTACTGGCCCAGATGAAATTCCTGGTAAAGTTGTTCATCATTGTTTTGAAGCCATAAAAGCACCCCTTTTATTTTTAATTAATGAATCTTTGATACAAGGGATTTTCCCATCCCAATTAAAAGAATCAAAAGTAGTGCCCATTTATAAAAACCATGGCTGTGTAAATGATTTGAATAACTACAGACCAATAGCCGTCCAAAATACATTTGCTAAAATATTCGAAAAAGCCATGTATATGCAAATAGCATCTTATCTCGAAAAAAACTTCCTACTTTCTAATTCTCAGCATGGATTTAGATCGGAAAGGTCTACCACAACTGCCATATGTCAGGCAATCGACAGCATACTTAATTCATTAGATGCTAAACGCAAAACTCTTGGAATGTTTTTTGACTTGTCAAAGGCTTTTGATAATGTAAACCACAATAGACTACTAATTAAACTCAATAGAATAGGAATTAGAGGAAGTCCTTTATTCATAATCGCACTCAAAAAGTAGTGTTATCAGTTGATGGGTCAAAATATTCATCCGAAGCATACCAAGTTAACAAAGGTGTTCCACAAGGCTCAACCCTTGGGCCACTCCTCTTTCTGATTTACATCAATGACCTACCTAACTGCTTACCAAATAATGATGGAATAATACCAGTGTTGTACGCTGATGACACTAATATAATAATATCAACACAAACATATCCCAGCCTTGTGGAAAAAGCTAAGTCTGTCACACTTGCTATAAACAAGTGGTGTACAGACAACCTTCTAGACTTAAATGTAAATAAAAGTAAAATAGTAAACTTTACACACAATAAGAACATATCAGATGATCTGCTGGTAAAAATCAATGACCTATCAATTGAGCGTGTGACAGAATGCAAATTTCTAGGTATTTCTCTATGTGCAAATATTTCTTGGGATACTCATGTAAAAGCCCTCCAACACAAGCTCAGTTCAACTTGCTACTTATTAAGACACCTGTATGAAACTACAAGTAAAACTGTACTACTCAATTTGTACTATGGGGAAATTTACTCAAATATAACCTACAGTATAATATTATGGGGATCAGCTGCTATTTCTCAAACCATCTTTAAAATGCAAAAGAAAGCTATTAGAATCATCGCCAGGAAACCTTACAATGCTCCATCAAGGCCTATTTTCCATGAATTAAATTTGCTACCACTCCCATGCATCTACATTATGTTTTTAATTCTATATATAAAAAATAACATCGGCAACTATTCTCTTAACTCTGCCTATCATCATCATTACACCAGAGGCAGGAATGACTTCCATTATGGGAATATAAGAACTAAAGCATTGAAATTAGGACCCAATGAAATGGGCATCAGATTATTTAACAAACTACCCAAAAGTATCAAGGATACACAGGGAACTGCCGTATTCAGGCATAAACTAAAAAGATATCTACAACGCAATATGTTTTACTCGGTTGATGAATATCTCAACAATATTCCCGACCAGTAAGTTCATACTTTTAGTTTCTAGCAATGGTAATGGTCTGATTCATGTTTGTGATCAATGATTTTTCTGAATTTGATATTGTATGTGCATGTTACAGCCGATGTTCATGGGTTTGTACCAAACACTTATGTAACTATGAGCATCTATTCTTTTATGTATCTTAACTGAGCCTGTGTCTTTGCTCCTCATTGACGTGCCTTATATCATGTACATACTTCACCCACCTGGTATTTTTGTATTGTGATCTCTGGGCAAATAAAAAGTAATAATAATAATAATAATACATACCAATACACTAGTACAATTACATATTAATTGGCTAAGCCAGAATTGACACATAGCGACAATTCCAGGTATTCATTTACTGAATAGAACATATTATTTTTTAAAAGGTTAAACTGCTTTTTCTTGAAAACAGGTACATTTGTTTCATATTTGATTCCATGGGAAGTTTATTGAATACCTTTAGGCTTTGGGCCCATGAGCAGTATTTGTGTTCTGACAGGTCACTGCAGGTCCTTTTATAGTGACTATGGTAATTGTGGTTGGACTTGCACTGGGAAATATTACCCTTTGCATGTAAGATGACATTAAATATATATATGCAAGGTACTGGTAATAAACCAAGTCTTTTGAAGAGAGGTTTACATGGTGCATCGCAAGGAGCATTGCTCATAATACGTAAAATCCTCTTTTGGATTTTGAAGATTATGCCCACATGGGGAGTGGAATGCAAGAAAAGGATAATAATAATAATAATAATAATACTTTATTCATTTTAAAAATGGTACAACCATATTAAATGTCGTCAATCTTAATATTACTTAATATATAAACATAAGTTCTTAAATGTGATGAAGATTGTCACAAAAGAATTCATCCAATGAGTAAAGTGGGTGAGCAAGTAACCAGGTATATACCCTATTCTTGAAACTCTGGATACCATCTGATTTCAACTGAGTAGGCAGATAGTTATACAGTCGTATGTTCATATTGTGAAATGTGTTGTAAGTTGATGACAATCTACAATAAGTAGTATTTAGATTCGATTTACCTCTTGTGGAATAGTTATGGAGGTTGGATCTTAATTGGTAAGTTTCTAGATTAACTTTCACATGAATCAGAGCCTTAAAGATATACAAACAAAATACAGTCATGATTCTATACCTAATAAAAAAAGGTTTGCAGGAATCACGTGGTGGTATATTAGCAAGAGAGCGAATAGCTCTCTTTTGCAGTAGCAAAATTTGTTTAACATGAGGGGAATGACCCCATTACTCAACACCATAATTCAAATGACATTGAAAGAAGGCATGGTAAAGTGTTAAACGATACTCATTTGAAATGATAAAGTTGAGCTTTCTTAACATATAAACAGCTTTACTAAGTTTATTACAGGTCTGACTGATGTTAGTCTCCCAATTAAGTTTTGTATCAATATAAATTCCTAGTATTTTAGCAGTTTCAATATCAGTTGTTTTTGATTTAAGACTGCACACATTATGCTGAGTTTTGTTAGTATTTAATTGTAAATGATTAACATCAAACCATTCCTTAGCCTGTTTTTGGGTAGCGCTAGATCGTAACTTTGTATCTTCTGGATGTTGACACTTTTGCACAAAAGTAGTGTCATCAGCATATAAAACAGATCTAGGTTTCATATTACAGGGCAAATCATTAATCATGATAATGAAAAGTACTGGGCCAAGTACAGAGCCCTGTGGTACACCACATTTTACTTTAAGAGCTGCAGACCGACAGCCATCAAGTTCAACCAATTGATGGCGATCATCCAAATATGACTTCATTAGTTTCAGTGCAACTCCCTTAATACCATAATATTCTAGCTTTGTTAGTAATATTGAATGATTAACACAGTCGAAGGCCTTACTAAGATCACATAGTGTCACTGAGACTGATTCCTTTTCTTCAAATGCATTAATGACATAATTAACTATGGACTCTACTGCCAAAATTGTAGATTTCCCAGATCGAAAGCCGTACTGGGATTTGGAAAAGAGATTATTTAACTCAAAAAAATTACATATTTGATCTTTCATAATAGCTTCAAAAATTTTACCAAAAACGGGGACTATGGAAATGGGGCGGTAGTTAGCTAAATCATCTTTATCACCTTTCTTATAGACAGGTACTGTTTTGGAATATTTTAGAGCTGTTGGAAAATCTCCTGTCTCAAAACATAAATTGACTAACATTGCTAATGGTTCCGCAATGAGCACAATAATGTCCTTTATTAGGGAGTTAGAAAGACCATAAATATCCTTACTGTTGGATTTTTTAAATTTTTTAACAGTCGATATAATATCAAGTGGAGTAACAAAATTCCATTTAAAATTTAAATTATTCGGAGGAAGATTTTGCAGCATATTACCAATATTGGCAGCATCAACTTTTCGAGAGAACAAATTGTCTTCAACAGCTTTTAAGAAAAAATTATTTACAGCATCTGGGGTGAAAGGAAGATTTTCTTTTCCATTACCATGACCAACTTCTTGATTGATTACACTCCATGCTGCCTTTTTTTTATTTTTTGCATTCAATATAAAATCCTTGTAAGCATTAATTTTTGCACACCTAACTAAATTATAATAATCTCTTTTGTATTTCAAGTAGGCCTCTGTGTCATGCCGGCTTCCACTGGTTTTGTAAGAGTGGTAGTAACTAAGTAAATCATTTCTAAGAGCTAATAACTCCCCAGTATACCAGAGATTTTTTTAATTTTTAGTGGGGATAGAGTTTAGAATTTTTTTAGGAAAGCATTGCTCAAAAATGCCTAGGAAATTACCTAAAAAACTTGAAAAACATGTTTGTTCTACAGAGTCTGTGCAAAAACCATGCCAATCAATACAAGATAGAAGCAGTTGGAAACTCTCTAAACCTTCTATTGTTATGGGCCTCACGATTACGGTTTTACCTCTATTTGGATATATCTTTTGAGTTATTTGAGTATTAAAAGTGAAGCTTATACCTTGATGGTCAGATAGGAGATAGTCAATAACACTTATACTGTACAGTTCAGGACCATAATTGGTAATTACATTATCTAGGCAGGCAGAAAGTCGAGTAGGCTGTTTGTTTGCCCAGTATAAATTATAAGAAAGCAAAAGATTTTCAAGAACCTGACAATCACTAGTTTTTAGTGTTATGTCAATGTTGAGATCTCCACAAATTATGATATTGGCTTTCAGAGTCAAGAATAGGGATAGTACTAGTTCCAGTTGATTGCAGAAGTGTTCAAAAACACCATTAGGGGAGCGATACACAGAAGCAATGATCAAATTCAGGTCCTTCAATATGATCGCAGATATTTCAAAGTGCAATTCCAGACAGAATTTGTCCAAGTCAATTACCTTGAAGGGCATACCTTTCAAGACATAAATACAGGTACCACCGTTTTTTGCTACAGATCGGCAGTAGAAATATGCTAAGCCAAAATCACTAATTTTATACACATCAAATTCATTTTTCGTGATCCAGTGCTCATTGAGACATAGCACATTGTAGCCACCATGTTTGACTATTGCCTCTATCTCCGTTATCTTATTACGTAAACATCGCACATTTTGGCAAAATAAATTAATGCTATCTAGTCAAAAGGACTTGGGTTTTGATATTCCCGTTTGGAGGCGGGTAACACGTTTCTCTAAGGAACACTTTTCCATAGTGTTATCGGTGTGGCCCCTTGTTATTGAGGTGGATACCGGCGCATCACTAGTTTTCAACTCGGAGTTCGGATTTACCACCGCAGCTGACCCTTCAGGAATATTCTCTGTCTCTTCATGAGTAGGGGTCAGTTTCCGCGGTTTTGGGGGGTAAAATTTCCCAACTTTCACTTCTACTGGCCAAATATCTTCTTTAAGAAGTTGATCCTTAAGGCTAATTGGCGCACAGAGTTTAAAGGAACTATAAACTTCACCAACTCTCAAACTTTCACATTTGAAGTCATTTCCAGGAAATATTCCGGACAGATGCTTCACGATGTCATCAGGCGTTGCATTGGACTGGACACGACCAACGTAGAAGAGAGTCTTGCGAGGCACTCCCACAAAATTGCACGTAACAGCAGGCTGCTTAGAACTCCCAAAAACCGTATTACGTTTGCGTTTGTTTCTCTTGTAATTCACCTTTTGAAAACCTTCCTCGTCAGTAGCGATGGATTTGAAACTCATGGTGTTAAATTTTGCGTTTGCATTTTTGGGGCACAAATCGGAGTTGTCACTATTGAGGCCTAATTGCTCGTTGACTTCAGGTTTCAATTCCGTAGACAACGTTACAGCTTCCTTTGCAATTGGCTGCAAGGTAGTACTTTCCGTGGATCCGGTAGATTGGAGAGCTTGTAACTCCATTTTCAATTTTTCAATGTCGGCCGCCATATTGTAAATATTGGGCTTATTTACACGGCATAAAAAACACTTCCAATAAATGTCATGGCAGTCCGAGAGAGCTTTTAATATTATATCACTTAAGCCGGAGCATTTATGGTGATATACACACGAGCAAATATCGCAACTAACGACCATATCACGAACTTCGAGTCGTGTTTTACAAGAGCCACATCGTTGTACGGCCAAAGTTGACGCCATCTTGGACTACTCCTCCTGGATACGAAAAGTAACAAGAGAAAAAAATTCACCATAGCAATAGTAAATGGATAGGAGGACCTCTAAATTTACAGAATATGTAATATTTCTAATGAGGAAGCATAGGGAGCCTAACTTTCTACATAATTTGAAAATGTGTTCCTCCCAAGACATGTTTCTATGCAGGATTACTCCCAGGAATTAGGTACTGGAATTTTGGGGAATGCTCACACCTTCTGCATCTACTGAGATTGCAGATAAAACTTTCTTTTTAAGTAAAATAAATTGGGCTGGACTTATTTATACTGGGTTTTAGAAAGTTATGAAGACCCCATTCATTGAAAATCTGAGCTACTTCAGCTGCTCTTTCTGTCAAACTGTCCACTGAGGAGGCTGACACAATGATATTTGTATAATCAGTATATAGCATTGGGTCTATCCCCTTAATGAACTTAGGCTAATCTGGGAGATCACTGATATAAATTAAAAATAAAATACGACCAATTACAGAACCCTGGGGAACACCCAGTGTTACTTCTCTACCAGGAGAAACAAATTTGGAGTCATTTCTTGAGAGCTCAACATACTGATGCCGTTCACTTAGATAAGATTCAATCCATTTGTAGGGTGTGCCTCTTATACCATAGCATTTCAGTTTATACAGGAGTAACTGATGATTGACGAAGTCAAAAGCTTTATTGAAATCAAAAAATAATCCTAAAGTTTCAGTTCTATTATTCAATCCTAAAAGTATTTGATTCACCATATGATGTGTGGGTGTTGTAGGGGGACCCTGTTTTTCTAAATCCATGTTGAGATGTGGATAATAGGTTATATATATAGGATATGTTTCAAGATATGATACTAGACGTTGATAAAAAACTATTTCAAACATTTTCCCCAACTGGCTCAACCAGGAAATTAGTCTCTAAGAATTCATTTCCATTTTTGCAACCTTTCCCTCTGTATATTGGCTCGATTTTTGCTGATTTAAGAGGGCTTGGGAAAATTCCAGTTTTTAGGGATTCGTTAATTAAGAACAGCAGCTGATCCTTAATAGCATTAAATGATCTTTTTATGAATATCCCTGGGATGTCATCTAATCTAGGACTAAATTTGTTAGGGAATTTATTGATTATTTTGGTCAGTTGTATGGCTGAACTTGGGAATATATACAATGAATTGCATGAGTTAAGAATATGAGAATTATTGGAGTGCTGGAAATTATTTTAGCGCAGGCGGTGCTAGGAAATACTAATAAAGCACATATAAAGCGTTTGAATGAACAGCAGATTTATTCTGAGTGCTGTGGATAACAGACCAAGGTCAACACGGAAAGATATATGCCACGGGCGCAACGTGCACAAGAGGGATGAACGCTCGGCGGGGGTTGAGGCGTGACTGGTTCCGCGTGGGTCAAAATGCCTCCTCGTGGGTCGTGCCTAGGGTGACACCTCGCGGCACACCCCTGAATCGCACAAACAAATGAACTGCTACATCAACAAATGAACCGCCACAGGCAGCATTGCCACCTCGTGCTTGGGCAGGTCCCAAGGAAGGCGATGTGGACAGCATGTTGTCGTAGTTCAGCCTCCTGTTGGCAAAGATCTCCTCCCTGATGCATTGCACCCTTCACAACTTACCCTTTTTTCAAAGCCTCTTGAGGACTTTCATGTAAAACATACTGTTCACTGTCCCCGAGGTACAAATCCTTTGTGGATAATGCCTTTTGGGTCAAAAAAGATGATACATTATTTTACTTATCTTCGGGACAGACCCAGTAATTGCACTTCCCCCAGTGCATGAAATATACATGGAATTTCAAAAGAAAATGTATGATGAATTGTTGATTTGAAGAATCATAATCAATCATAAAAAGAGGGATGTTGTGGAAGGATTTGGGATTATATGGAGTTGAGCAATTGGTGAATGTCACTGTGTTAATATTGAAAGAAAATAGTTAAGATTGCAAGAGTGAATGGCGTATTTTGTGAAGGCCTTAAAATAAACCATTGATTTATAAATGAATGAATAATGTCACCACTGCATTACAGTGTTTTTATGGATAAATGTTTAAGAGAGGAATGGGAAGATAAAGTAGGTGGGTGAAAGGATAAGAGATGAAAATACTTCAACTTTTCTGCTCACTAATGATTCAGTATTATTGACTAAGAGCACAAGTGATTAATTGTGGATCCTAGATATGGACCCCCAGCGAAGTTTTGGTAATGATGCATATGCGGGCAAAGATATCCAAAATGAAAGTATTTGAGTTTGGAAAGAAGAATGAGTGCAAAGTGAGGGTAAATGGAGACGTACCAAGTGACCGATTTGAACATTTTGACAAAATATCTAACAGAATGAAGAAATGAATGGTATGCCAGGAGAAAGATTGCTATTAGCTAGTAAGTAGAAGTGTGGAGTTAAAAGGTATTTGAGGTTAAAAGGTTTTGCTGACCCCGGTGGCGGTCGGGCAACGTCCTCGTCCGTCATTCTGAGGGTCGGGGGTTCGATTCCCGCCTAGGTGGGTTTTCACATCACCTTAGGGCTTGGGTGTTTGTAAATTTGACCATTGTTATCATTGTTAATATTCCAATGTAAAGGCCAAGATGTGCTGTTTTTGGACTAATGATAAATAAATAAAAAACATTTATCTAAATGATTAGGAAAAGAAGGGGTAAACCCAGTACAATTTCATCTCTCTGTGCCTCAGTTACAGTGCAAATTATTCCAAGTTGTTTATTACTTAAAATAATTATTATTTCGAGACAATTTTATAAAAAACAGAAGAACAAATAGTCATGGGTTTTTGCATGAAACAATGGCATGTGCCTAGAACACGAGAGATAATGATGTAGGATTCATAAGAATTTCTCTCATTCTACATGCAAAACTTTTCTATCCTGTAGTGGATAATACATGAGGATTGGGATTTGCAAATATGTACTGGGAAAGGTTTATTTTTTACCCAGATACTGACAAATTTTTCATCTGAAAAAATAATATGTATACCATAGAAAAATTATAAATATATTTTTGTTTGATTACATGGAAAATCCCACCACAAATATAAATTTTGCAATCATTAACTGCAACTTGAAACATGTCCAGTTTGACCATAACAATGATGGATAAAATATTGAAATTGATTGCATTGAAATTTACCTTTTGCCAGATCAAATCATAAGCTGATATCAGTGTAATTCTTCAAAAGGCCCGTGTAGAGTCTATTTTTTCCTATGAAAAAGTTAGAATTTGTTTTAAAATGCTTCAAAAGGGGAGACAGTCAATTTCAATGAAAGTTAAGACCCTGAATTCCTGGCCTTGCTCTTAAGGAGGTAAACATTATTATTTCATTATTGGAAATATTTGAAATTTGTTTCGTCCCCCTTGTATTGGGGCACGGAACAAACAGAAAATTTGCAAATGAGTTGTGCTTGTGTGTGGTGTGTTTCAAGACTGCGCATGCCAAAGGTACAGGGTATTTGCATGCAGGTTTGTTTGCAACTGAAGTAAAAATTACAGGAAAATGAACAATTAATAAATGTAACACTGCAAATAAAAGTTAGCTGCATCAAGTTGATCCTGAGACAAAGGGCAAAGGTATGTGTGGATTTCTCTGGCATCTCCAGCACTAAAAATGCCAAAATGGTGACTTTAGCTGGGAAAATTATGGCCGTATATTTTTTCATATTCAGGGGATGGTATATCAGATTGCCATGCCACCACAAACAAATGAAAATGGAGCACACTATAGAAATGTATTGAAAGTTTTCAAAGGTCATATCAATAAGAAAATGCAACATTTCAAAGCAATAGGCTCTACACTGCAGCACAATAATGCATGGCCAAACATCACAAATGTTGTTACTGAATATCTCCCAGAAATCAATGTGAAATGTGTTCCTTATTCTCCCTATAATCCAGATTTAACCCAATGTTACATTATCCTGTGACTCAATTTGAAGAAATACCTTCATGGAGAGCTGTTTTCATCATGACTTGAAGTAAGTTTAGGCACATTGAGCACGTTTCAACTTACATGACTGCTACTGATGAAAAACTATATTAAAAACAATGAAACTAGTATATATTACACAATAGGTTGACAATTTAACAAAATTAAATTATGCAATAAATTATTAGAGTAAAAAATTATAGTCTATTTTAACTGACTAGTCCATTTGTTGTTATTAGCATGTGAATTATATTGAAAGTATGAAATTAAAAGTCTAGAGATTCAATAGTCAGTCAACCTCTTCCTAACCTCTCTTGCATTTCATATAGAGTGTAGGTAGGCCTAGCCCCACTTTATGGGGAAGTCTGCCCTTTATTTAATTCTATTTGTGAATTACGAGAAGTCATTCACATAGATAAAAGTCAAAGTATATGTTGGCCTTTGAAAATTGAAAAATATAGGGCACTCATTACACGTCAATGGAAATGATTATCGATTCTTTATATATCAGTGATTGATTTGAGTCGCCAATGAGTGTGAATGGCTTCCTAATTAAGGAAACCTAAGCGCCTTTATGTGCCTGCTCTTATTGTCATCTGCTAATTCTATCTGCCATAGGGCTTTATTGGAGATGTTTCCTATTTCAGCAGATTCCAGAAATAATGCCTGAAGGAAGACATTTGGTGTCTTACCTATGGCAGGGTATTTAAATGAAATGTGGAATGTTCTTTAATACCCACCTTCACATTTTAAGTATCTTTGTTTTTCCATGGTCACCAGGAGAGATTAACCCTGTGCCAACATTGCGGTAAGTGACACTGTCAAAATTTCCCAAAAGCACCACCATCACTCTTCAGTAACTTTTTTCAAAGGCTATAATGTATATTACATTTGATTTGTTCATGTTTATGTTTTATCATCTGTTTTTGTACCTCATGATGTAGTTTGATTAAACTTAAAAAATTTTCAGCAAATTACAATGAAACACAATGTTTTCAAAGACATTTACTATTAATTCTGCTTTAAAAAAAATAGTCAAGGGGGTAGAGCGTTGGACTGCTGACCGGAGGGTCCCGGGTTCAATTCCCGGGGAAGGCACTCTGGGTACCTGCAGCTCCACTCGAGGTTTTTTCGGGTACCAGGTCTTCCTGGGAAACCATAACTGGCACAGGGAAAGGAACTGGCCCCCCTACCTTGATGTGTCAATTTCACACGCCGTCAGGCTTAGTACTGGGTGAACTCTACCATCACCTACCAAACCGACCTTCGGGTTGATTACTGTGTTTATGGTTTTTTATGCTCGTTATAGTTCATGCCACTTTTACTTCTGAATAATGTTCAAAATGTTGGCTACCAGTCACTTTTCATCAAAAGTAGCATGCATACATATAAAACGCATTAATACATAATGATAAATAAAAATGCCCTTTGATCAGAAAATTCTGCATTCCGAAACATTGTAATCTAAGCTATTCGCCGACTAAATTTCTCTCAGAATGGGGCTCATGAATATCTGAAGTATTTGGAAGAGTGAGGAAACGAATCCGACCCACTGATTATATAAATTTCGTTTTTCATGCAGTTAACCTACCGAGAGAGACAATGCCTAGAAAATTTATCGAGTGTATATAAATAAATCTTATTTTTAGTAATAAAAGTTGCTTGCGGTAAATGAAGATTCAAAATTGGCGCGCTCTACCGCCCTTTTTCCAGTCTCATAGTTCTCGTCAGTGCCATGAGAGGCCCCTGGTACCAATTTAACGTCTTCATTAGGAAAGACTGGTGCCGATCGTGGAGGAAGGAGCCCCACCATGGACGGACGGTATGGTACGTTGACGACCCCCTTCCAACCTAATCCCATCATTGTACCTGCAGTCTCAACAATCGTCGGAGCGAGTCGTAAAATTTTTGCGATTATAACCTTGCTTGTTGCTAGTAAGACTAGGAAATAGTCATTAGATGCTTGCAGAGAGGACGATGTTATGATGAGAATTTTTCCTCTGAGTAAATTAGACTAGTAATGTATGTTAGTTTCCATTTGCATGATCCATCATTTCAAACTTATTTAATAAACCGCAGTCATCAGCCTAAAGGTTAATTTTGAGGTGGAAGGGTTTTGAAGTTGAGGGTTAGTTAGCTAGTGAAAGAATAGCCCATAGAGTTTTATTATTTTAAAATATTATGGCATAGTACCCTGCAAGCCACAGGTATGGTGTGTGGCAGGGGGTGATGACATACCAGACTAATTTTAACACAAAATACTCCCCCCCCCCAGCGCAGTCGGACGACGTTCTTCTGAACCCTTATCGTTCAGTGGGCAAAACGATATCTTAAATCTATCTGTCCTGCACTTAATCTCTCCCATTTCATTTAACATGTTTTCTCTGATTGCAGTACGATCGGCCTAATGACACATTTCCAGCATCGTTGCTAAAGAGACGACCTTCCAATTCATGCAATTTGCAATGTAACCTACGTTCCGTTTTAAGCCCTACGGTGGGTGAAATTCAACCATTACGGTTCGGAGGGCATTTCTTTCCTCCGTGCCGTCAGCGCTGTCTCAGAAAGATCTTGGGTTGGAAAAATCTCATACCTCGGGTAAAGCCGATTGCTTCCAAAGTCACCGGGAATCGACGTCGGGGCCTCCAGTCGGTTGCCCTACGCTCTACTCACAGGGCTGCGGGTCATTGTAAAATTTGGTTATTGTTTTTCCAAATATTATGCTTACCAATTTAAAATTGAAAGCAAGAAATAATTTAAAAAATTGGGACCATACATATACACTTAACCTATTATGCATTCTTCAATTAAAAATTCTTCCCAAAATTAAATGAAAGTTCTAAATATGCATTGGCAATACTTCAAATACTGATGTTAAAAAAACTGACGCTATTTGAAGCGGTTTTTGCGTATTTGACGTGAAAAACTTTTTAATGATGTCCATGTTTTGACCCCAAAAGATTTTTCGAAAGAATATCGACGGCAGATTTCATCAAAAGTTTGACGAAAATCAAATCTGAATTATTTTGCTACGTAGGTATCTTCGTAAAAGTTTTTCTGAAGGAAGAAACCCAATAGAACCAAGCGAAGGGAATTTTCAAGAAAATTGGAATTCCAAGCCGAATAATGAGAATTAGAATAGCCGAATAAGTAGTACATGTCTACTTATTTCTAATTAGTGATTAATATTGTTTCTTTCCGTATTCCCATGGAAAGACTCTTATTTCTTTGGCATGACCAGGGATGTATTTTTTATGTACATAATGTTTGAAAATAAACATAAGTACCTTCCTATTGGTATTATTTACATGAATAAGTAATAGTGGACACAGTTAATATTCACTGGAATATACAATTCCTTTGTTACCCATGATAACATATGGGATACATGCAGTGGATCTGATGGGAGGGCTAAATGATGCATGCATTTGAATTATTGACCGGTATGGGGTGGCAACCCAGCTCGTATCCTAGGACAATGCGACAGCTGGAGATGAACAGACAGGCTGGAAATGGCTAGACTGCAGCAGCATGGGGCAGCTCCGTCCGCAGAAACCTCATCGCCCTAGGATCGGCCAACGAGGTGGGTCTAGTAGGAGGGTGAAACTTGTTTAGAATTCGGGTCACTTAAGCTTCCTTTGATGTGGAACCCTAGGTCGTGGGTTAGCCATCAAATCTTGCGTAAACAGACTACGGTCTATTTGATTTCTTTTTAAGCTGCTAAAAAATTATACTTTGTCGACGAATATTACCTAGGAAAAAATAGTTATTCGAAGCACCCTACAACCCTAATATCACAAGTGCAGAGGTTATCTTTGGGATAAAAGATCAATATTTTTGTACATTAAAGGTATGAGTTACTAATTTTATGAAGAATAAACGAAGAAAATTATCCATTTTACGATTTAAAAATGATTGATCTACATTCAATTTTTTTGGTCACTCTAATAGTATTCTTAGCAGCGCCACCTTTTCTTTGGGAAACGGTGCGGCGAGAAAAATGGCACATTTTAAAATTGATATCTTTCATCGTTAAATTAAAACAAATGTGTTTTCGGCCATTTACATGGACGGTCCTGAATCCTGAAAAATTGCGAACCCACATGAGATTATGAAGCTGTACTGATTGCAGTCAGGCGGCTTTTCAATGAGTGGAATGAGCAAGAGGTAAGTCGCCGCCAATTGGCACCCTCCGTCGTCGGCTTCATAGCTTGCCGTCGACTCTGCCCACCGGGTGTGAAACGCATCCGTGCCTCTCCGACCGAGGAATAGCCGTATGTTATCCCATAACTTACGTCCTGCGTTCAAATTTTGGTGCTTGGCACCGAGGACACCTAAGTAATGATCAGGCGTTGGCTTGGCAACTTCGAATAGACTTGGTGCCCCTTACGTTGAAGACAAATCACCCAGACTCCAACGTCGCAGCTTGGTGATTTAGAAATATGAACCCAACTCTGGACGAGAAATTATTTGTGCACATTTTTCCTTGGGCTTCCTCTTCGTTCACATCAAATGTTTTTCGCGTACCGGTCAACCTCCAGCCTGTTAGAAACAGCGCGACGCGTGAAACTATAGCATGTGAGGGAGCCCTTTTTATTTGTGTCTTTTGCAATAGTGATTTTAATATTTACAATGTGTTGTCACTGCTCGAAATTTACTCCGAGGGTGTACGTCAGAAAATATCTCGGCATGATATTGAAAATGATAATTTATGGTTTCAAAAAATTTTTATCTTTCAACATAATCGCCTTTTACATTTCATCCAGCGGTGCTCCAGTCCCATTATCACATTTCTGGAGGGTTTTTTCAAATTGTGCTTCAAAGTACTCGCCTACAGCCGCAATCGCTTCTTGATTGGACAAAAAACGTCGACCAGCAAGGAAACCTCTGAGTTTTCGGAAGAGATGGATGTCCGAGGCAGCCAAATCTGGGGAATAGGGTGAACGTTCAAGCACTTTATAGTGCAAGTCCTCAATTTTGCCGCCCCCAAGGTACTTTGGTGGGCACGTGCATTATCCTGATGGAAATCGTTTTTTTTCTCTTCAAGTCGGGTCTATTTTCTCAACATACACATAACATTCGGTTGGACCTAATCGGGCCTATGCATCTGCACGTGGGATCCTCCGGTCTGCAGCCGAACCCTACTACACCGCCACTCGTCGTAAATTTTGGTGAGATTTTCAAGGCAGCAGATTAATGTAGACGAAAGACAGTTCGGAACTAATCTGGGAAAAGGAGAGTTAAAGAGATATTTCAGTCCTGAAATTCTCACAGAGAAGGGAATGCGAGATGACATTACAAATTTTTGCTTTGATCGATTCGGAGGAAGATAAGGTTGGGTGGAAGGGAGATTATTTCATCCTCTTGGGAATAAGAATGATCTAGGCGTTGCAAGTGTGTGCCAATAATGCGATGAGACAATAAACGACGAGACAAGAGAAGATTGAAAATATGCGGTGGCCGTGTGACGCTATACTCGAATAACGATGGAGATAAAATGGATGGAGCAGATGAAGACCAATGCAGAAGTCATACGAAAGTTGAGAGGAAGAAAGAATGAAGATGAAAACTCGGGGGAGAGAGATTTGTTAGACTCCTCATCCGAGGCACAATACTCGTGATATCTAGAGGACAGTCGCGGGAGGAAGAATGGACGGGAGGGAATGCAGTGGATGACCAAGTGGAATGATTCAAGCAGATGCGTCTTCTTGCAAAAACGTCTCGACGAGAGCCGCATTTGCAAGAGGCATTAAGACTCGAAGGAGATGGTGAGAAGTGAGTCGAGTGGAAAGCTTAAAATCGATTCGGAATCACCTGGTGAGCATCATCACATCGATGGATTGGATGCAAATCGAGAGTACCTAGAATATAGGCGTTTCCTCTTCATGACATAATTCGGCGAAACAGGAATCGAGACTCTCGCGCCGAAGCATAATTATATAAATAATTAGGGACGCTTGGTCATGATCGGAGGCCGTCTGGGGGAAGATAACTGTTTAGGTAAGCGCTCGTTGATTTCTTGAAAACCATGGTAATCACCGGAAATGACATAAGCAGGGGATAATATCTGATGACACGCTGGAAACGTTTACAAAAACCTAGCACTGCGGAGAGTATGCTTTTGATTGGCCAAAATAATGAATGGACGTCGAAAGGGAAAGCGTTTTAATGGCTCTCATCCCGTGAGGGAGCATTGATTAAGCATTGAGTCCACCTTCATGATGTGTTGCAAGTTTGTGGTAATTGGCTGCGCGTAGAATCACGTGATGTGCGTTAAGGTGGTGTTGGTGACCCTCCCTGAAGGAGCAGAGAAGTGGATGAAGAAAAAATAAATGACTTTGAAAGTGAAATTATTAATTTTCGCGATTGCATCTAAAAAATTGAAATGCCTTGGTGGTCTCCCAAAGAAAACAGTATTTTTTCGGGTTTATGTGCGCATTTGATAATCGAGATTGGTTATGATGGAGTTTTTGGCTAATTAGTCCAGGAGAAAATCTGTCGCAAAGAGCTTTCAGATGAGGGAAGGTTGAGAGTAGCCACCACTGGTCAAATCCGGTGGTATTGTGATGCACGAGTTGATATCCGAACGCGGAGGGAACGGCGGTGACTTTTGAATTCGAGAATGCTGCCTTAGGGGTAAACCATGCACTTGGATTAATGGGTAATATTCGCCCGAGGATGTGGAATAGAATCCTAAGAAACGAGCTTGTAAATCTTAGTAGTATACCCCCGTACAATTTATTTTTTTATTGTTGTGTCGCCATAATTTTGTTAATTCATGTCGTATTAGGCAAAACGAGGAAATTTCTAAATGGTCTTAACATTTCGTCCGTAGTTATTTGACAAAATCACATCTGAAGTGCATTCAGTACAGATTGCAGTTTAATGTGGATCAGAAACTTGTTATCTGTAGAAAAATAAAATGCTTCGATGGGAGATGTTGAGGCAGTAAGTTTGTTTTAAAGGAAAGAAATGAAGAAGTTTAATATAGGGTGGAAGAAAAAGGAAAGCCGGTGACCGAGAAATTGGGGGCGTGGACGGAAGAGATTTTCATCGGTCGTTGAATGATTCCAAAGAAGACAATATTTGGTTGGTGGAATGATGGATGAGGATGATTCCGAAAGACTCAACTTTGGACGGCACTACAGAACATACGGGCAGAATGGAATGCAGCAGAAAAGATTGATTGCAGTGTTTCAGAAAGAATTTAAGAAGTATTGAAGAATGACCATTAGTTTTCAGGCGACCATAGATTTGCAGCTGTGTACCTATGTCAATTTCCATGATTGGAAATTGACATAGGTACACAGCTGCTGTACCTACTATATGTCAATACTGCTATGTACTGCTATGTCAATGCTGTATTGACCTTTGAAAATAATGAAATACTTCGTGCTGTTCCATTTTGCGGTGGGCACTATCAAATAATGCCTGATTTTTAGATAGCAAAATGTTAGAATGAGAAGTTACCATATAGTTAGATTCTTCCCTATGGAAATCTCTCTTACAAATGTACTCCATGCTGCCCTATACTAGGAGACTTAATTTGCCTCTTTCGAATTCGTGAATTACCTAAAATTTGATATTGATGGTTCATTCCGTTTGAGGTGTGATAGCAATGGAGATTTAAGTGTTTAGAACGCTAGTATAAACGTGCATTTCACTTTGATAAGGATACTGCTTCAGTGAAAAAGAAATGTACAGGGTGCGGCAACATAACTTCCTTTTTTCAATGCAATCTTGCATTGAATAAGGAAAGTTATGTCGCCGTGCCCTGTATTTCAGTAATGTCGAAAAGTACATCCCCTTGACGCTATGCTATCAGCAGTGAAAGTGGGGGAAGTTTGAAAGTTGTATGGAAATTTATTTAAATCCAATGACAAAGTTATATCGCATCGTATTGATGATGTTAAGGTGGACAAATGCCTTGAAAATCTGGAAATTTGAGCTGAGGGAAATCCGTTAGTAAGTCTGGAAAACCCCTAGATTTTCAGAAAAACACAAAAATAATATTTTTCATAAAAATAATATTTTTCACGAAAATAATGTTTTTCATGAAAATAATGCTTTTCAAAAAATTAAGGAAGAATTATGTGAAATAAATATGCATACTTATTTCATGTCATTGTGGAATTTCTCAAACATTTGTACAACACATGATACGGCTCATGCGTTCAAGGTGGAGGTCAGTTAATTTAGTGGGTAGCGCCAACGATTATTGAACGGAGAGGCCCTAGTTCAAATTAAGATGATAACTCTTGACTCCTCCAGCTTTACCAAATCTCTGCGATTCTTCGGGTACCCATTCTTTCCGGGATACTGTTGGCAGTACAAAGAAAGACATGCCTACATGAATTTCAAACACGGTAAGTTTTGAGACGGGGTCCATTTTCGCTTATCAAACCACCCTTGGGGTTGATTAGTATGGCACAAGTTATACCAAATTATGGTTTCGTGAAACACATTTTAGCTTTGAAAAATTAAAGTAGTTCTATTAATAATGTCATTTAAAAACTTTAAGGAGATTATTTTCATACATCAGAACCAATGATTGAACATTCTGATAAGATATTTACATTATTTTTGCTCTTTGTTGTATTTTTTACGAATTTGACAGTATACACTCGTTTCGAGAATTATATTTCAGCTTTCTGCGATTACAGGTATATGCTTTCAAACATCATTATATTTAAAACAGTTATTTTTCATTGAAATTAATTCGGAATTTTTCTTGCCTTTTTATTGAAAATCAAATATGCTTGATCATCTGTGGAAGAATTAATTCAAAAATGCCCATAAAATAAATCGCGAGCAGAATATTGCCGAGACGCCTGATTTGATTTTTGGTTCTGTGCAGGATGTTGGAACTAGTTGTTGCCACTAATGATTCTAGATGTAAAGTACATCTGGAATCAGTTACACTTACACTTACACTTTGTCATAAGACTGGCCTGGAGTGTAATGCACTTAGATTCCGTAAAGAGCGATTATCAGTGGCATTTTATATGATTGTTGGTATGGGGTGAGTACTGTACATAGTTGCAGAATACCTTATGACGCTTAAACGGCTGACTGCGGTCGCATTGGCAATTCAGAGCTGGCCAATGGCGTCGAGTTTTGATTTTCACCCTTCAAAGAAACTAGGTTGGGTTAATTCTATCAAACTATCTTAAATGACGCGCTTCCTATACTTAGAGTAAACTACCCCTAAATAATCCCCGTGTGAGCAAGGAAGTTTGCAGGAGATCATTGGCAAGTGTAGGAAATGGGAGAAGGGAAACGATACACATTTTCAAAACTATGAATATTAGTTAAATTTTACCACAAGGTATCAAGCAACTATTTCAAGGAATTTACTGGTGATAATTTTTTAGGGCAAAAGGGTAATATTTCAATTTAAAAAGGCACCTTGGTTACGATTTGCACATTATCCCTCGTAAGCTTTCGGAGGATGAGTAGCGAAGTCGGAAAATACCGCACGCAAATGCCAACAAATTTATGATGGAGACCATAGAAACGCGAAACACCATGAAATGATATTAGGTATATAATTACACCATTGACTGCCTTTATCTTGTATTCACTCGGTAAAGGAATTGAGATATTTTGCAATTTTTTATTCACATAAAGTAGTTTCTAATGAGGTTTATCTATAAGATAAAATATTTTTGGAAGGAATTTCAAGATATTAGATTTTGATGGGGTTCGGGCGTACTTCAAGTAAGGATAGCGAAGTAATATGCAAATTCAAGGAAATATTCAGAGTATTCTCTTGGCTTTCTATTCAATGAAGAACAGGTATTCGATATCCTCTCACCCAACGAATGTTAGTGACGTTTTCGCTAAGATATTACGCATATATTTTTATTTTTAATTATTTACATCTTCAACAAGGAGCACATTGGATCATTTGATGGGATGGGCTAACACGACGAAGAAAGAGGTCCTCCTCCTTACGTGGAAGTATCATTGACCCATACTCTCGCTATTCGCCCCAAGAATCATCGGTGAAATTATTTTGAAGAAAGCAACTTTGACTCAAGGGTAAGGAGGAGATATTTTTAAACGAGGTAGTGGTGAGGAACAAACATCTGTGCAGTGTTAAACACGATGGGATAACGGTCGGCTTGAATTGAATATTTTTATCGAGACAGACAGAGTCAAATGGTAGCATTGCCAAAAGTTTAACGGAACGTATAAACGAATTGTGATTATTAGCGTTTATAAAAAAGCAACCAAGATGAGAATAAAATTAAGTAATTTTCACGGGAGTGAATATTGCATGCCTTTTCATGCTCATCTAAGAAGCCTCGGGAATGCTTTGAGAAATGGTTTATTTGGACTCTTTCATAGACGCAAGTCTCTTTCGTCGGCCCTCACCCTCGATTCCCATAGAGGTGTTGTAATTCAAATGGATGATAATGGCAGTGAGTGAGGGTTTATGCGATTAATCCCAATGCTGAAATATTTCATATTTTTGTAGCGACCAGGTCTGGATTAAAATTACGACAGCTGGGGAACTCATAAATTAAGTTGATTTTGGGGAAAATATTTAAGGAATCCAATTATACCAATCGGGAAATTATTATTTCCTCCCGTTCATTCAATCCGTCAGCTTTCTGGGCAATATCTGCTTAAAATTTATTTGTTAGCCATTTTAAAATTGAATCCAAGCGAGATGCCTGGAATTTATGGCTACTGAACGTTTCGGTTGGGGCAAGTGTACCTTTTCTGCTGGGATCAGTGTACTTTTTTGTTGCATCACGTACCGTTTTTCTTTTTCCGTGAAATCCAGCAAGGAAACGAAGAATTCTTAGATTTTTTGTAAGGACAAGAAACTAATTCCGTAAGCCTTAATCTTCAGGAATACGGAATAAATAACCCCATATAAGCCACCGTGGGAATGAAAAGGCTAAAATAAATTCACAATCCCAGCGAAATGTAAAGAAATGCTTATTGGAAGAAGTTTGTTAATTTACATATAAATGATAATCTGCGTGAGCCGCTGCTTTATTTTAATTATTGCCAAATCCCATTTCATTAATATGATTGAATGTTTTCCGGTTTTTTCTGTACTTCCACTCAATGTAATTTCAAATTGTAATTATTAAAAATACGTAAGATCAACCCGACTTGTTCTGCAACGTAATGCCTATTTGGATTGATTAACTAATTTCTATACACCAGCCGGATAATTAACGAAGAGGTTAAACGAAGTGTTTTGTCAGCACTATGAGAAATTGCACTGGCAATGGTTGCAGTTATTATTGCGATGAGAGACTTTCCACTGCTGAGATCGCTAGATCCGTCGATGGAATTAGGCCAAGGAGGCAATGACGGAGGCGAGGGTGGGTGGGAAATCAGTGACGATGTTAGCATATTTTTGATGAAAGGCGTGAATGAGAACCCGGGTTAGCTTTCCACGAGACTGTGTTCATTGGATGGTTCGTTAAACCGTATCGCTCGAAGCGTTGTGTACGCGGCAGCAGTCAATTAGAGATCGTAATGCCTATAAAAACGTCTATACAAAGTAATCGAACCAGGGAGATTACCGTGGAAAGGCTACTCTAGCTTCCACACGCGTGCGATACCAACACGTGACAATAACGATTGAAACGGTCAACAGTATTTACGATAAAATTTGGGCTAACAAAGGGCGAAACTGTTGAAGACTACCCGGAACTTGACATAAATGTATGATTTTGGGCTTACATGGATAAGATACTAAATTACAAATTGAAATCAATGTCATATAATTTATTTCTGTGATGAATTTGGCTTTCCTTCACCACAATGGTCTTAGTTGCCTATTGAGGTAACTTTTGAAAAAAAATTAAATATAGAATGTAGCAATGCTATTTTTCTATTGTAGAAGTTTTTATGTTTAAATTACGTATGTTGCATAATTATCCAAATTTTTGTGGATGATATTCTCATTAGTCATCCATTTGAAATGCTATGTTAAAAATTATGAACTATATGTAGTCCTCATTTTTTCCTAATATAAACTTTCATAAGGACTAATTGATGGACTTATTTTTCAAATATTGGAGAAATCTTCCAGTTGACTTTACGCACGGAAACACATTAATTTGAATTTATACATTAAGATCATTTTATTTGGGTACAAGCATTCATAAACAACTGAATTTTATGCGAAGCGTAGCTAGACGTTAATTCCTTTGATATTCTATCAGCCTTGTGAAAACCATGCTTAAAGTCGCCTAATCGGTTAAATATAGTACCGTTGATATTTGCGAAAAGGAGCATATAGTTTAAAGTGTGTAATTATATTGGAAAAATTTATGATATTTATGAAAAATATTGTCATAAAAATATGTGATTAGAAATTATGAGCGCCCATAATTTTTAAGGGCATTGTCGTTCATTGCAATTAAGAAAAACTTCTTGAAATCGTAGAAAAAATGGCAGACGCAAAATATTTTATGGGAACGTGAAATAATGAAAATAACGAAATAAAATTAAAGGGAGGAGGTATAATTAATTAGATGACAATTTATTTTTCAAAAAATGAAAATAGCAAAAAAATACTCTCAAGCAATAATGGAATTTAAATGAACTAATCAAGTGCATAATGAAATATTCAGAAAAGAGAGAATGAGGAATAAACTGCGGAAATCTAAAATGAATGTGTAGATTTATTCTAATATATTACGAGGCATGTTCATAAAGTAAGGGCCGTTTGGTCACAGGAAAAATATACACATGTAAAACACATTTTATTGGCACATTAAGTTAGCTACAAACCTACTTCACTTCTTTACATAATCGCCGTTCACTTCTAAGCATTTTCCATAACGCTGCATACCATTTATTTAACCCCTCTGATCATAGAAGCTCGCCGCCTGAGAGTTGAACCAATTGACAACGCCGTTCTTGAGTTCCTCTTCGGGTTCGAAACGTTGTCGACCGAGCCACTGCAGTTCGAGTGCAAGAAGAGGAAGTAGTCGCCAGGTGCAAGGTCAGGACTGTACGGTGGGTGGTCACAGAGTTCCCGACGAAAATCTTGAGTTTTCTTATTGGTTTTGGCAGCAGTGTTGCGGTACCCACCTTGCACACAATTTGTGGTATCCGAGGTTTTCCGTGACCATATTGTAGACAGTAGTGCGTCAAAGTTGAGGAAATTGTTCAGCCAGGCCATTCATTAATCGTCAATCGACGATCATATCGCAGTTTTTGTTCCACTTGCGAAACAATTTCATCGGTCAGAATACTGGGCCTGCCACTTCGCATACATCATTTTGCATACAAGAATCTTTTGACAGAACAACGCACTTCACAGCTGGCGAGATGAACGATTGTCACGGACATTGTTGTTTGTATACGAGGACAAGCATACTGAAACAAAAACAAATGCTGCTATAGTTTTTCAATGAATCGGTGGATGGCGCTGGAGGAGTAAAACTGTGTTCATACACACACACACACACACACACACACACACACGCACGCACGCACACGCACGCACACGCACGCACGCACGACACACACACACGCACGCACGCACTCACGCACGCACGCACGCACGCACTCACGCACTCACGCACGCACTCACGCACGCACACGCACACAGTCACCGTCTTCCTGCACAGAACCGTCTTCAGTCACCGTCTTCCTGCTGGTAACTAGTACCGCTTCCGTTATGGGATTAGAGCTGGCCGAACACAAAACGGAAGCGGTGCTAGTCACCAGCAGGAAGACCCTGGAGACCACAACTCTGATGAGTGGGAGAACATCGAATTGCCACCCAGTCATCTTTACGATACCTCGGCGTGCAGATTGACTCGCGTCTGAATTTCAAAGCCCAGGTAGACATCGCAAGCACAAAAGCAGCTGCAGTTGGGAAGGCCCTCTTACGGCTCATGCCCAACGTCGGAGGTCCAAAGCAGAAGAGGAGAGCACTCCTGACGTCAGTTACCACATCAGTCATCACTACAACCTTGTCGTGGTGGAAGGGCTTGTGCGTTCCGGTGACCCCTAGAGCTGTGCTGGCAAGAGTAATAATAATTGCTCCTGGTAGGGTCACCCATGCCAGATAGGTCGAAGGTTAGGAGCCAGACGAAAGGTAGTCCACGCAGCGTCTGTTCCTCAGTGAGGCGGCTGCAATGGCGTCTGACCCCAGTGGGGCGGCCAGTAAGTGATGGTGTAACGTTAAAAACACTATTGAGGAAGGCAACGGGAAACCACCTCAATTACCATTCCCAAGATAAATATGATGGACTATACAGATATTTTGAGTCCTGGCAACTATGGGGCTCAGCCCAATCGGCCGTGTGTCGTGCCCGGCAGCGGGGGAAGCAAGGCTTCCGCGGTCGTCATCCCACGAAACCCTTGCAAGGGAAAACCATCAGCAGCAGGACATAAGACGCAGGAGAAGAAGACCACATTAGTTAGAATAGGAACGTGGAATGTTAGGACAATGATGAGGACGGGGAAATTGGAGAATGTTAAGCGAGAGATGGAAAGGGGAAATACACTTGGTTTAGACACCACAAAAGACGCAGGTATACATGGAAAATGCCAGGTAGAAAGGTATCAGCTAAAGGAGATAACTTCAGGCGTCACTTTGTGGAAACGATACATATTGAAAAACCAAGTTTTCTTTTTCAATATGTATCGTTTCCACAAAGTGACGCCTGAAGTTAGCTCCTTTATCAAGTGCGCTTGTAACGCGAAAAAGGCATTTCTCTACAGGAAATTATCGATAAAATACAGAATAGCATCGTTGAATTATTTTATGTGGAAAAACCAAGTTTTCTTTTTCAATAGGTATCAGCTAGATTATATCCTGGTCAGACACAGGTTTAGGAACAGTGTGAAAAATTCGCACAGCTTCCGGGGAGCAAATGCGGACTAAGACCACAATTTAGGTTTTATGAAATGTAACGTCCGTTTCAAAAAGATAAAGCAGGGGCGGCGGATTAGAAAATGGAATGTAGAAGCTTTAAATGGTTTGAAAAGGAATAAATACGAGGGTCATCCGGAAAGTAGTACCCGTTCGTGAAATAAAGACACAAAAGTAAATATTAACAAACATAAAAAATTTTATTTGAAAGAGGATACTTTAAACTACTTCTCAACATAATCTCCAAGCAAATTAAGGCATTTGTCATAACGTATGACAAGTTTCTGTATTCCTGCTGCATAGTCCTTCGCCGCCAGCTCATTGAGATACGCGAGGGACCCATCTTGCACAAATTTTTGCATAATGCAGATGGTGTTTAACAATTTCATGAACAATTGTTCGAGAAACATTGGGAAAATGCTCACAGATGTCATCAATTGTGACGCGCCGATCGTTCCTCACGAATTCGTCAACTGAGCTCACCAGTTGGTCTGTAATGACAGACGGTCTCTCCGAACGCTCATCGTCGTGTGTGTTCCCCCTCCCCATGTTGAAGTTGCGACACCACCGCCGAACAGACGACTCGTCCATTACATTGTCTCCATACACCTCCTTTAATTGGCGATGAATATCACATGGGCGAACGTTTCTTGCATTGAGGAATTTAATCACTGCCCTCACTTCACAACTGGCGGCGTTCTCAATTTTTTTAAACATTGTAAACAATCACAGAAACAACACAGGCAATGCTAGCGTCACGCAACTTGGCTCAGAGAAGGCAGACAAGCCACTGAAGCTATCTGACCTCGTCCAGCGGCTACTCGCGTCGTCAGCACTTCATGCGGCACGAACGGGTACTACTTTCCGGATGACCCTCGTACAAGCAGGCGGTAGAGAAAATCATGGAGGATGGTAAAGAGCTAAGTACTTTAGAAGAAAAATGGGATTGCATCAAGAAAGGGTTGTCTAAAGCCACTATTGACGAAAAGGGTTGACAAAAGACACTATTGGAACCGTTAACGCTAATAGGACTAGGAAACCATGGATCACGGATAAGATGATTACAAAGATGGATGAGCGGAGAAAATGGAAGAATGTAAATACAGAGTTAGGCAAAATGAAGTACCAAGAGTTAAACGATAAATTGAGGCGTGCAACAAATAAAGCAAAAGAAGCATGGTGGAAGAAGCAGTGCGAGGATATGGAAAGTCTGCAGAGGAAGGGTGAAATTGGTGCGCTGTACAGCAAAGTTAAATCTTTATCGGGAAGTAAGAAAGGGAAATCCATGCTAACAGTTAGGGATAAGGCAGGTAAGGTAATAGTTGACACAGGAAAGATCCAAGAGAGATGGAAGGAATATATAGAAGAACTGTATAGTAAAGAGCTTAGACCAACAAAGTTAGACATTGAAAAGGAACATGACGTAGAAGAAGATAGCTTAGGTCCAGTCATACTAGACAATGAGATAGAAAGGGCATTAAGGGAGGCGAAACTAAATAAGGCAGTGGGGTTGGATAACATTCCCGTGGAATTTTTAAAATGCTTAGGAAAATGTGGGAGGAAGAGGCTTTATGGGCTGATCTGTAGTATTTATGAGGAGGGAATCTTGCCGGAAGACTTTGTGAGATCAGTTTTAGTTCCTATTCCGAAAAAGGTAAAGGCCACGTCATGTGAGGACTACATGACAATTAGTTTGATATCCCACGCAGCTAAAGTTATTCTCAGGAGCATAAACAAAAGGATAGAGAGTAGGGCAAATGATTACTTAGGGGATGATCAGTTTGTGTTTAGGAAGGGCAGAGGCACGCGTGATGCCATTGCAGTAAGAGATTATTAATTGAGAGGTATATAGAACACAACCAGGAGGTATTTACCTTTTCGAAAAAGCGTTTGATAGAGTGGATTGGGAATAAATAATGAGTATATTGCAGAAAATGGGAATAGATTGGAGGGAAAGGAGGCTAATCCGAAACCTGTACATGTATCAGACTGCTCAGGTGCGAGTGGGGAACGGGGAGTCAGGATGGGCAGTGTTAGGAAAAGGTGTAAGGCAGGGTTGCCCATTATCATCCTTGCTGTTCAACCTGTATGCAGAGGAAATGATTAAAGAGGCATAGGAAGAACTGGAGGTAGGAATGAAAGTGGGCGGGGAATTCGTAAAATCAGTTAGGTTTGCTGATGACCAAGCTTTAGTTTGTCAGTCAGCCAAGGGGCTGCAAGCATTGCTGAGTGAATTAGAAATTCAGTGCGATAGGTATGAGATGATTATAAATATAAATAAAACAAAAGTTATGCGATTTTCTAGAAAGAAAAAGGCTAAGCTTAACATTAGAATAGGAGAAAAAAAACTAGAGCAGGTAGAACAGTTAACGTATCTCGGTAGTGTTTTGGACCAACTCGGTCAAAGTAGTAGGGACATAAGGAGAAGAACTGCGCTAGACAAAGAGGCTTTCACAAGAAGGAGGGATTTGGTGACGGGGACGTTGACGATATACTTACATCGACTTAATAATCTTCAAAGTATGCTCCTTGATCTGCCACACACTTAGTATAACGTTGCTCCCATTCCCTGTACGCCCGCTGGAAATTTTCTTTGGGGATGCCGTTAATGACCGTCGTCGAAGCCTCTGGAACGGCCTTTATCGAGTCAAAACGTCGTCCCTTGAGCAGTCTTTTCATCAGGGGGAAGAAGAAGAAGTCCGGTGGTGCCAGATCGGGAGAATAGAAACGCTGTCTTTATTGAAGTGCTCCGTGCTTAACAAACCACGTGCAATATTACTGGCTGACCCGGAGAACTTCGTACCGCCTAACATTCAATGAACAATTAAGTTACATCATTTATTAATCAAGAACAGCTGTACCGATTTTAATGACACTTGACTTGTTATGATAATATAAGGAAAAAATTCAATAAAACTAAAAAAATAACTATTGCAGTGGTTGTCAGAAAGAATTTTTATTTTTTCAATCTATAAATTCGGCTTTATTATCTTTAGTGAAGTACCTTCTTATACACAACATTTTTTGTTTTGTTTTCGGGCGCAAGAACAAATAAAGCGGATGGTTCACCAACACGAATTGGAAATTGAATTCGTTTGGACTCAAAGGGCATATCAGTTAGGATCATTGAAATCCTCGGAATGAGAACTTCCTCATCTTTGAATTTTCCTGTAAATATAGTCACGTGAATCACATTGATCACAATTTTTTTTATCACCAAACGCGTTTTATTGCAAAGTTTTGGTTGGTTTATGATTTGCAGTATCATGACCATCGAGCCAACTTTCAGCTGTAAATTGTGCGGAGGTTAGCCAAGCACATCCCAGGGGTTTAAAAATTCAGATGGATACTCCGTCTTCGTTTATTACACAGCCAATAGATTTGAATGAATGCACAGTGTGCCTACGATTTGATACTGAATTACAAAGTTTCAGTCATCCACATCTTTGTCCTTAGCTGCCAAAATTGCTCGCCCACTCAACCATTGGTGATTTTTGTGGCTATCAATGATGATTGGTTACGCCTTGTTCATGAGCTCATCTTTCGATGAAACGAAATTGAAAAAATTCCGGGGAAATGAAATCAATCCGCTCGATTCGTTGACAGGAACCCGGCCATTACCGATTGTCAACAATTACTTGGAGAAATTTTCAGCAGGTGGATCGTTCAGCAATGCAACTCTCATGTTTGTTGTCAGTTGAAGTTTCTTCCTTTAGCGCCACAGATTTGATGATTTGAGGCAAGCGTTTATTTCATCGACAGCAGTCGATCTTGGAATGGCGGGCAGTGTTTGGCGGAAATCGCCAGACAGTAAAATCATTACGCCATCAAAGCATCTCGAGTCGTTGCGCAGATATTTCAATGCCCAGCCAAGTGCTTCCAATGCGCGTTTGGCGCCATCGTGCATTCGTCCCATATGATTTTAGATGCTACTAAAAATTTGGCCATTGCGGAATGTTTTGAAATGTTACGCGTCACTTGTTCCGAATTTTGTAGGTTTAATGGAAAATTGAACGCTGAATGAGCCTTACGGCATCCTTCCAACAATGTGGCGGCCATATAAGAAGAAGCAACTGCTACCGCAATGTTCGACCTCACACGTACAGTGTTCAAAAGCAATGATATGTCTTTCCAGTTCCACCAGGGGCATCCAGGAAAAATAAACCACCATCCATTTCCATCATCAACTGCCTTCATTAATGTATCATATTCTTCCTTCTGTTGGGGGTTCAGCAGGGGTATATTTGTTTGAACTGATTGGTCCGATTCATATCGATCATATTCACGTTTCAAATCTCGATTGAACGAGTCGTTCATTCCACGATCTGGCGCTGGCATTCCTAACTCCACGAATAAACTGCCCCACATGAGGTAACACATGTCCTCAATCAACAGCAAAGCCTGGTTGTGCATCTCCTCATTTACCTCGGTATCGAGATTTCTTGAACTTAAACGAATTCATTATAAAATGTCTTCTGACATGTTATCCTTGTATTTGTTCCACAGGTCACGTGGATTGGATGGGAAGCACGTCGAAAGGATGATAGCACATAATGTGCGTCTCTGACTTGGAGATGCTGAAATAGTTACTTCAGCCATTGCCGTGTCCCAATGATTATCATTTTCAAGTAAATTGAGCTGTCGACATGCAGCACGGAATGTTGGGTCCACTATACCATTAACAGATCGTAGTGATTCGAACGATGTTGGCCCTCAAGCATTCACCAGTACAAACCACCGCAAATAGCAGCGTTCAGCATTCTCCGGATGAACAGTATAAATATGGCATACAGCATCAGTAGAACGCACATCCAAATGACCAGGTACCACATCCCCTTGCTTCCGACGTTTCAATTTCTTCGATGAAGCGATACGATAAGATATTTTACGCTACGATAGGTATTACGATACGGTACTATTGGGTATACCTTATTGGGTATTCTGCTATTCTGGGCTAAGACGAATCCAAAAACCATATATCTTCAAAATCGATGATACGGTACAATATTTTCCGATACGAAATCACAATACGATATTTTAATGGTTATCCTGCTACTTTGGGCTGAGATGAATAAAAAAACCAAATATCATTAAAATCGACGCTACGATACGATATTTTACGATACGATACTATTACGATACTTTAATGGCTATTCTGCAACTCTGAGCTGAGTCGCATCGAAAAAACTAAACATAATTAAATCAGTACAGCCATTCTCGAATTATAAATGGTGTAACTAAGACGAATTGCGACTCTGTTTTATATATATACATACTATAAAGCACAGCATTTCACAGGCTTATATAATAATATGGAGAATGGAAGGGAAAAATTACAAGGAAATGTCCAGAGTTGATCCTTAGAAGGCAGAGCTCAGCAGATAGCGTCGAAAGTAGTTGCTCCACCTCTGGAATGACGCCTTTAGTGTTGTCAAATCTCCAACCCCCAACACACAAAATTTCATTGACTGCCCAAGCGGGCAAGCATAAACCGTCCCGGTGAGTGAAGTCCCACCTTTACCGGTCATTGTACATGAGAAACGCATGGCATTGAAGAAAGAAACATGGCTGAGATGGAAGTGCGGTTTGCGAGAAAGTGAAACTTAAAACTAGGAATAAAATATGAATTCTTAATCTAACAAGAAAGGAAAGCCGACAGGGAACGGCTTTTTATAAAAGAAAAAAAAGTACGGCACTAACAGCACTAACAGCCCACCGGCACACTCTGAGCATAGAGCGGTACAAAAGGAAGCGGGGGCGAGGGTCGCCCATTCCCCACAGCGGGAAATTACACTTGGGCAAGAGGAAGCGGGTGGCAGCAAGACCGTGAAGCGGACATAATGATACTAAAATAACTTCGAGGACGGAGGAAGAGATCCGTCCAGCAGTGAAGCGGCTTATTACTATGAAGAAAATTTAGAATTAAGAGACATAGTAAAGACTCATAGGCGAGTAATATCTTAAGGCAGTGTAAAAGTGTGTTTCTCTCCGGGATCATAGTCCCAGATGGTTTGTAGCAGCGGATTTCCAGACGGTGCGAGGTGGGATTTGAAAGACGCGACTTGCGAGCGCATAAACTCCGCGACAGACGGGAGTTTATGCGCCGTTCGCACGTCGGCCATCCTAGTGAAATGACTCACTTGGAGTAACGACCGAACAGCTTTGTTTTGGATGGTTTCAAGGTGACGCCAGAGCGTTTTCCGGATGACAAACACGGGGCAAGCGTAGAGAAACTGCGGGCGAATGATCGACCTGTAAAGTCGCATCCTGTCGGCGTGACCCAGGGGAGAAATCACGGAGGAAAGGCAGCCGAGACGGTTCCATTGCCTTCTGACGGAACAAGTCGAGGTGAGGCTGAAAAGTGAGCTGGTTGTCTAGAATGACACCAAGAAATCGGTGCGAAGAAGCCCTCGGTATAATGTGTTGGTGGAAGAAAAGAGGAACGTGGGGTGTGCGTTTTCGTCAGCAGGAAAAGTGAATATGTGTGCCTTTGTCAGGGTTGATTCGTATTTTCCAGGTCCGTGTCCACCGGTGCAGTTTGTCAAGGTGTGCTGTAAGTCGTCCGATGTTCGAGGAGCGTGTTCGAGATATGGCGGCGATGGCAGTGTCATCGGCGTACATGTAACGGGAAGTGTGAGGTGTAGAAGGCAGATCGTTGACGCACAAGTTGAATAACAGAGGGCTGATAAGAGAGCCCTGTGGCACGCCCGCCTCGGCTCTCTTTGCAGAAGAGAGGGAATCACCCAATGACACGCAGAGCGTACGATCGGAGAAGTAATTTCGGACGAGGAGGAGAAGGGGAGGGGGAAAGTCGAGGATATGCATTTTGTAAATGAGGCCCTTGTGCCAAACGCGGTCGAAAGCAAGGGCGACGTCCAGGAAGGTGGCGTCCGTCGTACGGCGAAGATTGAAGCCGTGCGAAATATGTTCACTGAGGCGAAGGATCTGATGACACGCGGACACACGCGAACGAAAGCCAAGCTGCTCGGGACGGAGAATACCGCAGTCGCCGACGTGGGTTTCTAGGAGGGTGAGAAGGACCCTATCGAACATTTTTAAGACGTTTGAAAGAAGGGTAATCGGACGACTATTTCCCTGGATGGTGGCATATTTCCCTGGTTTCGGGAGGAGAATAACTTTCCCTGACTTCCAAGGGGAAGGAAAATGAGAGGAGAGGTAGCAGTGATTAATTAAATCTGAAAGGATGAGAGGAAAAGCGGGGACAGAGGCGGCGAGATGGTGCTCGCGATTTGAAACATTATCAAATCCTGGCACCTTATAGTTAGGGAGCGAAGTGAGGATAACCTTAATTTCGGCCGCAGACGTAATCAAGGGGAGGAAAGGAGGATTCGGGGGAATGTTGGAAAGGAATTTACAAATTTTCCGGTCAGCAGGAGAGGGAGCGGGTTCGGCGGCCATGATTGACTCCAGGGGGGTCGCTTGAATCTCCGCTTTGCGGCCAGGATCGTAGATTAGGACATCATTAAATTGTAGTGGGGGGTTGGTACGCTTGGGATGGAGGCGGAGGGATTTTGAAGTACGATAGAGAGAGTTTCCTCGAACGACAGGGAAGCAACGTGGCGCATCCATTCCTGCGATGAATAAGCCGCAATAGATTTCTTAACTTCGACCGCCAGGCGGTTGTATCTGGACTTGTCCCACGGCAGACGGTCTCTTTGCCAAGTCCGCCCGGCGGTATTGCGCGCTTAAATCATGGCAACAATGTGAGGAGGGAGGGAGCGTCTCCTTAACCTTTTCTTGGGAGGGATTAGCGAAGTAACCAGTCGCCTCGCCTCAGTAAAAGCCTCTGAATTTACCCCGGCAAAGCGATCTAAGTCCTTGGGGGAGGGGGAAATGAGAGGAGCGATTGGCGCCAGGACGGCGAAGAGAGAGCCGGGAAAGCGGTGCTAGTCAAAGGACTGAATAGGAGGGGGAAGGAGCGGTGGAGAGGAGAGGGGGAGGTGAAAAAAAATTGGATAGTGATCTGAGAAAAAATCACGTACGACTGAAGGCGGCCTGTCGAAAGGAAGGTTTACCGATTGGCCGAAGTCTATTATTGACACGGAGGAAAGAAATCAGGTGACGTGCGTCGGCTCCAAAGGAGCAAGGATGCACGCAGACTTGTGCGAAAGGAAGGAATGCAGGGTCCGACCGTTCGTATTTGTTCTGGAACAATTCCACATCATGTGATGTGAGTTCCAATCTCGTATGTACAAGCCATTCTTTCGCGGTGAAACCAGCCGCGAAAGATCACTGTTTGTTAAAGAATACGCCTTGCCTATGCGTTGGTAGATGGAGAACATGTTAAGGTCACCCTGTGTGGTATGGACTGTAATACCGAGAGCTTCGATACTAGAGAGAATGAGAACATCAAGAAGAGAGTGCGGAGGATCGCGGCGAACTAGAACAGCAACCCCTCCGCCATGTGAGTTACGATCGAGTCTGTGTGTAAAGTAATGCGGTGAGTAGAATGAGAGGTGGGGTTTGAGCAATGTTTCCTGTAGAAGTATGACGTAAGTTTGGTGCTGGGCGGCGTAGTGAAAAAGTTCATGTTTTTTGTTCGCAATGCCATGGCAGTTCCATGCAAGGACTTTAAGAGTGTCAGGTGTGTACGTATGTGCTGTGTTAGACATAAATGCGAAGGAGCTGCTCAAGGATAAAAATTTTTTTGTCTTCAATGGTAGGAGCCTTCTGTATCTCCACCATAATGCTACGAAACCATTGCAAAAGTTCCGGGGCGTCCGCAGGAGAAGGTTGGAATGGAGGGGGTGGAGGGCGAGTAGGGAACGGCTGGGTAGCTTGCGGCTGGGAAGAGGGTGTCTGTGGGAGGGAAAGAAACTCAGCAGATGGGTTTCCCACCGCGGCAAAGGGACGGGAGAGGGAGGGAGGGTTTTGGTTTGCCGCCGAAGAAGGGCGAGATGTCACGCCCTTTTTTTTGTCAAACTGCAGTCTCTTTGCCTCCTTGTGGACTTCGCAGCCTCGATAATTCGCCGGATGCACGTCACCACATAGAAAGCATTTTGCGGGCTCGGTCGGAGATTTGGTGCATGCGCTGCTTAGGTGGTCACCACCGCAGTGGACGCAATTTGGGTTGAGAAAACAGTGGTTCTTGGTGTGGCCGATACGTTGGCATCGGTGGCATTGCACCGGCTCATTTGGTTTTTTAAAAATAGTTGCGGAGACACGGAGACCCGCGAGAAAAGAGATTGCGAGGAAAGCCTCGCAGTCAATAGTGCTCTCCGCCATGATGTGGCACGTGCGGGTCGGATATCGGGGAACTTCGCGAGTGCCGGCAGCACGCTCAATCTCGGAGGGACGAGTGGAAGTTATACGGCGAACCGATATCACTGGAAAGCCAAGAGACGGGAGGTCTGACAGGATCTCCGATTCAGGGATGGAAGGAAGGACGCCTCGGAGGGCGAATTCGCGTCACCAATTTTCTGGGAGTTAGTATGCCACGAACGGTACCTCCAATTCGCGTAAAATAGAGGAGACGGCCCGGTAATCCTCCGGATTACTGCACCGAATCGACGCGGTATGGGCGCCGGTGGAATGCGCAATCGGAGGAGTATTACAGGCCCGGGTCATCCGCGCGTGAATCTCCGACCACTTGGACGTGTCTTCCAAGCGGGAAGGCGGTATCCGGCCTTTGCTATTACCCGGAGAAGTAGCCTGGGCCGAAGAAGAAGGGCGCGGGGAATGCACAGACGGAATCTGAGCACTCGCCACAGTGGGAGGCGACGCAGCTGCATCGGATAGCAGCGTGTACCGATTGTGAATGCTCACTAAGGGGGCAGGAATCGCCGAGAGAGCGCCAGACGCCATGTGACGGCGACGTGTCCCCGTCACCAACTGGAAATCATCGGAGTCTAAACCAGCGGAGTAACGGGGCGCTCATCGCCCGTACAATTGATTTCTGCGACGGAAAGCTGACCGGCAGGGTGAGACACGCTCACCGGAGGTGGCACAGATGCAGCAGCGGCTGGGGTGCTGATGTCCATCGGCTCCGGGCGGGAAGGAGGAAAGCAGGTCGGACCGGATGCTGAGGAGGACGGGGCTGTGTCCGGCGTAGGCGTCGCAGTGGAAGTAGAGGAGTTCCAGTGTGAGGCAAGGGTACCAGACGTCGAAGCACGAGGCGTCGACGCACGAGGGGGAGGGTTAGCCGTCACGGACGTGGTGGCAGCGGATCCGCGAAAATCCGCGAAAAGGGCAGCGCGTTCACTCACCGAGAGCGCGGCAAATGCCGCTCTCGCCGCCGCCAGCGAAGAATCCACGGCATTCGCCATGCTAGTGACGGAAGGTTCGCAACGAGGAAGCACTGGCGGTGACTGGGGAGATTTTATGTTACTTTGAGCTTTGGGGGTATGAAAAATTCGCTTGGGGTGAGATCTGGAGAATATGGCGGAAAAATTTCAAAGCCACATGGCTTTGATTGCCGGTCACGCCGTGTTTGTTTCTGAAAATGAATCAAAAATCGTGAAGCTCAGTGTGCTGAGATACACCTTTGACTTGTGCAGTTCTTCTGGAATCGTCTCAGAGTGATGGTCTTCCACTTCTCGGGCCGTTTATGAGAGATATGTGGCCAGTTTGAGAATTCCTTTTCCTCCTCACAGCTGTGTCTTATATATGGGCTATCTTTTCCATAAACAGCCATAATTTCATCGTGAATTTGCCGGCCACTGTAACCTTTAACTTGCAATCAAATCAATCACACAGTGAGCCTCTATCCTCTCCTTACTGTGAGTTACTTCAGTCTACCGCTTTCTGGAAAAAACAAATCAACATACGTAGCTGTAATTTACGACCTTATCTACGCGAGGATCAATTAATATGGAGAATACATTAGTATCCTGATATCTCGGTTATTTTTAGCAATAATTACTTAAAAGCTAAACCTCACCTACGTTTAAAAAGAAGTTATAACAATATTTAGTACCAATTTTAATAGCAGGGTGAAGTCTAAAAAAGCATTGAAAGCGTGAAGTCACGAGAGGGTTAGTCTACGCATTGGTACTTATGCGTATACTATAGGTACTCACCGAAATGGCTGAGGGAACGAAATGGGCAAAGCTGTTTTTGCTGACACCAACGTGTCTGAAAGAGTCAAAAACGATTAAATGACAAACTATAAATAATCTATTGCCACCACAATTTTTCAAAAACGATCTGGAAACATGAAAATTTCTTACCGGTCCGACAACCGAAGCAGTGCGTAGAAAATAGTTTAAGTTTGGGCGACTCTAAATTCCAAAATATTACCCATCAACGATTTAGCTCTGCCAACGCAGCTTCAAGGCATTACGTTATTGAACAATTGCTTTTAGAATATTATAATTAGTGCTACACTACTGATAATAAAGGCATTGGCAAGTTCACGGAGTGGCGAAATACACGTAAGACGTGCTCCATTCCCAAAATTCTTTAAAAAAAGCATGGAAAGGTAATACAAGGAAAGAAACGTTAGTATTGTGATATTAAGGAATTAAATTTGATAATTTTTCATGTCTGGTACCATCCCCAGACTCAAGAAAGTTTGCAACAGTATTTTGCGCAAATTCTCGAGTTTGAAATTTAGGCTACCCCAGGCTTTGAGAGATCTCAATTAAAATAAAAAGGAGAGAAGATTGAGAGAGCAACGGGAAAATTTATTCACATTTTCCTGAATCACGGAAGAGGCGTTAAAAAGTGGTATAAACCTCCTTTCATAATGTTTTATCTTTTTCTTATTGAAACAAAAGTGCGTTAAATTCAAAAACTCCTTTTCGAGAAAAGAAGTTTATCTACAAGGAAATTAGTGATTCTGAAAAATATTCAAGTTCCAAGTTCCAAGAAAAATTCCAAGTTCATATTTGAAAAAAATCTCAAATGTTGCTTTTTATAATATTTTTTAATCAAAAAATATACTATGGTTATAACAAATTTCTGGGGATCAAATATTTTGGTCCTTCCTAAAACTATGTCAAAATATCAATTGAAAAGAACTATTGAAAACAAAATATAAATTTTATTAAAATTTTATTAAATTAAAATACAAAGTTTCTCCTTTCATTATGTTAAGTCGATTCCATGAAGTCACGCCTGAGACAACGAAAAATATAATGTTCGGTAATTTGTGTTATACTGATGTTTCAGAAAATTATTTTATTTATTTTTTATACTCGTTGCCTAACCTTCTCTTGTACAAGCAAAATAAAGTCTCCCATCCGATTTTAACAAACGTGTAGGCTAATATATTGGTCAAAATACTTAAGGTCATAAAAACAACTTTTCCTGAAAAAACCGTGCAAGGAATACTGTCAGTTCTTGTATAACTATAAAGCATATACGCACGCACGCACACACACACATGTAGATACATATGCTTGGATTGAACTACAACGACAGAAGTGTTATCCATAACCTCTACAAGAACCAGGTTACAACAATGCAAAAGGAAAATGGAAGAAAAATAGAAGCCAAAATAAACAAAGGAGTTCGACAAGGATGCAACCCCTCGCCAGCAATATTCAACGTATACCTGTAAGAGGCAATAAAATAAACACAAGAATTGGGTATCAAAGGAGTCAAGGTAAATGGAAAAGAAATCAGCATGCTCCGTTTGCAGATGACATCGCAGTAGTGGTGGAAACGCGAGAAGACCTGCAAGCATCTCTAAGTACCATGGATCAAGCGCTGGGGGAATATAATATGAACATCTACAAGAAGAAAACGAAAATCCTTGTGCGTGGAAGAGAGAATCTGAATGCAGATATCATAATTCGAGGTGTGAAACTAGAGCAAGTGGAATCGTTCATCTACCTGGGAAGCAGCATAACATGGGATGGAAGAAGTTCGACTGACATAAAGCGAAGAATAACCCAAGTAAAGAACGCTTTCATGAAGAAGAGGCAATTACTATGTTCAAAGAGCCTAAGACTAGAAACAAGGAGGCGATTCGTGAAGACTTTCGCGTGGAGTATAGCGCTCTACGGTTCCGAGACTTGGAACATTGGACCAGCGAAGAATAGAAGCCTTTGAAACACGCTGCTGGAGGAGAATATTAAAGGCTAAATGGAGAGACGAAGTAAGGAATTTCCTCAAGAGCAGTAGAGGATAGGACCATATGGAGAACTCGACGGCAAAGAAGAAATAGATGGATTGGACACACACTGAGGCACAATGGATTGATTCGGAGTATAATAGAAGGAAAAATAGAAAGGTAGATTCGACGAGGAAGACCAAGAGACAAGTTTATTATTATTAGGTAATCTACCGGTTAAGGTAGGTTTTTGGATGGACACTGCTATTAAATAAATATTTTGTGATTCCTAACAAAACACAAAATCCATCATCCTACTCTATATCAGGTCCCTCATCATCTTTGAGTACTTTCTTCCTCCCTTCATTCCGTCCAACACCCCTATCCTGTTCCTTCCCTTTCCTCGTTTGCCTAACATTCTCCCCTCTATCACAGTCTTCAACATCCTACTGCCGGTCAATACCCCCTTCATCCACTTTTCCTGCCTCCATAGGATTTCTCCCAACAAACCCTTCTCTTCGCCCACCATACCAAGTACTTCCTCATTTGTTTTCTTCTCTGTCCATTTCACCTTCTCCATTCTTCTCCACAACCACATTCCAAAAGCCTCCAGTCTACGTATATCCTCCTGCTTCAATGACCACGTTTCCGGGCGTACATTGCTACGCTCCTAATGAAAGTTTTTACCAGTCTTTTCTTAATATCCTTACTCAACGTCCCGGTTGTCGCAAGGGGCGTTCCTAACTGGTGCGACACAAAGGGTATCGGGGAAAGTCAGAATTACTACACCGAGTGTTACCCAAACAAGCGTTTATTATACAAAATACAGTTAAAATGCACCATTTACAAAGATATACGCAACTTATGGATGGCTAGACCCTCAGTACACCAACGCGCGTCCGTCGGGAAGGGAGTATGGCAGGGCGGACGCGGTCACGACAAGCATAACCTAGGCAGGGCCCTCGTCCGTCGGGAAGGAAGGGAGTATGGCAGGGCGGACGCGGTCACGACAAGCATAACCTAGGCAGAGCCCTCGTCCGTCGGGAAGGAAGGGAGTATGGCAGGGCGGACGCGGTCACGACAAGCATAACCTAGGCAGAGCCCTCGTCCGTCGGGAAGGAAGGGAGTATGGCAGGGCGGACGCGGTCACGACAAGCATAACCTAGGCGGAGCCCTCGTCCACCGGGAAGGAAGGGAGTATGGCAGGGCGGACGCGGTCACGACAAGCATAACCTAGGCAGGGCCCTCGTCCGTCGTTGAGTCAGAAATAGGGCACGCTGTCGCGACAAGCGCAACATAGCCGAAGCATCGTGCTCTACCGGTCACCGCCAGATAACCAACTGCCTGCTTTTCGCCCCGCGATCAGGGCTTTTATACCCAAGTTAGGAGCATTGTTGTTGGTCACGTGGGAGTTTTGGGGAAAACCAGGGAGGGAATACCATTGTTGTTGATCGCTTGGAAACATTGTCGTTGGTCACGTGGGAGTTTTGGGGAAAACCAGGGAGGGAGTACCATGCTGCACACCTGCAACACTGCGTCGTTGATTGCTTGGGGTGGGTATTCGGAGGAGCCAGGAAGGGAGAACCATGTCGCATACTTGCGACATTACCCCGGCAGCAAATAAAATCAAGGGTCTAACCATTCCAGGAAAACAACATACACAAATTAAAAATACAAAATACAAAACTTATTATAGAGCACTTGAACATAACCCAAAAATTTTCAACAGCAAGGGAAGCAGGAAAAGTTTTTCACAATCAGTTTTTCCCTTGAAAACACCAATTGTTTACGACACAATACAAATTTGAGAACAGTGGAGCATTGGACACATTCACCATGCTAAGAATATTATCTTTCTGGTTTCGGCTGACTATTCCTGGCAGGTATTGGAAGCCATCATCAGCTGAGCATCCGGGAGGTAAAGTAAAACTCCCATGACCATTCATTCTCAAAACCTGCTGTCATACCAACGTCCGAGCTTCTCACTCTAACTGTGAATTGTATAGGGGGCCTTAATTATGTGCACACCACAGCTCTGAGCAATTTTTACAAATTGAATTTTGAAATCACTCACCGCCAGGTGAAGTGAATCTGTGGTCAATTAAATATTTTGATCACCATCTACTGATGGGGCCGGAAAGGGGTGAGCCTCAAAAATCGTATTTTTCTGACTCCTTTGTTGCATGAGTAAAATGACTAGCAGGGCAATCCTTCCAGAGTGCCGCGCTATTTTAACGTGATCCACCTTGTAAAGGGGTAAAATATCACTTCCTCAGACGCCCGTAAAGACCAAGCCTGGTGTATTCATTCGCTCCGCTCCCTGGGTTGCCTTTTTTAGGAGACCGGGAGCAGGGATGGAAGGTGTTAACACCCCATACTCGGCTAGCATCACCATAGTACTGAGTCATCTGGCTTCATGGGATAGCTGGGAAGAATGTCGGGAGAGAGGGACAAAACTAATTTGTTACAGAGTGAGAAGTTCTTCGGTTTGTAGTACAGCAGTGACCAATCCTTATCACCGGCCAATTGAGCAATCTTCTTTAAGATATATTTGACTCGCGCATCTTGTACCTGCCAGAAAATGCAACCCCAATCTTCTGTTTATACGGATGTATTTGCCTTAAAATATTCACCGTTTACTTAAAATTAACACAGAAAATCCACATTTTATAATCACGTTCTTTGGAATCCCAAACGACTACGAAGTTCTTTACACAGAGAGTTTTTCTTTCTGAGTCCAAAATTGTTTGTATTAACAATCAACCATTGGTCCAATGCTGGTTTAACGGCAAACATAGCAAGATCACTAATGAATCACTTTTTGGTACACTTAACACAGGGTACACTTAATAATCTTAAACATAGAAACACTTAGACCTAATGCACAAACACTTAATAATCTCAAACATAGAAACACTTAAACCTAATGCACAAGCACTTAATAATCTTAAACAGAAACACTTAACCCTAATGCACAAACACTTAATAATCTTAAACATAGAAACAATTAACCCTAATGCACAAACACTTAATAATCTTAAACATAGAAACACTTATTTCGGCGTGAGGGCTTGGGAAGCTTGCACTCTTAGAGCCCGGCGACGTCGATATAGAAATCGTCTGGCCTTGTTATGTCTTTTCCGTCCTTTAGGGCCAACCTTAGCCTCTACAAGCGTAGAGGGGAGTCTACACTGTAGGGGAGCACAATGAGGAGAGACTGGGGAACTAAACGAGTTCTCGATTGAGTTCGGTCTGCATCCCTTTGAGGAGAGTCCATGCGAGGTGGATGCCCAGGATTCCTCAAATTCCCGCATGGTTGCATCCCACCAGCAACGGAACCGGCGCTCTTCGTACTGGTTCACCAATCCCACAACCTCTGGCTGGTTGAGATGTCCTGCGGGGGTGAGAGATGGCCTTTCCTCCGGGGGTACTCCTTCGGGGGAAAGCCACCAATCTTCCATCGTCCCGGTCCTCTTCACAAGACTCCCGGGTTGTACCAGGCAAATGTTTCCCCTCACGAGGCTCCATCGCCTCGGACGGAACTTCACTAAAATTGACACGCGACAAGTCTTTCATTGCGGAGGGGTCTGGCCAGAAGTTTTCGTCCTCAGCGTCTACCCAGTTACTGAGGGGTGCCTGAACTTCCTCCCGAAATGGCACCACCTCGACTACATAGCCCTTTTTTAATTTTTTCTCGCTGCTACGAATGTTACAAAGTAATATGGGGACGGTGCCTTCAGGTGACACCGAAGCAATACTCGGCAGAATAAATAAATCTCTCTCGCTTTCCACGATTCGCACCTCTTCGCCTTCAGCCATCTGACTCTTTACCTTCGACAACACAACGGATAACGGCGGTACTCTAATAGATTCCTCTAATATAATTTTGCTCGATCGGCCAATCCCATTACTAGCGCCGGTCTGAATTTCGCGAACTTTGCCATCGCACAAGGGGGCAACCAATCTATCCTCTGTTACTGGCGGAAAAACACAACCATCACCCGACTCCTTTATCCCAACCCGGGAGTCGGTGGAAACCTCAAAGACATCGCCAATAACTTCGTCGCACCGGGGGACAACAAATCGATCCTCTGTTACTGGCGGAAAAACACAATCATCACCCAACTCCTTTATCCCAAACCGGGAGTCGGTGGAAACCTTAAAGACATCGCCAATAACTTCGTCGCACCGGGAGACAACAAATCGATCCTCTGTTACTGGCGGAAAACCACAATCATCACCCAACTCCTTTATCCCAAACCGGGAGTCGGTGGAAACCTCAAAGACATCGCCAATAACTTCGTCCCTAGCGGTGCAGCCTGATTGCGACGCGGGTGGCACCCTATCCATGATTCTTTCGGCCTTCGCCACCTCTGCTAATTTCTCTGAACCCTTATTTAGAGATCCGTTATCCTTATTCCCATCGTCCTTCGCTGTCGATTCCTCCATCGTTACTTGAAAACAACCTCCCTCCATACTATTATTTATTCGCGAGTTACATTTCATTATCTCTGCCGGAAGAGCACCTTGGTTTTTAGTGTCGCTTATCGTTTTTTCCTCAAGGAATGCTAAATCATACGTGGCCATTTGCGAATCATTGCCATTAATTATACTAGAAATGAAAGAATCAAACGCCTTGAACTCTTCCGAAACTCCAATTTCATGGGCACCTCTGGGCTCGTTCATCTGCGATGTTACGGTATTAGATTTTAGGTCTGTCTCGTGTCCCTCACCCATTCTTATTTTCCGTTTATTGAACGATATACTTTTCCCGTAACGAACCATAAAATCAAGGCCTAGAAGACCGTCATAGCTCGTTTCCCCCAAATCCACTACTAAGACGTCATGGGGATATAATTTATCTTCGATCAAAAATGGCACGCAACTCTGTCCAATGATTGGTAAGGGATGACCTGACGCGCTTCGCACTCGAGAATTGTAATCAGAAATCTTTAATTGGCCAAAAGGAAATTTTTTATTGTTAATTATGGTAACGGCTGCTCCCGTGTCTAATAGAAAATTGTAATCTTTCCCTAAAATTTTGACTATTATTGTCCATCCCGCTTCTGGAGTGACCGCTAGAATTAAATCTGTCCCGACCTCCCGGTCGGGAGATCGGCATTTCCCGCCACGAAGGGATTTTCGCGCCTCGGGCAGCGTTTGGGAAGATGGCCAGTCTTTTGACAGATGCCGCATATCACGAGCGGGCAATCTGAAGAGAAATGATTTTCATTACCACAATTAAAACACAAAGACGGCCTCGTTCCCCTCTCACTCTGTCTACACGCTCGAGCAATGTGACCGGTTTTACCGCAGCGAAAGCAAACGCGTGCGCCGTGATTATCCTTTGTTGCCCTTCCTTGCACCGGGGGAACCGATCTTACTTGGGAACCCCTCCCGACAGCCTCTGCGGAGTTAATTGGTTCCCCAGGAAACTGCCAACCTGCAACATTTGGCGGATTCGCGTGCATCCCTGACCAAGGCGTTATATTTGGAGACGGCGGCCACCTAGGGGGCGATTGACACAGCCACGCATGAGACTGTTGTGGTGAATTTACTTCTCTATTGACGGCGTAATTTCTGACACTAGCTTCTTCAACTCTTGCGAACCCTTCTGCCTCAATCAAGTTCGTTGGATTACGCACCAACACAAACCTGCCAATCTCTTCCCTCAGCCCAATTAAAAATTGCGCGAGAAGTCTACCTTCAATCATTCTCTTCGCTGTTTCTGAATCAATCTCGCCCCATGACTCGCGTAGCCTACGGGCGACATTGCGCAGTCTGGTTGAAAATTCTGCGACGCTCTCCAGCGGTTTTTGTACACAAGTGTTAAATATTTTTTCTAACATGATTGGAGAGGCCTTAAGGGAAAATCTCCTTTTGAGATTAATGGAAAAGTCCGCGTATGAACCTATTATGTGATGATTCGCAGAGACAAAATCCGCGGCGGTTCCTCCAAGCCGAAGTTGAGCGACTCCTAAGGTCTGTGCTTCATTCCAACCACTAAGATGACTTACAATACGAACGCTTTCCAAAAATTTGTCAACCCCTATCTCATCTTCACCGCTAAACGTTGGAATTAAATGAAACTGGCTGCCAATAGCGGCGGTTTGCGCAGCTTCTCCGCAAACATTTTGGGGGCTCGCGCTACTTCCCGGCTGTTCTAACACATTAACCGAAGGTGTGAAGTCGAGTGTATTGCCGAGTTTAAATTCAGGGACGGTTCCTTGATAATAGAGAAAAGGGTTATAGTAACCAAGTCTATGAGGGTTAAGGCCATCCATCGCTAAATTTAATCCAATGCTAATTACGTTAAAATTTTGAGGGTGCTTAATTAATTTATTTTTTCATACTCCGAGTTTATCCGATGCCCATGGTGGGCGCTGGTTGGGCTAATTTTCCGATTTAAAAAGGTACACGGGAACATGAAAATCTATGATAACTATCGCATTCACTGAATAAATCACTAGTCCAACCGTGACCCCACACCTGACACCAATATGTCGCAAGGGGCGTTCCTAACTGGTGCGACACAAAGGGTATCGGGGAAAGTCAGAATTACTACACCGAGTGTTACCCAAACAATCGTTTATTATACAAAATACAGTTAAAATGCACCATTTACAAAGATATACGCAACTTATGGATGGCTAGACCCTCAGTACACCAACGCGCGTCCGTCGGGAAGGGAGTATGGCTGGGCGGACGCGGTCACGACAAGCATAACCTAGGCAGAGCCCTCGTCCGTCGGGAAGGAAGGGAGTATGGCAGGGCGGACGCGGTCACGACAAGCATAACCTAGGCAGAGCCCTCGTCCGTCGGGAAGGAAGGGAGTATGGCAGGGCGGACGCGGTCACGACAAGCATAACCTAGGCAGAGCCCTCGTCCGTCGGGAAGGAAGGGAGTATGGCAGGGCGGACGCGGTCACGACAAGCATAACCTAGGCGGAGCCCTCGTCCACCGGGAAGGAAGGGAGTATGGCAGGGCGGACGCGGTCACGACAAGCATAACCTAGGCAGGGCCCTCGTCCGTCGTTGAGTCAGAAATAGGGCACGCTGTCGCGACAAGCGCAACATAGCCGAAGCATCGTGCTCTACCGGTCACCGCCAGATAACCAACTGCCTGCTTTTCGCCCCGCGATCAGGGCTTTTATACCCAAGTTAGGAGCATTGTTGTTGGTCACGTGGGAGTTTTGGGGAAAACCAGGGAGGGAATACCATTGTTGTTGATCGCTTGGAAACATTGTCGTTGGTCACGTGGGAGTTTTGGGGAAAACCAGGGAGGGAGTACCATGCTGCACACCTGCAACACTGCGTCGTTGATTGCTTGGGGTGGGTATTCGGAGGAGCCAGGAAGGGAGAACCATGTCGCATACTTGCGACACGGTCATCAACTCCCTCCTCCTGGTGAAAGCCTCTTTGCCCAGCGCAATTCTTCTCCTTACATCCCTACTATTTTGACCGTGCTGGTCCAAAACACTTCCGAGATATGTAAACTGTCCTACCTGCTCTGGTTTTTGCCCACCTATTTTAATGTTTAGCTTAGCCTTTTTCTTTCTAGAAAATCACATAACCTTTGTTTTGTTAATATTGATTCTCATCCCATACCTGTCGCACTGAATTTCCAATTCCCTAAGCAATGCTTGCAACCCCCTGGCTGACTGACAAACTAAAGCTTGGTCATCAGCAAACCTAACTGATTTTACGAATTCCCCGCCCACTTTCATTCCTACCTCGAGTTCTTCCCATGCCTCTTTGATCATTTCCTCTGCATACAGGTTGAACAGCAACGGTGATAATGGGCAACCCAGCCTTACACCTCTTGCTAACACTGCCCATTCGGAATCCCCGTTCCCCACTCGTACCTGAGCAGTCTGAGACATGTACAGGTTGCGGATTAGCCTCTTTTCCCTCCAATCTATTCCTATTTTCTGCAATATACTCATTAGTTGTTCCTAATTCACTCTATCAAGCGCTTTTTCGAAATCTACGAAACAGGCAAATACCACCTGGTTGTTTTCTATATTCCTCTCGATTAATAATCTCATTACTGCAATGGCATCACGCGTACCTCTCCCCTTCCTAAACCCAAACTGATCATCCCCTAAGCAATCATTTGCCCTACTCTCTATCCTTTTGTTTACGATCCTGAGAATAACTTTAGCTGCGTGGGATATCAAACTAATTGTCCTGTAGTCATCACATGACGTGGCCTTTACCTTTTTCGGAATAGGAACTAAAACTGATCTCACAAAGTCTTCCGGCCAGATTCCTTCCTCATAAATACTACGAATCAGCCCATCTAGCCTCTTCCTCCCACATTATCGTAAACATTTCAATAGTTCCGCGGGAATGTTATCCAACCCCACGGCTTTATTTAGTTTCATCTCCCTAATGCCCTTTCTATCTCATCGTCTAGTATGCCTGGACCTAAGCTATCTTCCTGTTTGTCATACTATATTCTTTTTCAATGTCTAATTTTGTTGGTCTACGTTATTTACTATACAGTTCTTCCATATACTCCTTCCATCTCTTTTGGATCTTTCCTGTGTCAACTATTACCTTACCTGCCTTATCCCTAACTGTTAGCAACGATCTCCCTTTCTTACTTCCCGATAACGATTTAACTTTGCTGTACAGTGCACCAATTTCACCCTTCTTCTGCACTTCCCATATCCTCGCACTGCGTCTTCCACCATGCTTCTTTTGCTTTTTTTGTTGCCCGTCTCAATTTATAGTTTAACTCTTTGTTCTTCCTTTTGCATAACTCTGTGTTAATATTCTTTCATTTCCTTCTCTTATCTATCTTTTAACCAACTCATCCGTGATCCATGGTTTCTTAGTCCTTTAACTTTAACGGTTCTAATAGTGTCTTTTGCGGCTTTGGACAACCCTTTCTTGATACAATCCCATTTTTCTTCTATAGTACTTAGCTCTTTACCATCCTCCATGATTTCCTCTACCACCGGCTTGTATTCCTTCCTTTTTAAACCATTTAATGCTTCTACATTCCATTTTCTAACTCGCCGCCCCTGCCTTATATTTTTGAAACGGACGCTACATTTCATAACACGTAAATTGTGGTCAGAGTCCCCATCTACTCCCGGGAAGCTTTACGAATTTATCACACTCTTCCTAAACCTATGTCTAACCAGGATATATTCTAGCTGATACCTTTCTCAGTCATCTGGCATTTTCCGTGTATACCTGCGTCTTTTGTGGTGTCTAAACCAAGTGCTGGTGATGACTAACCCCTGTCTCCTGCAGAATTCAACCGTTTTCTCCCCGCGGTCATTCCTCGTCCCTAAAACGTAGTCCCCCACCTCATTACCATCTCTTCCTTCGCCTATCGTCACATTCCAATCCCCCATCACTATCAAATGTTTCGCTGCGGGAACACCCGCGATAATGTCCTCTAGCTGATCGTATATCCTATCGACCTCTCCTTCCTTATGGTTGCTCGGTGGCATATATACCTAAAGAATAACCAAATTCGTCAATTCTGCTTGTATCTCTGCTAGTAATAATCTATCCTTTACCTGCTCTTTGTTAACTACACTTCTTCATTCATTTAATATTGTGGCAACCCCTCTGTTACCTGATCTATGTTGACTACGCTTCTTCTTAACTCTTTATTTAATACTATGGCAACCCCTCGTTGGCTCTCGTCCCTGCCGCTGTATATTATTCTGTACTGATCACTCCAGTAATCCCCGCTCTCCTTCCATCTCACCTCGCATAGACCTAAAATATCTATTTTTCCCCTTTCCATCTCTCGCTTGATATTCTCCAGTGTACCTGTCCTCGTGATTGTCCTAACATTCCACGTTCCTATTCGAACTAATATGGTCTTCTTCTTCTGCCTCTTCTGTCCTGCTGCTGCCGGGTTTCCCCCGCAAGGGTTTCGTGGGATGAGGAACGCGGAAGCCTTGCCTCCCCCGCTGCCGGGCACGACACACGGACGATTGAGCCGAGCCCCGTAGTTCCAGGAGTCAATATCTCTGTATTGTCCATCATTTAAATCTTGGGAATAATAATTGAGGTGGTTTCCCATTGCCTTCCTCAATAATGCTTATAACGTGACACCATCACTTACTGGCCGCTCCACTCTATGTGGACTACCTATCGTCTGGCTCCTAACCTTCGACCCATGGGTGACCCTACCAGGAGCAATTATTATTACTCCCGCCAGCACAGCTCAAGGGGTCATCGGAACACACAAGCCCTTCCACCATGTCAAGGTTGTAATCCGCGGAGGGGCAAGAGACAAGTATTGAGGACAAATTAAGGACGTATAACAGAGCATATATCAAGGATAGAGGGAATTGACATTAAGAGAGTAGAATGGAGGGCCGCAGTAAACCAATCCTAAGGTTGACAGACTGATAATAATTGATTCAATATGTATATAATATGTATATATATATATATATATATATATATATATATATATACTCATATATACAGAAACATATATAAGGAAAAGGGATAGGAACACGTATAAAGGACGAACACAATAGAGGTGGGGAAGGCGGAATCGAACGGATCACAAGAGTAAAAATATCTCCTCAACCGGGACTCGAACACCGGATCTTTCCACTTGCCGGGCGGCTCTTAACCACTTGAGCTATCGAGGATATGTAATTTACCCTGAGATCCGTGGGTCTTATATATCGCCAAGCGCCCCGATTCTTTAGCCAAGAGATGGCGTCAGGGGGCTGTTTCACCCACCTCTTTTACTCTTGTGATCCGTTCGATTCCGCCTTCCCCACCTCTATTGTGTTCGTCCTTTATACGTGTTCCTATCCCTTTTCCTTATATATGTTTCTGTATATATGAGTATTTATTCGCCGTTTGGCGGGATTTCGTGTTTGAATGTGTATTTGGCCAATGTGGCTCATCTCTTTCTTCTGGCTATGCGTGCCACGAAACGCACTGTTCTTTTCCTGTATGATGTTGTATGAATTCTAACCACTGTCCTTTCCTCTTGTGTATTTGTATTGTCTATTTCTCCTTTGGTGGGTGAAACAGCCCCCTGACGCCATCTCTTGGCTAAAGAATCGGGGCGCTTGGCGATATATAAGACCCACGGATCTCAGGGTAAATTACATATCCTCGATAGCTCAAGTGGTTAAGAGCATCCGCCCGGCAAGTGGAAAGATCCGGTGTTCGAGTCCCGGTTGAGGAGATATTTTTACTCTTGTGATCCGTTCGATTCCGCCTTCCCCACCTCTATTGTGTTCGTCCTTTATACGTGTTCCTATCCCTTTTCCTTATATATGTTTCTGTATATATGAGTATTTATTCGCCGTTTGGCGGGATTTCGTGTTTGAATGTATATATATATATATATATATATATATATATATATATATATATTTATTCTCGAGAATAATGCATATTTTCTCTCTTTTTTATCCTTTGAAAACACACCTGAATCTACGTAGTAAGAGATGCTGTACTCTTCGGCCGTACTGCCTTGTCAAATCGTCTTGGTTAATTTTCCGAGACCGAATCGTTGTTTTTATTGACCCTCTTTGCGGGATTTGAGCTAATGAAAATTCCATTCGGTTTATTTGACACGGAAAACGAAAGAGGGATTTTGAATTGAGTTTTTGACTCTTCCCACTCAAAAATACATAGGAACACCATAATTTCATGGATTTTAATGGTTCACAACTCCAACGTGAATCGTGTCTTAAAAATATGTATTTTTGAAAATGACTGCTGTGTGGGAAGTTATGAAATTCTTCAAATGTTTCTTTACAGCTTTGTCAGTATTTAGCGACAATTTGTGCTAATAGAAGCTCGAATAATTCTGGAAATATAACCAGAATTGGAAGAAAAATGTTGATTTTGATTGATCAATACCTCTCTCCGTACGTTTCGTAAATCCCTGGAAATCCTAAAGAGGGGATAGGAATTTTTAAAAAAACCCTTGAGGATAAATTTAATCCGCTCTTAATGATGCCATGGAAATTTAAGCTGACTGGTGCTCGGCTATTTGTATCGGCCTTTTTACGGCTACCTGGAATGTGTACGGTTAAGGTCGGGCTTCGTCAGGGTTATGGAAGCCCATTTCCGCGGTAACGTGCCAAATTTCAGCTGTTATCGCGAATCATTAGCCTAGCCGATGGCGTCCGTCACAGAGAATTTTTTTGGCGATGCCATTTATTATCACTGTGTCGCAAATACTCCAGGAACTGCTCCACAAGGACCGAAACAAATACGTTTGCGGTCAGGGGGGGGAGGGGAGAGAAGTGTTGAGATAGGGGGATTCGCTTTTTTCCTAGTCGGTCAGTGGAGGGGACATAAAAATCAGTGCGTTATCACTCCTCAAGTATTTCAATCTGTCAAGTTGAAATCATTTTCAGTCCCCGCATTTCATCTGTCGCTGGGGTTTGGTCCACGCCCTCAACTGAGCCTTTAGCGCTTTTAAAATATAATGCGGCGAGATCAACGGTACAATAGCTCGGAGCGGGGTAAAAAAATTTCAATCGCACTTGGAAGTTTTTAATCTTTTATTAGTATTTTTTCAAGTTTCCCGTTTATTTCGTGTTTTAATTAACACGTTAACTGCCATGCGACTCAGCCGCCTTTGCACCATTTTCCGTGAGACAAGGCCTAACGAAGGCCGAGGGTCGTAAATCAAAATGATTTTTTTTCCTGCCGGAAAATAATTAAAAAAAGAAATGCTTCCGGATCAATTCCCTAATTGTGAGGACGACGCTTTTTTTCGGGAATCATTAAAAGCTGGGATTTTTTGACCCAGCACTTATAAAATAATAGTGTTGGTTTACGTTTTAAATGAAAGCAAATTTCATTAATTAAAATGTGATGCTGAAAATGATTGCCTGTCTATCGCACTTCATGTGTATGTACTCACAAAAAAACCTATTCGTGATAATATTTAGTCATAAGTGTATTGTACAAAATAATATGGATATTAGTGTATCAGGCCATATGAATATAGTTTACGTGAATTTACATAAAGGCACAAATTAAAAACATCACGAAGGATATGACTCTCTTTCATTAGTGTCATTACGTTTCCACATTCACGAGTTGTTTTCAGTTTTATCTCGATTTTCTTTTTTGAGAATGTTTTTTGCTTACTTATGGGAAAATAGCAACACTTTCGTTTGATATTCGAAAGGAAATGAAAGGGAAATATCTCTCAGTGATCGATTATTTTTCGCTCTCAGGAGGTACGGTAAAGTTTATCCAACCGTTCCCTATAAAGTACCTCTCTCTAAAAAAAATCCACCCGCAGATTGGAGGATTTGACGCAATTCCCGGTAATTTAAAGTGAGTTAGAAATTCATAATCATTAATGAATGACTTTTCAGTAGGGGAAATAAGTAGAAAGCTCTGGAAGGCGTTTCGTAAAAGTTATGTCACCTAATGAGTCTAAATTTGATCCCGAGACCCTCGGGAGGAACTCGCGTAGGAAGTCTAAAATAAAATGAGATAAGATAAATTTAAATATTCATTTAAGTTTGTCTCCATATTAGAAGTTTGATGGTTAAAGGGAGAACTCTCTGCTCTGCAATACACTTGCTTCTAAATTTACACTATTTAAGTTTACATACCGTCGCAAAGGTGTGTGGCAGGGGATATTAGAGCACCAGTCGTGAAAACGGATGAGAAAGAAATATATAAACAGCAGGCATGTTTCACACGTGTCTATTTCCCCCCTTTTCTCTCGCTGTTTTGTTTTACTGAATTTTGATTAGACAAACCGTCTGTAGGTCAAACACTAAGCAGGAGCAGAGTGACCAGACGGCTTCCATGTTTTGTTATTATCTTAGAGCCCAATCGAGTCGAAGATTGTGATAAAATAACTGGGAATTTGTGCCTATCTCTTTTTTAGTCTCGTCTCTTCCGTTCTACCACTCTAGTCTCACCTGCCGTTAAAACCTGAGGGACAGATTACTTCCTTGGTATGGTTCAATTAATCTGTATCATGCGAATTGGCGATTAATTTAATGGAACTGTGAGTTTTCTAGTCTCGAATGGATTCATTTCATTCAGGTTTTTTAAGGTAATTTAGTGATGCTCTTTGTTCTTTCAGAGCATTCTTTCATATATCCGGCGGCTTTGCCTTATATGTTCTTATTATGTACCGACGCTTTATACGAGGGTCATCCGGAAAGTAGTACCCGTTCGTGAATTAAAGACACAAAAGTAAATATTAACAAACATAAAAAATTTTATTTGAAAGAGGATACTTTAAACTACTTCTCAACATAATCTCCAAGTAAATTAAGGCATTTGTCATAACGTGTGACAAGTTTCTGTATTCCTGCTGCATAGTCCTTCGCCGCCAGCTCATTGAGATACGCGAGGGACCCATCTTGCACAAATTTTTGCATAATGCAGATGGTGTTTAACAATTTCATGAACAATTGTTCGAGAAACATTGGGAAAATGCTCACAGATGTCATCAATTGTGACGCGCCGATCGTTCCTCACGAATTCGTCAACTGAGCTCACCAGTTGGTCTGTAATGACAGACGGTCTCTCCGAACGCTCATCGTCGTGTGTGTTCCCCCTCCCCATGTTGAAGTTGCGACACCACCGCCGAACAGACGACTCGTCCATTACATTGTCTCCATACACCTCCTTTAATTGGCGATGAATATCACATGGGCGAACGTTTCTTGCATTGAGGAATTTAATCACTGCCCTCACTTCACAACTGGCGGCGTTCTCAATTTTTTTAAACATTGTAAACAATCACAGAAACAACACAGGCAATGCTAGCGTCACTCAACTTGGCTCAGAGAAGGCAGACAAGCCACTGAAGCTATCTGACCTCGTCCAGCGGCTACTCGCGTCGTCAGCACTTCATGCGGCACGAACGGGTACTACTTTCCGGATGACCCTCGTAGGTAAACTGCAAATTATGGTGCTGTCTACGAGTGGGATCTAATTATAGAAAAGTAAAATCTTTCCCTATACTCTCTGAATTATTTTACCCATTATCCCTTTCTTACAATGTTTATTTCTTCCTTTTATTTCTTATGTTTTGCACTATGTTATTTTCGCTGTTTCTTGTTGCTGTGGTTGCACAGAAGTACAAATATTTCACTGGCAGTATTCAATCGCATATGAGTGACCGCAGGAAGCCTTTTTGTTTCTTCCGTGATGCAAAAAAGTTCCTCACTCATGATTGGATGCCAATGGAAATTTTTGTGACGAGAATGATTCATTATTCCCTGAAAAATACGTTTCGTCGACGAAAAATAAAATTTTGAATTTTATTTTTGAATTGGTATATTATTTGAATCTGTGGAAGAATAATAATAACCAAATAAAATTCCCTGAAGAATACCTAAATTTTATTGTACTTTGAATTCAACAAATCCTTGGAAAATGAATCAAGTTTCATTACCTTAGAAACATTCAAAGAACTGCGGCAGATACCGTGACGGTAACTTTTAAACGGAGTCATCCGCTAATATACATCAAAATGAAACAATTTCAAAGTTTTAAAATGTTTCAAATCATGAAAATTTCGCGGTGTAACGGGACTAATCGGTAGGTTAACTGACTAACGCACTCGGCCGGATATGGAGGGATCCGGGTTCGTATCCCTGACCAGGCGGATAGTTGTAGTTGTATATACTTTGAAATAGTTGCATTTCAAATGTCATTATTACATTTGTCCATATTACATGCATGACACATTTTAATGTACTTTCCATCTGGAATCATTAGTGGCAACAACTAGTTCCAACATCCTGCACAGAACCAAAAATCAAATCAGGCGTCTCGGCAATATTCTGCTCGCGATTTATTTTATGGGCATTTTTGAATTCACACTTTCACTTAAATGAAGTTAGGTACAATGCGTTTCATCGACTTGCGGAATCATCAGTTCCCAGTTTGGTGTACATGCAGCAGTTGAATGTATCCTCTTAGGACAGATGAGAGCCCAATTCCACGTCATAACTAAGGCACCACCGTTTTCCCTTCCCTTACTCGAAACAACCCCGACGCCCACCTTCAATGCTCCACCCTCCTTCCACCTCCTACGCAGCCACCCCTCTCCTCTCTCCCAAGCATGTGTGCCAAACGTGTACCTGAAGATGCCGCGAGTCGGTGAATTCAAGTCTGTGGAAAATTACAAACTCAATTAACATGGACATCAAACAACTCCACGAAGTGAAGCCTAAAAGTGTAAATCATTGTCATTACATTTATATTCGATCGGAAGAAAATATTGACTTTGATTAATCAACGTTTAATTTGTTACATATCGCCGCAGGTGACCTTTATTATATACATTTTCAATGTGGAACTTTATCTGGAGGTTTATTAAATTTCAAAGATCCCATATCATCTATTGCTCTCACAACAAAAGACCGCCCACGTTTTTCGTTCTATTTCTAAAGGTGTGGTGATTGCTAATTATTAAGTGATAGAAAAATATCATAAGTTTCTGTTTTTATAGCTACCGTTGATGTAATGTCGACGTAATAGCGTTTTTCCCATTACGCGATGTGTTATTATCATATGTGTGTTTGATACGATAGTCCCTTTCATTGATTTCCCAATGCCGGCAGTACGCGCGCTTTCATAGCGATGGTTTATTCAGCTTGTCTTTGGCATGATCTTCATAGCTATATCTATTGCGGTCATCAGGACTGTTAGCTACGGAATACAAAGAGATTCAGCAGGTCCTGTGGTTCTCCTACAACAACCTGAAGCCAAAAGGCCTTCGGATCACCTTCCCAGGCTATTGTGGTTTTCTGTCACGAAAGTGAATCAGGGCGGATCGGACGGCTTTCTTGGTTTTAATTGGATGTTTTAGTAATTTTTCTTGTGTATTTTTCCTGAATGAAACTTCGCCTGCCTTAAGTGTTTTTTTGTGCGTATAGTAATGGCGAGGCGGTCTAGTGAGTACATATTTCACCAATTGACCGGAAAGACCCGGATTTAAATCGAGGCGTGCCTCTGGGCACCAATTATCTGGGTGCAAGAACTCTCTGCAGAACCTCAGGTGTCACAGGGCAAGGAATTGGAAACCTACCCCAACGACGTGAATTTTTTGTGTGATCTTGAAATTCCTTTGTCTCCATCAATGCGCCGAAGTGGCTCGTGACTCTCGTGTTAACGCGTCAGTGCTCGTATAGGAAATCCATCAAACACTCGTGAATTCATGACTGAGGATTCCTTCTCCAATATCTAGCCACGTGATTATTTAAGATGTTGTTTTTATATGTAAGAAGTTGTTTGCATCCGAAAATGGAAAAAAAAGTTTTTGATTTTCTTGCGACTAAAAGTTAATCCTGGCCATCTAGAATATTTTTGAATTACTTTTGCATTCTAATCTATTGGCCTGAGGAAATGTGTAGGTATTCCTCGTCACTTTGTTGAATCATTCCACAAACACTTTCTTTTACTACTTTTTATCACCATACTTTCATACATGTCAACTTGCTGCAGTGATAATTATCATTTTGTCACTTAATGTTTTTTTACATGCTTTTTATCTGCATTGTAGGAAGTTAAATTTGTTGTATTAGATATAGTCTCGATTGAAAATGTCATATTACTCCCCTACCCTTCTAATTTTCTCATCTGGGTTTTGTCCACCCCTCGTCGGCTTATCTCCCCTCCTCGGTGAGGTACTCTCCAGCCATCACTTCAGTAATCTGCCCTGCCTCACCACTTCGCATGACATATATTTCTCTAAACCTTACGTAACTAATTCGCCATTTCATGATTCTAGTTTTCGAGCTATTTTGTCCATGAAAACATCCTAATCTTTCAGCGCTCTACCCCAACAATCACTCACCTGACTCTTCCATGCGTTGATTTCTTCTGCTCTTGATACGGAAGTGCATGGGCTCCGTGTGACGACAGTTGCATTTTGTCCAACGAGCTGAGATGTGTGCTTGGATGGGATTCATTATTGGTGCCGATCATGCTTCGTGGGAAGACATTTGAGGTAATTCCCTTTGGTCTTCTTCAATGACGTTTCAACGTGAAATAATCAACTTAGTATCAAGTAAAATAAAACCAAACAGATTTGAAGGCGTCTCATGGGCATAAATACAACCGCTGCACGGGCAACCTTTCGTCTGGCTTTTACCCTTCGATCCATCTGCTTCGGTGGCCCTATCGGCGCATCAATGCTGCCGCCAGAAGTAAAAATCTATGGGTCATCGGAGTGGGCAACCCCTTCCACCGCGTCAACGGGGAGCGAAATTGGGATAACACCGAGAAAAATAGAACGAAGTGTGCTGAGTTGCTACACATCGCCCTTGCCTCGGTTGCATTTCGCCCCGTTTAAAACGATCCCGCATGCAGAAACCCAGGTCAAACACTCTCGAAATGAAAGGAGAGCAACGGCAGCGGTGGGAAAAGGAGTACCTCCCCACTTATGGCAAATCGGGAAAGGATTAATAAATAAGATAAAATGAAAAGAGCCGAGAGAGAAAGAAGGAATGGGCAGGTGAGTTGAATATGGGGGGAGAAGAGAGAGAGCCGTGGGTTAGGGGAGGTTTCGGTAGTAGTAGTAGTAGTAGTTTTGAGGGGAGGCGACCGACAGCTGAGGTCATTTGCGCCATAGGGGATGGAAAGGAAAGGATGAAGGGTGGAGAGAAACCCGGCGTCGGCATTAGCCTACTCTTTACGAAAGGCGCCAAGGGGTCCGCGGCTTAACGTCCCATCCGACGGACGGCGGACTCACTCAAAGTGCCCTCCACAAAGCACCTCAAGTAGGGATCGAGATACCTCTGAAAAATATTCAACACCGCCGGGATTTGAACCCGCGCCCTCAGGGTGGGAAGCCAGTGCGCTATTTCGGCGGATGGGGATGTGAAAAAGGGGTTGGAGGGGGGTGATGTCGGGGGAAGTGTAACAATACTCCCCCCGGAGTATCGGCTAGAGAACACCGCGACGGCGCCGGGAACCCGTGAATAGGGTCGGAGAGGAGAGAGGCGGAATAAATTAGCGTTGGCCACGGGAGATGGATTGATTGAAACGTGTGTGTGAAGGTGTGGCCAGTTGTCCCTTGTGTGTGTTGCCATGTGGGCGTGTTTCGTTGGCGTGCGAGCGTGTGCGTGTTTGCGTACTTGAGAGTGTCGGGCGGACGAGGCGGGAAAGAGAGGGAAGAGGAGAAAGGGACGGGAAAGAAATAAAGCCATGGGCGAAAGGATGGATGGGGAGGACGTGGCAATACGGATGGAGAGAGAAAGTCGAATCGAAGGTGATAAACGTGCCTCCAAATGGAAAATAAATGATGCCGCAAACAGCTTCTCTTTCGACGGTTGGTCTGAGAGCTGCTCCGCCTGAGACTGCCATGTTTCTTCTAATTGACGGAAAATCTACTATGGGCATTAATGTTTCTCTTCACATGCGACCTGTGATCCAATTCAAGTGGGGACTAATGCCCTCGACGGCAAAGTGGATATTGAGTACGGAGCACGGATGTCTTGCCATTACCAGATTGTGCTGTCAAATATTTTTGACCCGACACCACATACTTAAGGTAACAAATATGAATGCGCGGAGTGCCTGAGGGATAATGTTCACTCCTAAATCCAAATGGAACAGGACATCCCTCTTTTACTGGCCACTCTTGGGTCATCTCAGATTTATAATGAAAGAAGGCTAATGGGAACAATTTGTGGCACTGAATGTTCCATAATGTGGGAACATTTTATTGAAATGAGGCCACTACAGTGATGAAAACTAAATTTCAGTTAAACATGACCGCGGATGATGGAAAAAAACTGTAAAATCACGAAATAAATAAGGTCTTGGTCAGCACGTCAGCTCTCCTATCTCTATCTAGTATTTACGGTGGTGTAGGAGGCGAAAATATCCAAGAAATGGGTTAGTCTCAGGTTAAAAAAAGATGCAGAAGGATGACGTCGGGCCATTCGTGTTTGAGGCAACAGCTTTATCCCGGAATCGTTTACCCCGTGTCAAGTGCTTCGCTTCCCCGGAGGGATTTCCATTAGATTCGCCCTCGATCCGGGCCCGGCGGTCTCTATGAAACCATTTGTGGTTTCTCGCGATCATTGGGCCGGAGGAGGTGGTTTATATTCTAATCTACGAGCATGCTCTTCGTGGCGTCATTCCCAGCGTTAAAATGGTCTCTGATTGACTGTCTACGGTCGGCCCGAATCGCATGTCGATCGCGCACCAATGCAAAAAGATATTGAGCAGGAAATAAATAATTTAAAGAGCTGAAAAAAAAAGATCTTTGGAGTTTCCCTTTAACCGACGTACGGTAGCGCAGTGGTGCGGAGGATCTCCGAAGTCATTCGAACAACGAAACCCGAAGCTCTCAGCCGACGCATGGCCTTCCTTCTAGTCTTGAAACCCGCACGAGTTCTTGTGAACGTTGGTTTCTTGATGACGTGTAAAAGAAGGAATGAGGCTCCTTTTCCTGATCGTGGGAGTTGATGTGTTAAGTGGATAAAAGATTATAAATTAAGGAGAGTTGGGGGGAAAGAGACAGATATTAGACAAACGAGTGGGGGAGAGGAGAGAAAGAAAAAGTGCGAGGGAAGGACCGATGTGGAAAGGGGAAAGTGGGTTAAGGAAGGAAAGAATTGCGGGAAAGGTAGAATAGTCAAGTGTGAGAAAAGAGAAATGCCAAAGAAAGAGAAAGAATGAAAGTACGAGTGCTATGGATGATACGTAATGATAGATGAAACGATTAAAAGTGGGAGAACATAGGAGTGCTCGAAGGGAGCGAGGCAAAGAAGAGGAAGAATGAAATATGGATAAATATTTAGTGGGGCGAACGGATTGAGACGATGCGGTGAGGCCTTGATCGCCAAAGATTTATTGATTCCATTCAAAGAGCGAAGTGCAATAGTGATAAGTATGCAATGAATTCCTGGTTAAGAAGGTTCTTAACCAATCAAAATGAAATGAGAGTACTTTATGTCGATCTTAAATACACCAATTGCTGAGGTCATTTAGCACAAGTAAATGATGGATATCCTTTCAGAAAAATTCCAGAAAAGCGCAACATCCATGACCGAAATGAGCTGCTGACCCTTACATGGAAATGACCCTCATGATCGGCAAGCATCAATGAATATAACGGGCTACGATATTAATAATGATTATTTAATAATGGTAATTAATTGATTCAAAGGAATGATCGACGTTGAAATTTTGGCGGATTAACAAGGGGTCGGCCGCGCGCTTTCCTTTTCCATCCAATCCATATCACAGCCGAAAATTGATACTAATACATAATAAATATGAAATAAACGACTGACAAAAAGAGAAAATTTTGCAAAAAATCTTATTCAGATGCACAGGAGGGATGCGCGCACGAGAATGGATGGGGGTATGGGGGATGGGAGGGGATGGGAGGGTCGAGAAAGGGCGAAGAAGGGGATGGCGGACGGACGGGTGGGTGAACAGAGAGAGAGAAAGGCGAGGAGGGAGATGGGCGGCAGAGGAGGGAGAGCATGGCGAGAGGGAGGGTTGGAGTGAATCGGGAGGGAGAACTAGATAAAGCGATTAGACAAGGGGAGAGTGGCATCGGCAAAGGAGGCTCGGGAGGGAGAGGAGTGGTTGAGGGAGAGGAAAGAAAATAAAAAGGGGTGAGTGGGTATGAAGGGCAGAATTCCGTGTGTGTGTGTCAGTGAGTACGTACCTATGTGAGGAGGGTGGATTTCTTTTCGAAAGGAAAAATAAAATGGGTTAAAAAAAAGAGGCAGAAAAGAATGTGGAGTGAGGCTCTAAATAGTTTAAAAACAGTTAAAGGAGGGAGTGGATGAGGAGGAGGGGAAGGGAGGAAGGAGGGAAAAAAAGTCGCGCGGAGTGTGGAAGAGAGGTTGAATGGGGGAACGGGTGCGGAAGAGAGAGCATGACGGGAAGGATGGAGTGGGCGGGGGTGGGAAGGAGGGACGGGGTGGGGTGGGGGGTTAGAGGAGAAGGGAGGGAAGCTTCGCTGGGGGGTGGGGAGGGGCGTGGAAAGTGGGAGGGTAGCGTGAAATGGGAAGGAGGCGAGGGGTGGCGGTGAGAGGGGCGGCGAAATGGGTCGGAATACATTTCGCGTGCATACGTGTTTGCATGCATTATAGCCCCCTGTGTGGCGCACACTTTTGATTATCTCGCCCGCATAAACATCGATGGGGTCGTCAGTGGCGCGGAAATTCGGGAAACTTATAGAATATGCGAGTTAGCTCGCGTCGGGGAGGGGGTGAGTGTGGACGCATGAAGTTTATTTACGTAAGTAAAATAGCTTGCGTAAATGAGTGCACATTTATTTTAAATAATGGACATATTATGTGCACCCACCGTAATATATGTACATCAAGGCGGGCGCCGCTCCTTCGGCTTTTGTAAAACCGGCCGAATCTCGGGAATAGGAGGGCCGTGAAATATACATTGAATTAGCCAAAAAAACCTGGGATGGCGGCACAATTAATATCTTTTCCTAGTGAATCCATTAGCTATGAAGAATATTTTTCCCTGAATTTCTCCCGGAAATTATCATGGCACAGTAATTTTTCCTTCGTAATTAAAACTTCCCTTGTGTTACAAATATACTCTATGTAACGGGTTGAAGCGCACATATAGTATATACGAGGAGAATTATTAAGAAAAATGAATGCATCGTACGAAAGTTTACATACTGCTTAGAAAGATTTCGAAAATCAATAATTTGCCCTTGTAGAAAAGTTATTTTCGTTGAAAAACTACATTTTTGTGTTTTTGAATGGAGGAAGTCAAGGAAAAACAACAAGAAGGAAGAGAAACAATAAACTGAGGACGGTAGGGCAAGAGAGAAAGCTGTCGAAACATTTTCGGGCGGAGAAAGTGCAATGAATGGAGGGGATATTGAGTGGCAAAGGTATGCTAAAGAGTCCGAGTGAAGGTGAGTGAGGCTGGGGGAATCGCGATCGCTTCCAAAGGGATGGGCCAACGTAGAAATCACGCCCACTTGAAGATTGATGTGGTGCGGGCTCATGGGTCAACTTCCATATTACGATTCTGTTCCGAAGCTCCAAGTTCGTCCGAGGACCAAGGCATTGTATTGATTAATCAAACTTAAATATAATTATAATAAATAAAAAAACTATAGTTACTTCATTGCTCATATTAAACCTATTTCTTACGAATGCACCACTAATTTAGAAACTCTTGCTCCTTGAAAATATCCACAAGATATTCTTTTAGTTTTTTACTATCTTCGTTTTTACATTCCATGAAATGTACGAGGGTCATCCGGAAAGTAGTACCCGTTCGTGCCGCATGAAGTGCTGACGACGCGAGTAGCCGCTGGACGAGGTCAGATAGCTTCAGTGGCTTGTCTGCCTTCTCTGAGCCAAGTTGCGTGACGCTAGCATTGCCTGTGTTGTTTCTGTGATTGTTTACAATGTTTAAAAAAATTGAGAACGCCGCCAGTTGTGAAGTGAGGGCAGTGATTAAATTCCTCAATGCAAGAAACGTTCGCCCATGTGATATTCATCGCCAATTAAAGGAGGTGTATGGAGACAATGTAATGGACGAGTCGTCTGTTCGGCGGTGGTGTCGCAACTTCAACATGGGGAGGGGGAACACACACGACGATGAGCGTTCGGAGAGACCGTCTGTCATTACAGACCAACTGGTGAGCTCAGTTGACGAATTCGTGAGGAACGATCGGCGCGTCACAATTGATGACATCTGTGAGCATTTTCCCAATGTTTCTCGAACAATTGTTCATGAAATTGTTAAACACCATCTGCATTATGCAAAAATTTGTGCAAGATGGGTCCCTCGCAAGCTTACAGATGAGCACAAAACCAAGCGTATGGCTGCAGCACTGACGTTTTTGGGACGTTATTCTGATGAAGGAGACTCTTTCTTGACTCGCATAATTACTGGTGACGAAACATGGGTTTGTTATGCATCACCTGAGAGTAAACGACAGTCAATGGAGTGGCATCATGCTCATTCACCAAACAAACCAAAAAAATTCAAGACAGTTCTGTCCACCAGGAAACTCATGGCAACCATTTTCTGGGATCGACGAGGTGTATTGCTTATTGATTTTATGGCCCGTGGAGACACTATTAATGCCAATGCGTATTGTGAAACATTAAAGAAATTACGGCGGGCAATACAAAATCGGCGGCGAGGTCTATTGTCTACTGGTGTCATTCTCGTTCATGACAATGCCAGGCCTCATGCAGCTGGGATAACACAAAAACTTTTGCAGCAATTCAAATGGGAAACTTTCGACCATCCACCGTATAGCCCGGACTTGGCCCCTTCAGATTTTCATCTCTTTACAAAGCTTAAAGACTTTTTGGCAGGAAAAAGATTTGACAGCGATGAAGAACTTAAAGGAGTGACCCTGTATCTCAATGAGCTGGCGGCGAAGGACTATGCAGCAGGAATACAGAAACTTGTCACACGTTATGACAAATGCCTTAATTTGCTTGGAGATTATGTTGAGAAGTAGTTTAAAGTATCCTCTTTCAAATAAAATTTTTTATGTTTGTTAATATTTACTTTTGTGTCTTTATTTCACGAACGGGTACTACTTTCCGGATGACCCTCGTATATATGCTTTCATGGAATAATTCTTTTAGTTTTTTACTATCTTCGTTTTTACATTCCATGAAATGTATATATGCTTTTATGAAATAATAAGGTAAACGACGGTGAGTTAAGAATGCATTTTACATGACGTCACATCTGAAGACAAAAAAATAGTTTCCAATGCTTCGCATGCTTTTTGCAGTGGGAAAGTGGCATCAACACGGGAGAATTGTTTTTATGACTTTGAAGAGTGTGTAGATTATTTATTTGTTCCTTTACGCATTTCATAAACGGTTGGCCACTCTGTTCGAATGTTCTCTCCTCAACCTCCAAGCTCAGCTGTCCCGTTGCAATAGTTCAAATACGTTTCTCACACTTTGCATGCACTCGCGAGAGCTCACGGTGGGAGGGCACGACGCGAAAACAACGACGGAAATATAGACATGCGTCGGAAATTTTTAGCGCTTGCATATTCATGCGAACACACAAACCCACGCGGGATTTTGCGAATTCCTAACTTTCCTCGACGCGTAACGTTCCTTCGATGAAGGAGGAAAAGCGCTGATTCCGACCGCGTATTTTTTCTCTCTATCCCTCGCACCGTACATATATATTTCTCTCTCTCTCTCGCACATTCGGATATTTTGCCGAACCTTAGCGTAAAAAAAGGAAAATAAATAAATAAATCTCCCGTGTGCGGGTGGAGAAACTCATTCGCGGACAAGTCTCCGCGCGGATGTTATTTATTTAACGACGAATTTTACGCGTAATGAGTGACATGAGAAAGGAGAGGAGTGGGAGGAAGGGAGGGGAAAGGGCGTGTGGAGGGAGGGGGGTGGGGTGTGTGCCTCGACAGAGTGGTAGGGAGAGGGTGAAAAGAGAAGTGCGGCGGAGGGCCATCACGGCGGGGGGGCGGGAGTGGGACGGGAGAGAGACAGGAAGAGAGGAGGAAGAAAGTTCCCGTGGAGTCGGAGAGAGAAGAGAGAGAGAGCTGTGTAGAGGGGGTGATATGTAAGAGTGGGGCGGGAGGACAGAGGGTGAGTGGGGTGCGTTCGGGAGAGCTCGAGGGGAAGAGTCGATGCGGAGGGAGGGTTTTGGGAGGCACGAGAGGATTGCGAGGGGGTTCAGGGTGGGGCAGAGGGAAGGGTTGACAGAAGGGTAAAAGAGACGGTTGGAGGTTTTAAGTGTACGGCGGTGGAGGAGTGGTAGAGGGAGTGGGGTTGAAGAGAGCTGTTCGGATAATTCACATTCTCCTCGCCGGGACTAATAACCCTCTAAACGAATCACGGGAATGAGAGTGCGGCCGAGAGGGGAGGGCGGGGGGGGGGAGGAAGGGGGCGGGGGACCACCGTTGTTTGGAGTCCGCGCACAGGTGTGAGGGGGTGGGGGTGAGGTGGGGGAGAGAAGTGCGTGCGTGTGTGAGCGCATGGGGTTCTTTTGTGGGGGATCGGTGTGGTCCGGGGGTGAAGGGTTATCGAAGGGGAGAAGGGTGAGCGGGGCGGGGGGAGAAGGGCACGACACGATCCGGGTGCGTTTCGTCGAAGTGGGAGGGTGTGGAGCGGCGAGGGGGCCTTGGGAACGATCCGAAGATGCCGGACGGGGAGGGTGGGGCCGGGAGGACGAAAGAAACTGGGTATATTATGGGGCTAAAGGGGTCGTAGGGAGGATCCTGAGGGGGAGGGAGATTGGAGGAGGGAGGAGGTGTGGGGTGGCTAGTTAGGGGATGGATGTGAGTGTGTGTGGAAAGAAAAATTTCGGAGAGAAAGGGAGAGGGTGGGGTCGTTCTCAGTTTGCGGGGTTTGGGAAGACCTTTGCGAGGGAGGAGAGCGTGGGGTGGGTGGGAGGGAGGGAGGGAGGGGAGAGAGGGGGGGGAGTGGGGTGGATTTTCGTGTGGGTGGGAGTGCTTTTGCGGAGCGGAGGCAGGCAGAGACACAGAGAGAGAGAGAGGATGAGGAGGAGGCCAGCTGGGGCTGTTTTGCTGCGAGGGGCGTCGGTCGATGATTGTGTGCAGTCGACGACACGCTTTAATGGAAGCGAGACCCTCGTCACGTGACCTGTCCAATTACGTCCGCTTCAGTAGTGAGTCGCAGAGACTGAGTGTTGCTATGACACTCGCTGCCTTCTCTCTGCTCCTTCCACTTCGTGAGCACTCTCCCCATGACGACGAGCGACATTGTCCCACGCATAATATGCCATCGAACATTCTAGTCGTCCACCAAAAATGTTGCGGAACTAGATATAATTACTGTCAAGTTTGCAGTACCTCTGGGAGATGACTCTGCTGGAAGGCGTCGCGGTGATGAAATGAGAATGGGGCGCATAAAATGTAAATGTTCGAGAGTGAGGGGAAGTGTTTGGTATGCGGGGTTAGGATACAGGTCAGTGGTCAGACGGGACGGAATCGGGAACATCCTTTGATAGAAATGGCCCTCTGCCGTAACCCCTGCGACGGATGCCTACTCGGAGTAATAGCATTCGGAGAACCCATTGCGGTCGATAACAATAGCAGAAGAATCTTGAGCAGAACCAATTAAATAGACGAGAGCATATTGGTATGTGTTATCATGCATGAAAAATCAGAGCTTAAAATGTATTTATTTCATTAGTTGAATTATTAAAAAGAGCATTTTATTTCACCAGAATTTTCATTTATTCAGAAAAAACAGGGAAAGAAATATGGAAAATAGAGTTTGTGGCTAAAATGTAAGAGAACATTTTCTAGTCTTTCAGGCAAAGGAAACTTTCTGAATTATCGAGCCCGTGGTGACTGTAATTGACCTCGTCAATTTATTTACAAGTGCACGCACGCACAATTTCACGCAAAATAAAATTAATTAACTATTAATTTCAGTAATTTGCATTTGTGGAATTAATTGACATGAAATGCGCCGAGTGCAGGTTAATGTAGTCGTTCATTAAACGCATTCATTAATTTATCCTATTCCGTGATCGATGATCGAATGTGTGTAATTTAAATGAATGTGAGGAGGCCGATGGAACATTCTCATTGCATTTAGCTTGGCTCCGTCTCATCCCCGCGGAAAAAGAAATATTCATTCTTCTTCGACGGGTCAGATTGAGCGCGGAACTGAATGATGCCACAACCCGTTTCCTTTGGATCAGCATTCGGAGATGAATTCACCGTGCGTGCATTGTCGTCAGCACCGGGATCGGAGAAATTCACGGGGAAGAGGAGCTCTCTCCCCGTCAACCGACTCCGACCGTACATCGTCTCATTTGCCTTTTATTTCTGTTTTCAGTGGATGTGGGGCAGGACCGCGGGAGCAGCCAGCGCCGCACTGGACAAAAGGGAAAATATTTTCCCGCCTTCAGCATCGCCCCCGATTGTAGCCTTTATGGTCAAGGTCGCTCGAGTATTTGAGGGGAAAAAAACTGGATGCGCCCTAAAATGTTTCGAAAAATCAATGCCCTCCCGGCATCTATTAATTGGTTTGATACATATAATCAAGTGATTTGTACACGTGAGCCTATCACGCGGATAAAAATTTGCAGAGGGTGGGGAGATTAAAATTCAATTAAATCCGCGAAGACTGCATATTTCATTTCATCTCCATCTCTCTGTCCCCCACATTCGGCCTGCGAAAAGCGAAAAGAATCGGTGGTATTAATTTTATCCGTATTTATATATCGTCGTTTTTTTTTTATTTATACTCTCACACGCTCGTAAATAATTGTGCCACACACACATACACACATACATATATATCCATGTATATATATAGTATATACATGGATAAAATGTATTGAATGATTATATATATATATATATATATATATATATATATATATATATATATATATATATATATATATATATATATATATATACATTCAAACACGAAATCTCGCCAAACGGCGAATAAATATTCATATATACAGAAACAGATATAAGGAAAAGGGATAGGAACACATATAAAGGACGAACACAATATAGGTGGGGAAGGCGGAATCGAACGGATCGCAAGAGTAAAAATATTTCCTTGACCGGGACTCGAACCTCGGATCTTTCCACTTGCCGGGCGGATGCTCTTAACCACTTGAGCTATCGAGGAAACGTATTTTACGCTGAGATCCGTGGGTCTAATATGTCGCCAAGCGCCCCGAATCTTTCACCAATAGATGGCGTCAGGGGACTGTTTCACCCACCAAAGGAGAAATAGACAATACACAAGAGGAAAGGCGTGTGGGTTAGAATTCATACAACATCATACAGGAAAGGAACAGTGCGTTTCGTGGCACGCATAGCCAGAAGAAAGAGATGAGCCACATTGGCCAAATACACAGTGTCCTTTCCTCTTGTGTATTGTCTATTTCTCCTTTGGTGGGTGAAACAGTCCCCTGACGCCATCTCTTGGCTAAAGAATCGGGGCGCTTGGCGACATATTAGACCCACGGATCTCAGGGTAAATTACGTTTCCTCGATAGCTACCTCGATAGCAGGACTTGCCTGTGTTCACCGAGTGTCTAAAATTCGCCGGCGTCCGAGGCTTCGGCCGCCGGGGTTTGGAGAGCGTCACTGCCGGACTCTCTCGGAAATCGAGGTTCCGATCGTGTTTTGTTTCGAGCGGCGGTTGACCACCTAGTTCATCAAAGAAGCGTGCAGTTTGACTCTCGACTTCTTCCGCCGGGAAGGCCGTACTTTTGTTTTGTTTAGTGGATCAAGACTGACCTTGACTCCTAGTGTAGAGCTTAGGCTCCTTTTTATTTGCTACCGCCGGGTGCGCGTAGCGGGGAGGGAGTGCACACGAGTGTTTTTTTTCTTTCTTTCTTTCTTGGAGTGCTTTCAGTGCGCTCTTCTTCTTTTTTTGGCGCTGGCGTGCTCCATTTGATTTCTTTCAAAATGGTTGTACGTCGCGTAAACACGCTCGCCTTGCAAGTTGATGAGAAGGCAAAAACCCCCTACTCCGTTGGAGGTCCACCTCTTTACACTAGAGTCGCTGGGCCTCACACCCGAAGAGATTGTGGCGATCCAATTTGGATATAACCGCCATTTGGTATTCTTGAAATTGGCAACTGAAGCTACTATGAAGAGGATTCTAGATCTTATCCCACGAAAACTACCGTTTCCATCCAAAAATGATCCTAGGACGACGATTACTATTGACGAGACCTCCGGTAGCCCCTGTAATGTCAGGGTTCTATGTCTCCCCGTGGAGACCCCATTGGAAGATATAACAGGCGAGCTTCAGCGTTTTGGAAAAATCCATCGCTCGTGGGAGAACAGGTGGGAGGGCGACAAAGTGGCGCGCGTGTTAACAGGTACGAGAGTGGTGCGGGTGACGGTCGAAAGAAATATCCCCTCGTACCTCCACATCGGCGGCAACCGGGCCATCATCATCTACGAGGGTCAGCGCCGCACCTGCGCCCGTTGCAACCAAGAAGGCCACGAGCGCAAGACCTGGCCTCGGAACCAGGGAGGGAAGAGCTATGCGGAGGCAATGTTTTTGGCCTCCAATCCGAACACCGCCGAGGAGATAGATGAGCCCGATATGGCTGTGGAGGAGAGGGCGCGGTCCCTGATACTTATCGAGGGTGCGCCCCCAGCTGTTCCCGCCGAACCCCCGCATCCCCCTCCACTTGGAGGGAAATTTCAGAGGGAGCGAAAGTCGTCAACGGAAGAAAGGGATCCGAAGAAGAAGAGGACGGACGACATTGCACTGCTGATTTCGAACATCGATCAAGCTGCGGTCCCTACCAGCTCGGATACACACTCACGACCACCGGCTCCTATCTCCGTGACCCCGTCAAAAGAGGACAGATCATCCTGCGTCCTTCCTTTCTCTGGCCACGCCAACGATGCGTTCTCCCCGCAATCCTTGCTTCACGGGCTTCTAACTCCCCGAGAATCACGGGTGACAGCGGGGGAGGATGTATCCGATTGCGACTGTCCCCCTTCCTCAACGGCGGGCCCCTCCATTATGGTATCACGGAAAATCAAGAAAGTATCACCGGCCGCGGAAGTTGACACATGTACGAGCAAAACCTTGTCGACGTCAACAATCCCAGACATTCCATCGTCATTCTCCTTTGAGGACAGCCAAGGTGTCGACGATCTTCCCAGGGCTCCTCTAGTGGCGGACCAATTCGACCGATTTCCTCTAATTTCTCCCGATGGGGCCCCTTCGGCAGAAGACCACCAGTCCGCCACCCCGCCCCCCCCTGAGGCCACCTCCTGGGCTGGGAAGGCCCACAGCTCTGCTCGCTCGAACAGGGCCCCCCGTGGAATGCCGCCGAGTAACCCGCTCTTCGTAGAAACCACGGCTGGGTCTTCCTCTTCGGACGAGGTCGGAGGGGAGGTATGCGGTGGCAACTCGAGACCTCGATCGTCGACCCGTCGGACGAAGCGTCCCGGGAAGCGGCGAAGCACTCGTCGCCCGGGTTCGAGCCGCGACCGAAGCGACGTAAGCCATGACCAGGACTCTGGTAAGTGATGTCCGGTGCCCATAGCTGTCCTCTCATTCCACCAATGAATATTGTTTCGCTTAATATTGCTGGCGTTTATAGCGCTTTAAAAATTGCAGTCCTCCAACGTTTTCTCCGCGACCTTAGGGCTGATGTAATCCTCCTTCAAGAGGTAAAGGAGGACATAGTCTGGGATGCGAACATCTTTCAGGCTATCGGCAATTTCGCCGAAAGTCATTCTGGCACCACCACCCTAGTCCGAAATGGCATTCCGTTCTCTCATGTTCGCCGCCACCCCTCGGGCCGAATAATGTCCGTTATCGTGAATGGTATCCATATCACAAACCTTTACGCTCCCTCCGGTGAGCGCGCGAGGGCAGAGCGCGAAACATATTTCGATGAACTTCTCCTCCCCTACCTGTATTCCTTCTCGGGGAAGGCCATATTGGGCGGAGATTTTAACACTATCTACCGCCGAGAGGATAGTGCCTCGAACAGGGATAACGTGACATACTATCCAAGCCGGGCGCTCTCACTGATGCTCGACTCCATTAGAGCGATTGACGCAGTGCGTTCTTATTGCGCCGGTCCCGCCCCCTTCACGCGATCAGGGCCTAACTCTCGGACGCGGATTGACTACCTCTTCGTCTCGACATCCCTAAAGAATGATGTCCAGACAGTGGACACCCTCCCGGTGTCCTTCTCTGATCACTGCGCAGTGATCATGAGAGTTACGTGCCCGGACACAACCCCGGGCGCGCACGTCCACCGCTGCGGCTCCGTGTGGCGCATGGACCTCCGCGTGTTGGAGGACGCGACTCGTCGCGATTCTATCCGCACCCGGGTGTGTGCACTGATCGCGGCACTCCGTCCCGGTGCAAACCTCGCTCTATGGTGGGACGAGGTTTTCAAACCCCGCATTGTCACCCACATCAAAAGGCAAACTTTCGAGTGGCGTAGGGAAAAGAACTACACCATCTCCTTCTACCGCCGAGCGCTGGAAGAGCTCCTGCGTAAGGATGTGGCGCCGGAGGGTTTCCACGCCCAAGTTTCGTCCCTAAAAAAAATTATCCTGGGCCACGAGCTCCAAAAATACGCTCCCCAACAGTGGCAAAAAGAACTGGACACGGATAAAGGGGGCCCCCTAACGCTATCTGAGCTTCGGCGCTGGATGAAATCCAACTCTGGCTCCGATATAGACAGAATCCTTGTCAGAGAATCTGCCGCCGGTGACACCGACCTCCTTAAGGAAGCGGGCCGGCACTTTCAAAACACCTTTAACAGGTATCCTCCATGGAAGGAGGGAGACGCACCCCCTCTCCCCCCTCTCCCTACGCTTCCTACAGATCAAAAAGACGATTTTTGTCGAGACATAAGTTCAGATGAACTGGACTGCGTCTCGTCCATGTTCCCGAAGGGCAAAGCACCCGGCTTGGACGGCCTACCCTTTGAATTTTATTTAGCGTACTGGGATGTTTTAAAACCTATTTTAACCCACCTTTTTAACTGTATTTTAGCTAGCGGCTCTCTGACTGCAAGTCAGAGGACCGCCGTGATAACGCTTATACCAAGGAAGACGCGGCCAAAGTCGTTCAACGACTTTAGGCCAATCGCCCTTTTAAACGCAGACTATAAAATATTGGCGCACGTCCTACGATGTAGAATGACGGCTGCTGCCGACATCGTCCCCTCTCCATCCCAGTACGCCGTGTCGAAAACGCGAAACATTTTCGATGCAGCACTTTTAATTCGTGACATCATTTTTTCCGCCCCCTTGTATGGTAATCGTTTTTTATCACTCGTGGCTATCGATCTTGAGAAAGCATTTGACCTGGTCCGGATCGAATGGATTCTCACCGTGCTCAAGAAGATGGCCTTCCCCGAGTACTTCATTCGTGCCGTATCAACGATGTATAACGGAACATACTCTATAATTAGGATAAACAATGCCACCTCGCCGCCCATCCCCGTCAGTAACTCCGTTCGGCAGGGCTGCCCACTGTCAATGCTGCTGTTCGCCCTTGCCTTAGACCCCATACTCAGACGACTACAGAGCAGTGGAATCGGGGTACGTCGTCACGGCGCCGTCTGCCTGGGCGTCGCATACGCTGACGACATAACGCTCTTCGTAGACGACCCGTCCCACATGGCCCTAGCCCACGACATATTAAAGTCATATGAGGAGGGTGGTATCTTCCTCAATAACCGGAAATCCGGGTTTTTGCTGCTGAAGGGCGACCGGCCCTCGAACTCCATCGGTTGGTCAGAAGCGCCCTCGCTCAAAATCTTGGGGTTCTGGTGGGAGAGGGAGTTGGCTCCCACGATTGAGCGAAACTGGGGAATTATTGACCATCATGTAAAATGGAGTGTTGGAAAGCTTTCACTCCCTTCCCTCCCGATCGTGACCCGCGTCCGCCTCCTCAACCAGATTGTCTTCCCAAGGATATGGTATGTGGCCCATCTATGGCCCTTACCCACTAAATACAACGCATACTTTATTAGAGTGTCCAACCAAATGATCTGGAATGGCTACGTAAAGAAAGTGTCCCGAAACCAGCTCTATGGCCCGTTTGAGCAGGGTGGTCTCAATTTAACCGATACAGCTCTAAAGGCGAAGGTGGTCTACGCGAAGCTTAGCCTGCGCATCCTCGGCGGTGACGACGCGTGGCGCAAGGCACTCCTCAAGGACGCGTGGCAGGGACTCGCGCGCGACGTATGCCACCGGAGGGCATTTGATGAAACGAAAAAAGTCGCTTCTCTCCTGCGAGATGGAGAAGCAATTCGGGTGAAGACCCTGTATGTCAGAGCGCTTACCGAGCAGCAACAAAATACATCAAAAAGAACGATTTCTTGGAAAAACTGGGCGACCAGCAGGGCGAACGATGAGGCACGTAGTGGAATGTTTAACCTAATCGCGAACACAGTCATGACGAGGGAAGTGAGGCACCATCTTCGGCTAGCCGATTCGCCCCTTTGTCCGTCATGCGGTCGAATAGACAACGTCGCACATCTCATCCTTGGATGCAACGATAAAATCAGAGAATGGGAAGCTCTAAAAAAGATCTATAAAACCTGGGACGTGTTCGGTGGTGGTGCCATTACCGACATGAATCTGATCACCTTGAACTTTCGGCTCTTTCCGAGCTTCAAATCCTTCATAATGACCACCCTAATCGTGGAATTCACACAGATGAGAACCGCGAATAAACATTCCGCTAAAGGCATGCAAGCATTGGTGGAACGGATGTGGCTGCCCCCGGTACCGGACACACTTCGTCCGTGGTTAAAAAGTTGTTTTTCTGAATTACTGTGCTTCAAAGCTATCAATAATTCCAACCAAATCTAATGTTCCGTCGCTAATCCAAATAATTCCTTCTATATTTTGTGAACCCTGCCTTTATTATTTCCTTCCACAGTATTGTTCATGGTCACAATTGTTTTATGCCATGTATATGAATTTATGTCTATGTAAGTGTGTAACCATAATAAGAAAAAAAATATTCTGTAACCATAATCTGTAAGCTGACAATGTGTACAATGTAAACACTAGCAGTGTAACATAATAGACCGAATAAAAATAAATTGAACCATAGCTGAAGTGGTTAAGAGCATCCGCCCGGCAAGTGGAAAGATCCGAGGTTCGAGTCCCGGTCAAGGAAATATTTTTACTCTTGTGATCCGTTCGATTCCGCCTTCCCCACCTTTATTGTGTTCGTCCTTTATATGTGTTCCTATCCCTTTTCCTTATATCTGTTTCTGTATATATGAATATATATATATATATATATATATATATATATATATATATATATATATATATATATATATATATATAGATAGATATAGATATTTTTTTTTGAAAGCGGCGGTCTCATCTCACTTTCAACTTTTTTCTCGTGCCCTCTCCTTTCACTCTCGCGAATTGCTTTGTGTCGCACAACGGAGAATATTTAGTCGCCAACTTTATCCCGCAGATCAGGCGGTAGAGACAAATAAAATTCCCAGCCGCAGAAACTCCGGGAGTGATTTCGGGACGAGCATAGAAGGAATGCACCTGGAGTTTGCGGATGGGATTTGGCACGTGGGGGGGGGGGGGGCGGGAAGTTAGGACACGTCTGTGCTTCGAACAATCGAAAAGTTCGAGGCGTGGAGGTTTCAAAGCATGCGCCCGCGCAGTGTGGTCGAATGCGGAGGACGTCATGGCATTAGGTCTCCACCACAGCCAAGCTCCCTTCTCATTCGCTCCAACCCCCCCTTTCACACCCTCTCCTCCCCGAGAGGACCATTTCCTTACATACATACCTTCCTCTCCACTCGTCCCCATCTTCCTCCCTGATTCCTCCTCCCCTTTTTTAAATTTATTTTACCTCTAACATTTCCCAGCATGTCTTCCCGTAATCCCCGTCCTCCCACCTCTCCCGACTCAAACGCTACCCCTTATCCCTTCCCCACTCCACTCCTCCCCGCCTGCATCCATCCACCCCTCCCTTGGAATTAAATCTCATTATTAAACTTTCTCGACCTATTTTTTTATCCCAATCCTATATACTTTTCCCCCGAAAAGACCGTAAAGAACGCTTTACGATGTCAATCTAATCCTAGAGTTCCGGGTCGGACGTGATTTAATATGTACGCGAGGGAGAGGAAGATATCGGGTGGGCTTGCAGCCGGGGGACTGGATGGAGGAGGGCGTGGGGAGGTCGTGGATGGAGAAGGAGGGGAGGGGGGAGACGGCGGGGAGTTGGTGAGGTAGGGGTGGTTGCAGGCCGCACGGAGGGAGAGGGGCTCGCAATGAGGAAAGGAGCAGGAGGGTTGCGAGTCGTTTGGCGATGCGCAAGGGAGCGTGTGTGAGCGTGAAAAGGGAGAGGGAGAGATATGTTTATATGTGTATATATATATATATATATATATATATACACACACATACATATATATATATATATTTTTTTTAAATATCTTCGAAATGGAACGCCCTTCGGCGACGCACAAAGCGCTCCATCCCATTCCCACTCTCAATCCGTGGCTTCCGTCTCTGCAACAACACCCCCTCCCAACAGAAATACTTGGACCAGCTACATGACTCTCTCAGAAAATGTGGGTACCCTGAAAAACTACTGAAAAGTAAAATCCTTGAATCGTCAACCCAATACACTCCCCTCCCCAAACCAAATCGCCCAAAATGCCCTAATCTTATCACCACTTTCTTCCCCGGAACACACAAAATTAAACATTTAATCCGTGACCTCTTCCCAATTAGTAACAACACTCAGTCCACATCACTTTTATTCCCACATTGTCCCTCTGTTTCGTTTAAACGCCCGTCGAACTTGCGAGACATCTTCAAGTCCACAAATCCAACTTCAAGCACCCCCGTCTCTCCCCCGCCCCTATCCGCACCGTGCAACCGCCCACGCTGCAAATGCTGTCATCTTTTAAGACCCTCCCCCTCACTCAGTACCAACTCCCAACCGCTCACCACCTGTACCTCAAAAAATATTATATATCGCTTCTCCTGTAACTTCTGCTCTGCCTTCTACGTAGGCGAATGCACGACCGCACTCTCCCTCCGCATGAATAACCACCGATATTCCACCAAATCTCCCAAATTTCTTAATTATCCCATTCTTACTCACACTGCTTCCCACAATCAATCTTTTGACGACTGCTTCTCCGTTTCGGTGATTGAAATCCTTCCCAAATCTGCTAGTATAATAGAAATGAGAACCCGCGAGATGGCGCATATCTGGGTGCCCCAGTCATTTAAACCCCCCGGGCTGAACCAAGCCCACTGAATGCATCAATTGGCTGCCTACATATCCCCCCCACCCCCTTGTTCATTTCCTATTGGTCCCTTCCCCCACCTCTCCCCCGCACACGTCCTCTCCGCTCTTCCCCGAGAACGCCATTCTGAAGACGACAGCCGAGCTGTCGAAACGTCAAATAACATATTGTGAGTGTCCTTTCTTTGTGTGTCTATATTCTACAAATATATATATATATATATAAATATATATATATATATATATATATATATATATATACACGTATTTTTTAATATATATATATATATTTATATATACGTAGTGCGTCGCGGTAGTCAAAAGGGTAGAGCGTTGAATTACTGACCGGAGGGCCTGGGTTCGATTCCCAGGAAAGCCAATCTGGACTCCTGCACCTGCAGCTCCACCGAAGCTAAGTGATTTTTTTGGGTACCAATTGTTTCTGGGAAACAATACCCGGCACAGGGAAAAGAAGTTGCCCCCCCCTCTTCTGTTGTGTGGATATCACACGCCGTATAGGGCTTACTACTGGGTGAACTCGAGCATCACCTACTAAACCGTCATTGGGGTTGGTTACTGTGTTTATGGTTTATATCTACACACACACACATAAATATATATATATATATATATATACTCATATATACAGAAACAGTAATAAATATAAATATATATATATATATATATACATACGAGGGTCATCCGGATAGTAGTACCCGTTCGTGAAATAAAGACACAAAAGTAAATATTAACAAACATAAAAAATTTTATTTGAAAGAGGATACTTTAAACTACTTCTCAACATAATCTCCAAGCAAATTAAGGCATTTGTCATAACGTGTGACAAGTTTCTGTATTCCTGCTGCATAGTCCTTCGCCGCCAGCTCATTGAGATACGCGAGGGACCCATCTTGCACAAATTTTTGCATAATGCAGATGGTGTTTAACAATTTCATGAACAATTGTTCGAGAAACATTGGGAAAATGCTCACAGATGTCATCAATTGTGACGCGCCGATCGTTCCTCACGAATTCGTCAACTGAGCTCACCAGTTGGTCTGTAATGACAGACGGTCTCTCCGAACGCTCATCGTCGTGTGTGTTCCCCCTCCCCATGTTGAAGTTGCGACACCACCGCCGAACAGACGACTCGTCCATTACATTGTCTCCATACACCTCCTTTAATTGGCGATGAATATCACATGGGCGAACGTTTCTTGCATTGAGGAATTTAATCACTGCCCTCACTTCACAACTGGCGGCGTTCTCAATTTTTTTAAACATTGTAAACAATCACAGAAACAACACAGGCAATGCTAGCGTCACGCAACTTGGCTCAGAGAAGGCAGACAAGCCACTGAAGCTATCTGACCTCGTCCAGCGGCTACTCGCGTCGTCAGCACTTCATGCGGCACGAACGGGTACTACTTTCCGGATGATCCTCGTGTGTGTGTATATATATATATATACATATATACACACAGTAAGAAACAATATAGAAACAAAAAAAAGGAACACACACACACGTTATTTCTTGATAATTTCGACGGAATTCTACTCCGCTTCATCGGAAGATTGAGAAGTAAGGTGATTACTTCTCTATCTTCCGATGAAGACGGAGTAGAATTCCGTTGAAATTATCAAGAAATAACGTGTGAGTGTTCCTTTTTTTGTGTTTCCATGCGGCACTTCCGTGTTAACGAAATCCCGCCAAACGGCGAATAAATACTCATATATACAGAAACAGATATAAGGAAAAGGGATAGGAACACACATAAAGGACGAACACAATAGAGGTGGGGAAGGCGGAATCGAACAGATCACAAGAGTAAAAATATTTCCTTGACCGGGACTCGTTATATTTTTATATTCATTAGTATTCTCCTATATGGCTCGTTTCGTGTGATATTTTGAAATGCGCTGATCCCTTTTTTATTTTTGTTGGTCGCGATCGGCTTACGTGTAATTCCGAAACAAGTATCACAGCTGGTTGAAAAACGCAGGAAAAAATCGACATTCTCGGAAAAGGTGTGGGAAATATTTTTTAAGAGACTCGAATGTGAGAGTGAAAAGATGAAACATAAATAACTCCTTTTTTTTAATTGTTTTAATGTAGCGATGTACGCTTTTTGAAATAATGTCGAGATCACTTGAAATCGACCTTGGGAAAACATTTAAGGCCGAAATTATGAGGGGAGTCTTCGCCATCGTTTTCAATTATTTCCACCCTGAAATTCAGCAAAGGCCAAAATTTAAAATAAACAGCTAGCCTTTGTAAAGTTTTGGGAAATTAAGGAAGTTCCTTTTCTTTCCCGTCGAGGTGCTCAAGATGGGTCAGTCATTTTTTATATCAAATGCACCAAAATAATATATTTGAGTTCTCAGCATCTATTTTCAATTGTCCTTGTTTCCCTCCCGGCTTAAAAAAAAGATTATGGTGTTATCTCCGCCTAAATTATGCTATTTTCAGGTATGGTCTTAATTTTAATCCCGCATACTCTCCACTTCGCGGTGTTTTCTAGTCTCTTGGCAGAATTGCTCGTTTTCGTTATTAAATATGAGTGCGGGAGGATTGGGCGTTGGGCGGTGGGGGGTGGGGGGAGGGAGGGCGGGATCACGTGGAGCTTCCGCCGCGACTGGAGGACGCTTCGGAATGAACCTCGAAAAATTCGGACTAACGAACGAAAGTGGGGGGTGGAGGGGTGGACGGGGGGCGAGTTCTCCTCCCCCTTGCAACATATGAGCAAACCTTGAACAAAAAATGTTTAATCACACCCCCGGCTCAATGGAATGTATCCTCCGGCCACTGCCAGCAAAAATAACCCCATGCTCCCACCCGTGGTGTCGTTTTTGGGCCCCCGGACCTACGCACCCGGTGGCGGAGCGTGCGATACCGGGGGCAGGTCGTCGGAATTCGCGCGGTGGCACTTTGATGTCCCGTGGCACAGTGATTTCCATCCATCGATACTCCACCTCGATGTATGTACCCTACTATATGTGGGTATTTACGTGCAAACACACACAGCTTGCCCCATTATTGATTCCTGGCCCAAAAGTGCCCCCGCACCGACGAATTCGCGTCTCGGTCACCGCTTCGGCGTCGCAAAAGGGAGCCGTGGAGTGGACAAACAACGCCAGCGTAAAAACATGTCCGGCCAAACTTTCCGTTGCGAATCCGTGGGGATGGCCTCCATGCTTCCCCTCCCTTCCACATAACACTCCTCCCCCTTGGTCCATTCCACCTCTCCCTCCACGGCACCACCCTCACCCTTTTCGCTGTAAGAAAATCCCTCGAAATGGACGGAAATTCCCAACGGAATTATTTGAAGTGGATCCCACATGGGGAGCTTTATCGGTGTCTGTGACCGTTCCCCACACTCTTCTCCACCTCTCCCTCCACCCCCCCCTACATCCATTCGTACCCCCATCCCCCCTCTCCCTCTCCAACCCCGCCCCTCCCCGATTCACTTTGAACCTGATTTTGTCCCTCCCAACATCATCCTCTAACCAAGGCTCCAGGGAGCAATCAATGACCTGTCTCCACTGAGAGAGAAACAGGAGAGGCAGGGAGAGGTCCGGGGGGGGAGGGGGAGGCGGTGGGGCTTTCAGGGGAGGGTACATGGTGACAGGGAGGCAATGGAGGGAGGGGGGAGGGAGGGAGAGAGAAGTACACGTGTGGGTGTATGTGTGTGTGGGAAGTGGGGGTTGGATGGATGGAGGGACGGGAGGCGGAGGGATTAAAAGAGAATGCTGGGGGGGAGGGGAGGCGAATGGGAGCGAGGGGGCGGGAGAGATGGATGGGGAGGAAGGGCGGTGTGGAGGCGAGAGGGGAGAGGAGAGGGAGCGGAGGGAAGGAGGGAGAAAGGGATGGGAAGAGAAAGGGGAAGGACAGTGGAAAGCGGGGAGAGACGTAAGTCGAAGAGGGTAAAAGTGTGGACAAGAGAGGGATGAGAGATCGAACGATGAAAAAGAAGTTCCCCCCCCCCCACGAGAGTGGATGGAGGAAAAAATTGCCGAAGAGGGCGTGGAGGGGGCGGGGAAGGGAGTGAGGAAGTGGAGGCAGTTACGGCAAGATAGAGAGAGAGAAGAGGTTAGGGATGAAGTCGGTAAGGGAAAGAGGCGGGGTGGCTGGCGGGGGCGGGGGGGATGGAGCGACGGGAAAAAAGGTCGGGTGGGTTCTGAAGTGCGTGGGAGGGGCGAAATGGAACAGAATGAAACGCAATGGAAAGAAATGGATGTGATGGATAGAGTAGAGTCCTTTTTTCTATTCGCTATAAAGGGATGCGGGGGGGAGAAAGTAGTGGAATACGGAGGGTTGGGGGCGTTTGCTCGAGGGTGGTCACCTGAGGCGGGGTCTGGGGTTCCGGCGGCGGGAGATAATGTGGAGGAAGGCTGCGAGAAGATGAAGTCGCACGCACGCACATTCCCTTCCCTTCCCTTTGGGCCGCGGTCGCACGCCTCTGCTCGGTCGGCCTCGTCTCGAAATCCCGCGCGGACCGGCGCTCATTTCTTTTCCCTTCGCGACATCAGCTCATCTTTTTTAATGGTTGAAATAATTAAGGGACCGCGGACGTGGGTGTACTTTTTTACACTCTCCTTTTAATTCCAATTGCATGAGGAATCGGATCACATGTTATCCAGTCAAGGTGCCCGGGGTTTGATTCCCGGCGTTTGGTAATGTTTTTCATTTAAAGTCTGCCCTTGACTTAATTTGGCTTTCCGCTAGTGACGCACCCGCAGAGGTGCTCTTTCTTGAGTGGCGTAAATTTTGAGTTCGTTGGAGAATGTTTTTGGCGGCATAGGAGCTCCAACGCCGAGTTTCCCCTCCATCCTTCCTCATCTCTGCTGACTCCTACCCACCTCTAATTTACCCACGTCCCGAGATTCACCCCAAAGTCGTGAGATTGCCCCAGTGACGCCGCTCGACTTGGCCCCATTCGAGGGTTGCGGGGTGGGTCACTCGGGAGTACGGTTGCCCGAGAAACGCTCATCGTACCCTTTTATTTCTGGATGCGGTCGACGCTGTTGTCGGGGGATCGTCGGGGCGGAGAGGCCCCATGTAATTCCTGCGTTTCGATCGGGGTGGGCCTCAGGAAGACCTCATCGTTTCCTCGGGCCATTAATTGAAGCGAGCAAGTTTCGGTCCCCGTTGCACGGCTCTCGGCGAGACTCCCGAGTGCGTCCTAGCACCACCGTAAGCGCCCTGATAGTTTCGTGTCATCTCTGAGGTTGCTTTTATTTCGGGTCCATTCATTGAACAATATTTATGTAATTATTGCACTAAAACTCGCTGATCTGTATTTATTTACACGAACGTTTTCAAAATATATACTTGGGTTAAAAACTTTAATTTTGCTTTTTAGGATTTTTTTTGCAATGCGGGTAAGGAAATGAGAGAGCGACCTCAAAGAGACGACGATGTTCAATGCGAGGTTACTTGTCAAATAAACCAAAAAAATAAATATAGTTTCATATGTATACACTTTATTTGTTTCAAAATATTATATTTATTTGATAAGTTTCAAAACTTGAGCCATTCTTAAGAGTCACGGAAATAAAAAAAAACACTTTCGGTAGTATTTTATTCAAAAATATTTTTTTTACCACCCATATCTTCGGGCTTATTCTTTTGCTGATCCCGTTTTGAATCAGCCTTGATTGCTCTACGCGTGTATTTCGAGACTTCTGCGTATGTTTTTACAAAATTATTTCGAGAAAACATACCTTTTATTCTCTCTGCTCATGCTCTGATCAGCTCCCTCGCGATGATAATAGGACTGAGGCAGTAGAGGAGTTATAAACACGATATTAACGAATAAAATTCAAAATGAAAAATGACGCCAAATGTATCACCGCTACTTTCGTTAGACTTAATACTTGAGGGTAAATTGTTGCGTTCACTTACCGACTCAGATCTCTTACCCCAAAGTTATCCATTCCCATTTATGCCCATATTTACATGCGTAGAATATTAATCCGTGATGGGCATGGAATGGGACGTAAGACTCATTGCGTTTCCAAGGAGCAGACAGGCGTCAACAGCTTAATTGCCTCCGTGCCTATAAACTTTGTAGTCAACCAAGCAACTAACCAAAGGCGAATTGGGATAAGGGAACTAATTCGGAGACAAGTTTGGAAGGAAGGAAAGGATAATGAAAGGAAGGAGAGTGTGTCGGGGGTCGGATGGAGAGAGAGTGGAAAACTTGGAAAGGGTTTATCGGGGATGCGGAAAGGCAATTGTCGTAAGGGGAATAGAGAGAAAGGGAAGGAACGGAAGGGTTTTTAAGGGTACGGGGAGGGTAACCGAGGATAGGAGAGGAAGTGGGAGGGGAAGTAACTATAAGGGAAGGAAATTCTATGGGAAAAAGAGGGAAAGGGGGAATTCGCGCGGGGTCGGGGTGAGTTGGGATTGAAGCGGATTTTGCTTTAATCACGAATGGCAGGACTTGTTTTGAGATTGATTTTTGGAGAAGCTTGGAGTAGCTGATTAGGAATGGCTTGCTACTTCGGAGTGCCGAGTTCTGAAGTGTGTAATTGAATCCAAGCTCGGTCCGTCTCTCTCGCGCCCCCCCCCCCACGTTCGCTCGCTTTCCCTCCCCTTACCCCCCCCACCAACCCTCCCGCCCATTTCAATGAAGCAGTGCGCCTCCATTCATATTTTTATTGTGGCACCAAGACGGCTCCGAGGTGAGATTGAAGGTGAATGTAGACCGAAGCGAGAAAACCCCCTGCGGGTTATTTGGAGGGCTGCCGGGTTAGGGGAAGGACGGGGCGAAACAAGAGGGGAGAGGTGGGGAAAGAGAGAGAGAGAGAGGGCGGGAGGGAGGAGGAGCAAGAAAGGGTGTATGCGTGGTAGCGAAGGGGATGGAAAAGTGGGGGAGCGGTCCGTGGGGGGCGGGGGGGGGGGTCCGGAGGGGGAGGAGAGCATGAGTGGTAGCGCGATGGAAAGCGGGTGAATATAAACGCATGGATTGATAAGGCCTTTCATCGGGAAGGGGGGGTGGGATGGATTTTGCGGATTAAAAGTCCTCCAATCGTGCCGAAGTTTTCCTTTTATTATTTTTCTCCCCACGACCCTGGTTGATTTTTTACCCGGCACAAATGTAGCCGGGAAAGGATCTGAAAATTGGAGTTGCGTTAACGATATGGATTACTCCCCCCTCCCTCCCTCGCCTCAGATAGAGCTGTAATGAAGAGGCCTAGAAGGATGAGAGGCGCGCTCGAACAGCATTTCTGGTCACCCATATTTGCATTGGTAATACGGGAGCGGATGATGGACCAGAGGTAAAGTGCTGGAGGAGAAGAAAGGTCATCTCGTTTTATTTTTTTAATATATAGAAACGTTTAGAACCCTTTTCATCCCGTGGGGCTAAATCTTTTCGCCCGGGTAGAATTTCCACGGTCTCATTTAAATGCACCGTAGGCGCGTCGGATTTTAGGCTCCTGATTGATTCAGGACGAATTTAAAGGAGTGAAGGATTATCGAATGTGTTAAATCTTTAGGAGCCGTGATTATAAAAGAAAAAAAAACATAAGCTTTGAGTAACCCACTCTAGTCTCCGGGATTAAAGTGTGGGATAATCCTGGAACAAACGAACGTGGTGCCGTCATGCTGTGCAAGGGAGCCCAGAAAGAGAAACATGACGCTCGCGAAAAAGAGGAAAAGAGAAAAAAATAAAGAACTGTAACCGAATCCGATTTTTATGCGAACTCCCGCTGGGCGTATCGAACGCGCGCAAGAATGTCGAGCGCGACTGAGGAGGAAAAAAAACATCACTGGGCAAATATTTTGCAACCATGTAAAGGATGTTGTTAAAGAGAAAAATAGGGGACGGAGCGTTGGGGAGGGGCGGAGGGGGGGCTGGGAGTAGAAGAGGGTACATCGGGATCGTGATTTGCGGGGAGAGGTCCAGCGTGGGTTTTGAGGGTCGATCCGAACGATTTCAAAGGAGAGGGGGGCGGAAAGGTATTCCGGGGTGTGAGTTGTTGGTTGTGTGGGGAGAGAGGTTAAGGAGGGCAAGCGGTGAGAGGGTGTCGGGTGGGGGAGCGGATCCCTAATTGAAAAGGGATGGTCTCTTATTGTAGGTAGCCGGGAAATTCCTCCGCCACTGGTTTTTACACGGGTCCCACCTTTGCAAAACTTATGGCGAGAGTGGCGGCGGAGGTGGAGAGTTTATCTATGTTAATGCATCCCCTTTTTTCCCCATCTCCCTCAATTTCCTTTTCGTTCAGACCTCATTCATATTTTTCGACCATAGTTAGTACGATATCCAAGAACCCCCTCGTCTCACTCCCACTGTTGTCTTTCAGGGCTCAATGGAGATTAGGAGGGTCAAGGGGAGAGCATCATGGGAGCTCTGAGGATGCGGCGGGGTGGTCCCTCTTGTGGCTGGGAAATGAGGATCTTTTGGGGAGAGAAGGGTTGTGTGTGTGAAGTAACGAATGTGAAACTAGAACATGGGAGACAAGCGAGTGTTTTTATTCATGGTGAAATTCATACCATTTTTGGATTTCTTGAAATAATCAATATTAACAAAGTGGTTTCCGGGGACCCATCGAAAAACGAAGGCCAAAATGAGGAATATGGTTCCATCTTAGGTACACTTACCCATTACCCCAGATGATTTATGATGATTCATATAATGTTATTGCCATAGAAATCAAAACATAATACGAGGGTCATCCGGAAAGTAGTACCCGTTCGTGCCGCATGAAGTGCTGACGACGCGAGTAGCCGCTGGACGAGGTCAGATAGCTTCAGTGGCTTGTCTGCCTTCTCTGAGCCAAGTTGCGTGACGCTAGCATTGCCTGTGTTGTTTCTGTGATTGTTTACAATGTTTAAAAAAATTGAGAACGCCGCCAGTTGTGAAGTGAGGGCAGTGATTAAATTCCTCAATGCAAGAAACGTTCGCCCATGTGATATTCATCGCCAATTAAAGGAGGTGTATGGAGACAATGTAATGGACGAGTCGTCTGTTCGGCGGTGGTGTCGCAACTTCAACATGGGGAGGGGGAACACACACGACGATGAGCGTTCGGAGAGACCGTCTGTCATTACAGACCAACTGGTGAGCTCAGTTGACGAATTCGTGAGGAACGATCGGCGCGTCACAATTGATGACATCTGTGAGCATTTTCCCAATGTTTCTCGAACAATTGTTCATGAAATTGTTAAACACCATCTGCATTATGCAAAAATTTGTGCAAGATGGGTCCCTCGCGTATCTCAATGAGCTGGCGGCGAAGGACTATGCAGCAGGAATACAGAAACTTGTCACACGTTATGACAAATGCCTTAATTTGCTTGGAGATTATGTTGAGAAGTAGTTTAAAGTATCCTCTTTCAAATAAAATTTTTTATGTTTGTTAATATTTACTTTTGTGTCTTTATTTCACGAACGGGTACTACTTTCCGGATGACCCTCGTGGTATATACATTCTATTTCTTTGATCATTTGAAATCACTATAGTTTTACCGAAATCCTGAGTTATAGAGTTTGCAATAATATTTCGAAAAGCATATGTTTTTTGTATACAAGTGCCTGATTGTCCGTGTAAACTGCCTATCTATATAGCAAAACTATCAGTCTAACATAACAGCAGCAGTATTTAAGATTTACCTGGATTTATTTGTGAAACTTGAGTGACCAGTTCTCATATTACAACGTTATGCAGTCCTAAATCTTTGTTAATACTGTTTACTCAGGGTACTTTTTCTTGTCAATTATCTTGTTTAAAGGACTCATTACCTTTTTATGTCAAAGGAAAACGTAAAAATGTTATTTCTCAAATAATGAAAGAGCGTTTAGTAGGAGATTTTATAGAAAATGTGTTAATTTGCGTCGGGGCTGTCATCAGGGTTCTCAGATCTCCGAAGAAGACAGCTAGGCAGTGGAAAAATTATTGGTTAAGAGTTGAATGACTGAAAGAGATATGGAGAGAGACGTTAGTGCTGGTTTAAATTTTGTGTGCTTCGATACTCATGGCAATTTTTTCAGGCCATGTTGCCATTAGAGTTCATCAATGACGTGACAAAATGCAGGGAAGTTAATAGAAGTACGTGCTCACGTGCCTTCGAACACAATAGGAAGTGCAAATCCCTCGGATCATCAAAGATGATAAAGGAAAGCCTACATTATGAAAATTTTACGGTAGCATGCGACGGAAAACGATCGCGGGAACCCATGCAATAATATCTCTTTGACAGAGGCTGAAAACTTAAGCCAAAGCTAGTCTCTTTATCTTGAAACCGCAGACTTAAAATTCATTCTTTGCAACCTGATATTGCGCCATCTTGTACATGAATACTAATTGGTGTTCGGTTTAAGTTAATACCCACAATGCGAGAAACTTGGCAAGGGTTCAAGTTTAACTCTTTGTGTCGTTTTGTGCCAAGTTCTACCGTTCTTGCATGGATTCCAGACTTAGATCAACTTAGTTTGAGACAGGCCATAACAGTCTGTCAAGGTAGTTGTGGTCGATGCGATATGCTTTCGCGATGAGAAATTGCGACGGTGATTGAGGTCTAGAATCTGCGAGAGAACGTCTTGGAGACGCATCGGTTGGCTGCTCTTTAAATTCTCGAGTGGTCTCGAGAGACCACAATGACTCTCGGCAAGAAATGCTTGTCTTTTGTCAATCACGGTCTCCGCGGATACCCAGACGAAAGAGTCGCTGTCAGAGGTGGAGGGGCGTAGCCGTTGGCGATGGAACAGATTCCCCTTCGCTATGAATTGGTTTTAGACGACTTAAAACCCGCTGTTAATTAGCGAAGCGGTCTTATTTCGCATTCGCTGGCTAATTAAAAATTTCTTCCCAAATTCACAGAACTAATGTTTGCAGCATTTAACGATTTCGCCTTGTTAACAATGAACGCGAAGCTCCAATTTCCTGAAGGAAATGAGAACTTGGGCTCGCTCTTTCGATAGATTAATTCCCACTCATTTATGTTGGAATGAACTCGGTTTCATCTTTTGTGGTGCTCTTCATAAAAATATTTTACTAATGTCACCTTCTTTGAAAGAAAAGAAGGCATTAAGCATCAAGAAACGTTGCTGAAAATGCCTAATTTTTTGTATAATTAACTGTAAAAATCGGTAAAGATGAAAGATCCTTCCTTTCCGGAATTTCTAATGGCCGTTTGTTTGGAAGTAGTTGCAGGGTCAGAGCAGAGAGCGGTTCGTTCGCTGCTAGAGGAATCAGTATTTCCTCCTTGTTAATGCCACGCATTTTTCCTTGATTGCTACCGCCGGCAGTTTTCACTAACTCAGGTGATTAACCAGACAGTAAAAGATTTTTACTGCTTGTTAAATGCCGACACGAGAAACTGTTTTCTCGTGTCGGTATTTTTTGTAACCATGTTTTTCTACGTCGAGCCCTTCATAATATACGCTGTTTTTTGCCATTTTTTTCAGTAAAATATATTCTAGTTGAATTACAGTAGGTTTTAGCCGTGAATTCAAGGAAAATTCAATAAATATTTAGTGTTAGCGAAGGCAGAGAAATGTATGGGAACGAAAATAATTAGGTGATCAATCTGCAGTCTTAGAGCGAAAGTAATTAGTTTTCCCAGGATCGCATTAATTCGTTTAAGCTTTCCCGAGACGAGATAATGCTTCCACTAATTAACGATCAATTAATTTTAGAAATGTTGAATGCTCAGACGTGATAACGTGAGAAGAAACGTACAAAGTTCTTGTATTTAGGACCGAAAAAAATGCATTAATCAACCTTTAATATCTCTCTCTAATATACTGGGTCAAAATATTTTTCAAGTTTTAACTAATTTTATAGGAAAATATTAAATGCCATTGCGATTCAATTTATTATTAATAATAACAAATAATGACCGATAGTATAAAGGCATGCGATAAGGAATCAGCATAAAGTTATCCGAACGCGATAGGGGGAATAATATTTTGGGTCAAAAGTAGGATTCTGTGTAATCACCCCCTGCCACACACCCTAATGTGGCTTGCAGAGTAGTATGTAATGCCAAAAACATTGACGTAGCCTTACAAAATTCCAATAATTTCACGTTCTGTAGGTCTATATTACCCGTCTTCGGATATTAAATTTTTTTGGATCACGCGGTATTTTGGGTGAAAAGAAACCGTGTGTCAATCTTAAGTGGATGGTGCAGTTTTGTTTTTTTTATGTCCCTTTATCATCATATGCTGCATTTATATATAAAAGGCCAAATAAAAACTCTCATTACCTGACAACAAAAGGGTTTGCTCCCGTTAGATTTGCATCGAGCCCGAACTTCAAACTGTTTCAATGATAATTCTTAAATTCAGAGGGATCACATTTCCGTGCAATTTCTCATTATTGGGGGTTAGCAATTTTTTTCTGTGATATTCTTCGTAGGGAATCCATAAATGATGCGTCATGATAAATGAAAAATGTTAATTTTTTATCGATAGGGAAAAATTAGTTTCAACAATGCATGAGATTTTCTTCTGGTGTGTATTCAATAAAATTAGTAGTTTATTTTTATAGGAAGTCTAGTTTCGAGGCATATGGCTTCATAGAATCACTTAAAATTAGTTCACATTTATTTAAACTTCTAAAGAATTTACGAATAGCGCTAACACCTCTTTTCCCAATCTTTTGACCTCTTCAGTTCATCGCCACTTATACTTGTGCCATGTGGACTTCTTAAGAAGCCTTTTTCCCTTTTCAACCTCATCCCTTTATTTTCAATTATCCTGCCTTCTCTTTGAAACAGTCCCGTCGACTCTCATTGTCTGCACCATACACTTAATCTTTTCCTTCTACGAATCATTTCTTCGAACTTATGTTTTCCATCTTGTCACCCGTCTTTCTTTTCACCCAGATTACTTCACCATTCTTACTCACTCAAACTCTCGGATAGTTTAATCTACGTCCATACTGCTTCCAACATTGATGACTTTTGTAAAGCTATTTAACTCCATATTATCTCTTGACTGAGTAACCACGAATATTTTGAGAATTAACGATTGCGTGCCAATTGTTGTGGACGTTTATTACAGGCCTTTTTAAATACTTTTTTTTACTTAAATCACACTAAGAAAGTGGAATCATAGCTGAAAGGAAAACCTAGATTCCCATATTCATAATAAATAATCATCACTTCCTGTCAAAATAACTATCGAGTAATAACTGATGCGAATTTATTTTTATATACACTTTTCCTCGTTGATTGGAGTTGTACGCATGCTAATGGGTTTGAATACTCATTACTGCTATGTTGCTGAGCCTGGAAAGTTCTTTGCATTGTCGTTTTCCCTTCGACAGTTACTTAAATATGAATAAGGAATGAGCTTTCTGAAGTTTAAACAATATGATTAACATTTTAAATAAAAATTACTATCATCACATGGCACCCCGGAATTTCTTAATGGCTCGATTTACTTATCCCCGTGGCGGTCGTGCCAAATATATGATCTAATATAATTTAATGGAGTTGGGGTTGCCGTCGTACTTATAAAATTACTGACGTCGCAGTCGGAGAATTATTATGCCCCGACTTCGCAACCGAGCGAGACACTATCCGTGTTTAGAGATGCGCCCGTTTAAAGGCGCCGAGTGAACGCCCGCCGTGATTTTCATTTTCGCTCCGTTCGATGGCTGGCTTGTGCCGCTAAGCGCGCGCTTCGCACGTTCCCCCACCGGCCCCTGTCGCGAACGCACACTGGGGGAGTTAGCTCGGGGAGGGGGCCCTCAGCCAGGGCCGGCGGAGGGTTGAGAGGGTGGGAGGGAGGGAAGCGCCGTATTGTTTCGGGGGCGCGGATCATTTTTATGGAGTCTCCAGGGAGGCGGGCCGGGGGGAGGGAGAGCGTTTGTCGTGGGAAGGGGGCGAGAGTGGAGGCGGTGGTTGTGTTGGGAGGGTCATTCGTCGGCGGGATTCGTGGGAGGGTTTGCGTGAATGGGTGGAGGAGAGAAAGGGAAGGGGAGGAGGGGGGAAACCGAGCGTGGAGGGCGGAAATAAATGGGGAGGCGGCGGGGGAGGAAGCGATGAGTGGCAGAGGGTGGGCGTTGAGGGTTAGAACGGGGGCAGGGAGGAAGAGATGTTATCCAGGAAGGATATAGCCTGATGGGGAGGGTGCGATAGGGAGGAAGCGAGAGAAGGGAGGGAGGACATTGAAAGGGTCGGAATGAGAGAAGATGGAGAGAGAAGGGAATAAGACAGATTACACCAGGGCGCGCGCATATTCGTGAGGAAATGTGGTGTGCGTTCGATTTTAACGGAGCAGATGGCCTCACGTGCGATAAGGAGTGTCGTCATTCGTTGTTTCACGGGGATTTACGCTCAGTACTCCAGCGCAATTTCATTTTCACTTGATGATTTATTCGAAATTTTATGGCGCGCAAAATCGCTGAATACATTTATCGCGCCGGTTTTTCTCCAGCAATAGAAATTTGAACGACTCGGTGGCTGACTGAACCCACGACTGGCAGTCTTCATAATTTTCCATGAATGGGATATACGCTTTATTTAATATGATGGGAATCTTTTTGTTGGCGGTTTGGCCCTTAAGCACGGCCAGAACACTCGCTCCCTAATTTAATTGTGGTACTGCATCTCAGTACAGTATATGGCTGCGTAGGTTTTCGCGGCGGTGATTTGAAGGGTTCTGCATTATCGGGTTTCACCGCGTCGTTGTTTGATGCGGACAACAGTTTCGCCGAAGTTGCAGTCGGCGTCTTCAGGTCGAAGATGAGGGACTCGGATTTTTGCAACCCTTATATAGGTGGTCCCGTCTAGTGGCTGCTCTCTGATTGGTCCGTTTCCGGAGAACTCTTTTCCACGCGTTGTGGAGATGGTAACTCTCCTTTGCTATTGCGTTTGCTTTTTGGAATAAGATCTCGTGACCGAGTTCACTCCACTTGTGTCCTGAGATGGCCGACAGGTGAAACTGCTTATTTGTTTTTGCCCGGAGGTGTTCCTTCATCCGAACTTTCATTAATCGGCATGCTTCCCCGATGTAGGCTTTCCCACATGAGCAGGGTACTTGGTAGACCTCTTCGTATAGGTCTTTCGGAATTTTGTCCTTCGGTCCAGGGAGAGCGTCCGCTATTTTCTTGGGTCAGTTAAATCTTGTAACCTCGTCATGCTTTTTCAGGACTCTGGCTATCTTCTCGGATGTTCCCGATACGTAGGGGATAGTAGCGTATGCGTTTGGGTCCGGTTCCGTCTGCTTAATAGACTTGTCCCAATCCCGTCTTCGCCTTTCTTCCCTGGCGGTCCTTTTAAACACCATATCGTTCCGATAGCCGGAGAATAGCAAAGGAGAGTAGATATTACCCACGATTAATTAGAGAAGCAATTGAGATCGCCAAAAACCCGGAGAACATTAACAGAGATGAAGGCTACCATCTCCACAACGCGTGGAAGAGAGTTCTCCGGAAACGGACCAATCAGCGAGCAGTCACTAGACGGGACCACCTATATAAGGGTGGCAAAAATCCGAGTCCCTCATTCCTCCAAAGGGAAGAAGAAGAAATCCCCGATCACCACCGGGGAAGAAGGAAAAGCCATTACGAAGCCAACCCAGAGGGCACTTGGGAACACCCTCCGAACGGCAAGTGAAGAAGGCGAAAAACCAAGGCAGCAACAGGAAAAACGGAGAGAGGGGACATCAACTGATAAGTCTCCAGTTTCCGCAGAGTCCTCGCTGACACCAGACAGAGAGGACTAGGAATTATGGCAGACCATTGCCGTTATTGCATGCACCTTGAAGAAACTCGTCACCTCGACGCAGGGCAAACTTCTCCTCTCACTCCTGGAAGAGCTGGTGCGCAGCAGGATCGGAAATTCAACCAACCATGGCTGAACGACCCGTCCTGCTTGCGCAATGGAACGCGAACGGAATTCCTCGCCGACGCCAGGAATTAAGGGCGTTCCTCCAGGAGAAGGGAGCCATAGTCGCCGCTGTCAATGAGACGCACCTTCGGCCAACGGACGCCAGGAGGTTACCTGGCTGGACCATCTATAGGGCGGACAGGGATCCCAGGCGACAACGACTTAGAACATCAGGAGATGCGGCCATCCTCGTCCACAGGTCCATCGAGCAGCAAGCATGTAGAGAGATTTCTCACCCGCATGCGGAGGCTGTTTCGGTGGACATATGGTAGGATAATAGGAGGGTGGCTTCGGGTCTCATCTCTGTATTTCCCACCCGGGAAACCTTGGGATCCGGATCTCATCCAGTACCTTACGAGGGACAGCGGACCATCGGTCATCTTGGGGGAACTGAATACCAAGCATCCTACTTGGAATTCACGGTCCTCGAACCCGAGAGGAGAATCCCTGCGTCAGCTAGCGGATGCAAAAGGCCTGACCATCTTAGGACCGGCGATACCCACGCACGAACGAGGGGACGTTTTAGACATTGCGATTGCTCACAATGTAAGGACGTCCCTGAGTTTGTACACATGCGTGGAACTGTCGTCGGACCACAACCCGATCATCCTGGCAGTGGGGAGCCGAATCCTAGTGCTGTCTTCCACCCGACGATTGGATCTGTCGTCGGCCGACTGGAGCAGTTTCCGCAACGTCATCGCTGAGCAGTTGCCAAGAGAGCCACTGGAGCCGACTTCACCGGAGATGGCCAATCAAATGGTCAGCCACCTCCCCTCTGCAGTAGACGGCGCAATGAAAGCCTCGATACCGCTAAAGGAACAACGGAACTCGTATCTTCGGGTTCCACTTCCAGCGGCGGTTAGAGGCCTCATTGCGCAGCGAAACAACGTACGGCGCCAATGGCAGAAATATCGTGCAGCGGAAGTGAGAAGGCAGCTCTCAGAGCTCAAATTTGCGGTACAGGATGCCCTCCGGGAGGTCCGATCGGACCACTGGGAGGCGCACCGGCGGGAGGAGCTCCTGACGGAAGACGGCAACGAGGACGTGCCGTCGGTGTGGAAGATATGCCGGAGGCCGCCGGCTCCTCAAAGACTGGACCCGATTATTACCGACGGAGACAGGGAGGCACAATCTCCCATGGAGAAGGCTGAACTGCTCGCTGATCACTTGGCCTGCAGCTTTTCACCCAATCCGGGGAATTCCGCTTCTGCCGAGATTGAAGAAGAAATCGAAAGAGCGTCGGAAAGAGCCGGAGACGCCGATCTGGAAGACGCCTCGGAAATTCCGAGATTCGACGAGAAGGACGTCATAGGGGCAATATGTCGCCTCCGCACGAGGAAAGCCCCCGGAAGCGACAAAATTCCCAATGTGGTCATCCGGGAGCTTCCAAAGGCGGCGGTGGGAATATGGCTGTGCCAGGAATCCCGGCCGCCAGGAGTGAACCTGTGAATGGAGTCGCCCTACCGTGGGAATCCGAAGTTACCTACCTCGGAGTGTATGGTCAGGAGTGTCGCGAACGAGTCTCGCTCAAATTCAGCTGGTGCAGAATTCTGCTCTTCGTGACATCATGGCACGCGGTCGTTACGCCCACGTTTCCGAGATGCACGAGGACGGAAAGCTGGAAACCCTGGACATCCTTCTGCCTAGAATATCTGGAAAATTCTTCAGAAAAGCGGCAGAAGCGGAAGTAAAATTAATTCGCCGGGTTGGCGACATAAGGGTCTGGCCATGGGACCGCTACAAGCGCCCCATTGAATCCCAAGACGAGCAAGACACCCTTCCGGCAAAGAGGAAGCCGAGGCTGCTCGGAGCGGGAATAAATCAAACGACTGACACCGCAGAAGAATTCTTCCCGCCTTAGTAGCCTCGGAGGCTGGAAAGGGCCACTCAAGAGCCGTTGCAAGAAACTGCTCTGCTCCGAGTCCCTCATCTTCGACCTGAATATGCCGAAGACAACTTCGGCGAAACTGTTGTCAGCATCAAACAACGACGCGCTGAAACCCGACGATGCAGAATCCTTCATCTCAGTACAATAATGTACTCAATATTCATCGTAATCTAATTATATAATTATTATATTTTTCTGTTCCATTTTGTGTTCATTCGGCTCTAAATCGATCAAATTTAAGGACCTACCCTGAAAACACACATAGGTATTTGCTCGTTTACGTAGTAGACATTTATTTGCAGTCCGCGTTTACATCATGCTTTTTAATCATTTGTTCTACTTGTGATTTTATGAGTACCTGCGTTTGAAATTGTAAGTCACCAAAATTATAATGCTGATTTCATCATAATGGATCATAGTTTCATCATTTTTACGAAATCATCAGGGGGAGTGAAATTGTTAATTTAATTTATAATCATTCTGGGAAAAAGAAGCCGAAAGATTTTAGAAATTTACGTAATTGATTGCCGAGCATTACTCGTCGTCGCTGGTATATTTTCGCCAAAATAACTTTGGTATTCAGTCGTATCCTCTCTTTTGCAATGTTTTCATGCTCGGTTCGATCGACTGTTTTTCTGCATTCCGCTTCGGTGAGGCGCATGCTTCAATTTCTCATGTATCGGGTCGAAAACCCGCTCGTGAAATGAAGTTAGGTAAAGGGCCCAGTGGGAGAGGAGTGCATGGGTAGGAAGAGGGGAGAAAGGAAGAGATTTGGGAGATGGCCGTGGAGATGAAAAGGGAGTGATAAGGGGGGGAGGTGGAGATAAAGGGTGCGATGGGAAACGAGAGAGAGGAGGGGAGATGAATGAGGAAGGGGTGGGTTGCGGGGGGATGAGGAGGTTTTCGGGATGGGGTGGGTGGGAGGGAACGGCAGGGAGTGAAGGGCTCGGAAGGATTAAGAGGGTTTGAGGGCCCCGGGGGGGACGCAAGGGGAGAGGGGGTGGGGGTGTGGGCTCGGGGTGGCGTGGTGAGGGAGGCGAGCTGGCGGGGATTCGAGCAATTGTATCTGTTGTCGACGTCCTTGACTGATAGTACTTATATTACCCATCATGCCTTCTGTTTGGATTGTTAAGAAGGTTCTTTTTTATCCCTCCCCTCCTCCTCCACGCTCCTTTCTTCAACCATTCCCAATTTATCCAAGATCCTTTTCGCGGAGCCGAGCGGGGGAGGGTTTTATTTTTATAACAGATCGTTGATTAAATTTTCTCCTCCCTTTTTTGGCGTCGTGAATTAATTCGCCACTTCGAGAAAGCATGCCCGGAATAGTCGATTCAGCGGAGCGTGCCTTACATGCGAATGGCCTCGGGGAATCTCCCTTTCTCTCTCTCAACCTCCGTCTCTCTCTCCCCCTTGCTCCATCCTCCCAACTATTTTAGTAATTCAGCTCGTTTGACAATTTTTTCCTCTCCAGTCCCGTCTCGTTGTTTTGTTTTCCTCACTTTGGGGATTGGGAGATGGGGCATGCGAGCCTTTCTGCCCTTTTGTTTTGGCCTCCCCCTCCCTTCCCTCCCTTTCTCTCTCCCTCCCTCTCGTGCGGCGACCTGTCGGAAAAGTGATGGTGATGATAAAACCTCCGATATATTCTGGGCACATGTACTTGTTGTGGTGTGTATGGTTTGTTGAATATACGTGCGACTCCGCCGAGTACGCGGATGCAAACATCGTTTATTTTTTTCTTCCTCTCCCCGCCCACTCTCCCTCTCACGGGAATCTCGTTCGCTGCGGGCTCACCTTCTTTTATTTCATTTAAGTATTTCCAACCCCTCCAGCCTCCCTCCCCCTCCCTCCCCTCGAGAGTCTTTCGCGGCGGCCAGTTCGGGTTATTTTATGCCAATCCCCCGCGCCTATCGCAGAACCTGTTGATTAGAAGATCGCGGCCTTTTTCTGTACCCGCGATTTCATCTAATTCCATTCCGCAGTTGTCATCGATCAGTGGAGGCGGGAAAGGCGGCTGGGAAGAGGGTTCGCGTCCCCATCATTCATCCCCACCACTCCGGCTAGCGCATACGCTTCGAGGGATGGGAGCACAAAGACGTTCAAAAGGCGGGGAAAGCCAGGCGAGCAGGTCGCGGGGGGGTGGAAGAAAATGCCAGCAAGGGTTCTCTCAATTTGCTCCCGTATCTGGGATATGGAGGGTTCAATTTATGGCGTAAGGCATGCTGAATCGTTTCACTAGGCCATTTTGATTGGTTAACAGTATTTGGGGCCCTGAGCCTTGGGTCGAAAGTGTGCTGGGTGGTTCTATGCATTGCTTGAAGTGTTGGTGGTTGACATTTCGTTTTCAAATCATTCGTGCGGGGTGTACCGCATTGACATTAATTATGTGAGGGAAATCATCGTGAGAGAGAGCACCCGGTGACAATCCGGTATTCCAACTCTCGATCATGCACATTTCCAGCGACGACGTGCTTTACCGCACCAACCGAATTGAACGCCCATCATTAAAATGAAGTTAATCATCGATTAGTCATTAACATTTGTAACAACAAATTATATTCAGCTGTTACCCCAAAAAGGCACTGATAATAAATGATGAGAAAATGTCATTCTCACTTTGTGTGGACACAAAGCTCACTCATATTTTCCAGGCACTCTTTCTCGCGACGAAGGCACATCGAAATTGAATTCAAACAACCGGATCATTAACTCAAAAACTGAAATTAAATGATTTAGTCCAACAACAATTATTGCATCGTATATATATATATATATATATATATATATATATATATATATATATATACATATATATACATATATATATATATATATATATATATATATATATATATATATATATATACACATATAATGGGCTGACACAATATAACACAAATAGAAAAGAATAGCAACGTTTAAAAGAACACTCACACGGTAAATTGTTCGAGCTTTCGGCCCTCTCAGGGGCCTTCTTCAAGTTAGACTGAAAATATGCTGTTGCTGTGGGAAGGGGAAAGGGGAATGGGCGGGAAGGGGAGGTTTGGAGGGAATGCTGGGAGGGAAATTAAAGATGGTGGTTAAGGGTGGGAATTTTGAAAGAACGGAAAGCTGGTATGTAGGCGGATTCACGAGTTCTCACCTCTATGTTGGTGGTTGAATCAGGTTGGGATTCTGGGATACTAAGAGCAAAACACTGGTCGAATGAAAGGTTGTGGGAATTGGCGTGTAAAGGGATAGGAAGAGAAGAGAGTGAGGCAGAATTGCAAGAGTACCGGTGATTATTCATTCGAATAGATAAGGGGGTAATTCATTCGCCTATGCAAAAGGAAGTGCAATGTTTGCATGACAAAAGGTAAATGATGTTTATTGAGAGGCAATTAGCGAGGGAACGAGGTGAGGGGGCAATGAGGGGATGTAGGGAGAGGGGAGTAGGCCATAAGGGGAGTAGGTAATAAGAAAACAGGTTTTACATCGGGGGCGGTTGCAAGTTGGGGAAATATGAGGAAATTTGTCACGGGGGGGCGCCAAAGGGTTGGTGGATCTCAGAAGGTTTTTGAGATTGGCAGGTCGTCTGTATGAGATAGATGGGCATTGGGGTAGTAAGGATGAGGTCGCGTCATTGTCATGTAAAATTGGAAACAGTTCTTTAACGAAGGTTTTCAGTCTGTGTGATTTGGGGAAATAGGTGGTGGAAAGGTTGAGTCCTGCGTCAGATGTGGGCTTGTTTTTATGTGGTGTGTGTGCTCGGGTGGAGCGGTGGATTTTATTTTGTAGTAGCTTTTCTGGGTAACCGCGTTTGAGGAGTGCAAGATGTAGATTGTCAAGGTATTTGTTGAGATTGGCTGTGGTGTTGCAAATTCGGTGTCCGCGGATAGAAAGAGAGTTAGGAATCGAGCGTTTCGCGTGTTGAGGATGAAAGCTTGTGGTGTAGGTATTGCTGATGGTTAGTAGCTTTGATGTGTACTGAAGTGGTGAATTTGTTTTGTAGTGAAATGTCTGTGTCAAGAAAGGTGATTGTGGAGTCTGAAATTGAAGAGGTGAATTTAACAGTGAAAGATGAATTTAAGGTGGATAAGAAATTGTTGAGAGAATCAGAGCCATATATATATATATATATAAATATATATATATATATATATACATTTATATATATATATATATATATATATATATATATATATATATATATATATATATATATATATATATATATATATATATGGAAAGTCTGCAGAGGAAGGATGAAATCGGTGCGCTGTACAGCAAAGTAAAATCTTTATGGGGAAGTAAGAAAGGGAGATCTATGCTAACAGTTAGAGATAAGGCAGGTAAGGTAATAGTTGACACAGAAAAGACCCAAGAGAGATGGAAGGACTATATAGAAGAACTGTATAGTAAAGAGCTTAGACCAACAAAGTTAGACATTGAAAAGGAACATGACGTAGAGGAAGATAGCTTAGGTACAGGCATACTAGAAAATGAGATAGAAAGGGCATTAAGGGAGATTAACTAAATAAAGCCGTGGGGGTGGATAACGTTCCCGTGGAACTTTTAAAACGTGTTGGAAAATGTGGGAGGAAGAGGCTATATGGGCTGATTCGTAGTATCCATGAGGAGGGAATCTGGCCGGAAGACTTTGTGAGATCAGTTTTAGCTCCTATTCCGAAAAAGGTAAAGGCCACGTCATGTGACGACTAGAGGACAATTAGTTTGATATCTCACGCAGCTAAAGTTGTTCTCAGGATCATAAACAAAAGGATATAGAGTAGGGCAAATGATTACTTAAGGGATGATAAGTTTGGGTTTAGGAAGGGGAGAGGTACGCGTGATGCCATTGCAGTAATGAGATTATTAATCGAGAGGAATATAGAACACAACCAGGAGGTATTTGCCTGTTTCGTAGATTTCGCAAAAGCGTTTGATAGAGTGAATTGGGAAAAACTAATAAGTATATTGCAGAAAATAGGAATAGATTGGAGGGAAAGGAAGCTAATCCGCAACCTGTACATGTCTCAGACTGCTCAGGTGCGAGTGGGAAACGGGGAGTCCGGATGGGCAGTGTTGGGAAGAGGTGTAAGGCTGGGTTGCCCATTATCACCGTTGCTGTTCAACTTGTACGCAGAGGAAATGATTAAAGAGGTATCTACATCTACATCTACTTACTACCCCGCAAGCCGCTGCAAGGGCGTGTGGCGGGGGGTGTTCGGACACCACCCGTAATTTGGAAAAGAAAAAGAAAAAAAACCGCATGCAATAACCACAAAATCATATATCCTTAAAAAAATCATGGCATACATTCATGCATGAACACTTACACCCCACACACATGCAAACACTCAATCTACATCTTACCTACACATGCACCTGAAAGTATACCTAACAACTTTGCAGTGTCTAACTTTGCTCCGACTTGTAAATTCAATGTTTTAAATATTTCTAAAGTGACTTCGGTTTCTTACTATTATGATTTCTGATTGTTCGGGGAAAGAATGAGTATTTGTACCTATCTGTCCTGGAATCTATCTCCCTTAGTTTATCTTTGTGGTCTGATCTACCCAAGTAGTGTGGGGCCATTATAATTCTTTCAGTGTCATAGGTAAACTCGTTTGTTCTGAACCTTTCTAAAAGTCTAAGCCTCGCTTGTTCTCTCCGCACTTCAAGTGGTTCCCAGCCTAAATCCCCTAAGAGATCTGTCACACTTGTGTTCTTATCATAACAATTTTTAACGAATCTAGCGGATTTTCTCTGGACTTAATCTAATTCTCTTTGCCAAATTTTCTTCCACGGATCCCAAATACTTGCGGCATATTCCAAATGAGGTCTAACTAGAGCAAAATAACACCTCGATTGGAACTTCAGCATGGGAAGAACTGGAGATAGGAATGAAAGTGGGCGGGGAATTCGTAAAATCAAAAAGGTTTGCTGATGATCAAGCTTTAGTTTGTCAGTCAGCCAAGGGGTTGCAAGCGTTGCTTAGTGAATTGGAAATTCACTGCGACAGGTATGGGATGAGAATTCAATATTAATAAAACAAAGGTTATGCGATTGTCTAGAAAGAAAAAGGCTAAGCTTAACATTATAATAGGAGGGCAAAAACTATAGCAGGTGGAACAGATTACGTATCTCGGTAGTGTTTTGGACCAACACGGTCAAAGTAGCAGGGACGTAAGGAGAAGAATTGCGCTAGGCAAATAACCTTTCACTAGGAGGAGGGGGTTGATGACGGGGACGTTGAGTAAGGGTGTTAAGAAAACACTTGTAAAAACTTTGATATGGAGCGTAGCTATATTCGGCGCGGAAACGTGGTCATTGAAGCAGGAGGATAGACGTAGATTGGAGGTTTTTGAAATGTGGGTTTGGAGAAGGTGAAATGGACGGATAAGAAAACAAATGAGGAAGTACTTGGTATCGTGGGCGAAGAGAGGGGTTTGTTGGGAGAAATCCTATGGAAGCAGGAAAAGTGGATGAAGGGGGTATTGACCGGCAGTGTGATGATGAAGACTGTGATTGAGGGGAGAATGTTGGGCAAACGAGGAAAGGGAAGGAACAGGATAGGGATGTTGGACGGGATGAAGGGAGGAAGAAAGTACTCAGAGCTGAAGAGGGACCTGATGCAGAGTAGGATATTGTGTTTTGGTAGGGGTCACAAATTATTTAATTAGTAATTATGTCCGTCGAAAAACCTACCTTAACCGGTAGATTACCTAATAATAATAATATGTATATGTACACAAATACATATATCTGTGGGTCGCGGTAGTCCAGGGGGTAGAGCGTTGGACTACTGACCGGAGGGTCCCGGGTATGATTCCTGGGCAAGGCACTCTGGGCTCCTGCAGCTGCAACGGGTACTAGATCTTCCTGGGAAACCGTAACCGGCACAGGGAAAGGAACTTGCCCCCCTACCCTGATGTGTGAATTTCACACGCCGTATAGGGCTTAGTACTGGGTGCCTTTCTTCATGGTTCATGTATGTATTTATATATATATGTATATATATATATATGTGTATATTTTTTTTAAGGTAATCTACCGGTTAAGGTAGGTTTTTCGATGGACACAACTACCAAACAAATATTTTGTGACTACTAACAAAACACAACCCTAAATTCTACTCTACACCAGGTCCCTCTTCATCTCTGAGTACTTTCTTCCGCCCTTCATCCCGTCCAACATCCCTATCCTGTTCCTTCCCTTTCCTCTTTTGCCCAACATTCTACCCTCTATCACAGTCTTCAATATCCCACTGCCGGTCAACACCCCCTTCATCCACTTTTCCTGCCTCCATAGGATTGCTCCCAACAAACCCCTCTCTTCGCCCACCATACCAAGTACTTCCTCATTTGTTTTCTTCTCTGTCCATTTCACCTTCTCCATTCTTCTCCACACCCACATTTCAAAAGCCTCCAGTCTACGTCTATCCTCCTGCTTCAATGACCACGTTTCCGCGCCGTACATAGCTACGCTCCATATCAAAGTTTTTACGAGTCTTTTCTTAACATCCTTACTCAAAGTCCCCGTCATCAACTCCCTCCTCCTCGTGAAAGCCTCTTTGCCTAGCGCAATTCTTCTCCTTACGTCCCTACTACTTTGACCGTGTTGGTCCAAAACACTACCGAGATACGTAAATTGTTCTACCTGCTCTAGTTTTTGCCCTCCTATTTTAATGTTAAGCTTGCCCTTTTTCTTTCTAGAAAATCGCATAACCTTTGTTTTATTAATGTTGATTCTCATCCCATACCTGTCGCACTGAATTTCCAATTCACTCAGCAATGCACGCAGCCCCTTGGCTGACTGACAAACTAAAGCTTGGTCATGAGCAAACCTAACTGATTTTACGAATTCCCCGCCCACTTTCATTCCTACCTCTAGTTCTTCCCATGCCTCTTTGATCATTTCCTCTGCATACAGGTTGAACAGCAACGGTGATAATGGGCAACCCTGCCTTACACCCCTTCCTAACACTGCCCATCCTGACTCCCCGTTTCCCACCCGCACCTGAGCAGTCTGAGACATGTACAGGTTGCGGATTAGCCTCCTTTCCCTCCAATCTATTCCTATTTTCTGCAATATACTCATTATTTTTTCCCAATTCACTCTATCAAACGCTTTTTCGAAATCTACGAAGCAGGCAAATACATCCTGGTTGTATTCTATATTCCTCTCGATTAATAATCTCATTACTGCAATGGCATCACGCGTACCTCTCCCCTTCCTAAACCCAAACTGGTCATCCCCTAAGTAATCATTGGCCCTATTCTCTATCCTTTTGTTTATGATCCTGAGAACAACTTTAGCTGCGTGGGATATCAAACTAATTGTCCTATAGTCCTCACATGACGTGGCCTTTACCTTTTTCGGAATCGGAACTAAAACTGATCTCACAAAGTCTTCCGGCCAGATTCCCTCCTCATAAATGCTACGGATCAGCCCATATAGCCTCTTCCTCCCACATTTTCCTAAGCATTTTAAAAGTTCCACGGGAATGTTATCTACCCCCACGGCCTTATTTAGTTTCATCTCCCTTAATGCCCTTTCTATCTCATTGTCTAGTATGCCTGGACCTAAGCTGTCTTCCTCTACGTCATTTTCTTTTTCAATGTCTAACTGTGTTGGTCTGAGTTCTTTACTATACAGTTCTTCTATATACTCCTTCCATCTCTCTTGGATCTTTCCTGCGTCAACTATTACCTTACCCGCGTTATCTCTAACTATTAGCATACTCTTCCTTTCTTACTTCCCGATAACGATTTAACTTTGCTGTACAGCGCACCGATTTTACCCTTCCTCTGGAGACTTTCCATATCCTCACACTGCGTCTTCCACCATGCGTCTTTTGCCTTATTTGTTGCCCGCCTCAATTTATTGTTCAATTCTTTGTACTTCATTTTGCCTAATTCTGTATTTATATTCTTCCATTTTCGCCGCTCATCCATCTTTGTAATCATCTCATCCGTGATCCATGGTTTCCTAGTCCTTTTAGCGTTAACGGTTCGAATAGTGTCTTTTGCGGCTTTAGACAACCCTTTTTTGATCATTTCCCATTTTTCATCGATAGTAATAAGCCCTTTACCATCCTCCATGATTTTCTCTACCGCCTGTTTGTATTCCTTCCTTTTCAACCCATTTAATGCTTCTACATTCCATTTTCTAACTCGCCGCCCCTGCCTTATCTTTTTGAAACGTACGGTACATTTCATAACAACTAAATTGTGGTCTGAGTCCGCATCCGCTCCCGGAAAGCTGTGGGAATTTATCACACTATTCCTAAACCTGTGTCTAACCAGGATATAATCTAGCTGATATCTTCCTGAGTCACCTGGCATTTTCCATGTATACCTGCGTCTTTTGTGGTGTCTAAACCAAGTGTTGGTGATGACTAACCCCTGTCTCCTGCAGAACTCAACTGCTTTCTCCCCGCGGTCATTCCTCGTGCCTAAACCGTAGTCGCCCACCTCATCACCATCTCTTCCTTCGCCTACCGTCGCATTCCAATCCCCCATCACTATCAAATGTTTCCCTGCAGGAACACACGCGATCATGTCCTCTAACTGATCGTATATCTTATCGACCTCTTCTTCCTTATGGTTGCTCGGTGGCATGTATACCTGAATAATAACTAAGTTCGTCGGTTCTGCTTTTATCTCCACTAGTAGTATTCTATCCGTTACCTGCTCTATGTTGACTACGCTTCTTCCTACCTCTTCATTTAATACTATGGCAACCCCTCGTTGGCTCTCGTCCCCACGGCTGTATATTATTCTATACTTATCACTCCAGTAATCCCCGCTATCTTTCCATCTCACCTCGCATAGACCTAAAATATCTATATTTCCCCTTTCCATCTCTCGCTTAACATTCTCCAATTTCCCTGTCCTCATCATTGTCCTGACATTCCACGTTCCTATTCTAACTAATTTTGTCTTCTTCTCCTGCGTCTTCTGTCCTGCTGCTGCTGGTTTTCCCTTGCAAGGGTTTCGTGGGATGACGACCGCGGAAGCCTTGCCTCCCCCGCTGCCGGGCACGACACACGGCCGATTGGGCCGAGCCCCGTGGTTGCCAGGACTCAAATTATCTCTATTGTCCATCATATTTTTCTAGGGAATGATAATTGAGGTGGTTTCCCGTTGCCTTCCTCAATAGTGTTTTTAACGTGACACCATCACTTACTGGCCGCCCCACTGGGGTCAGACGCCATTGCAGCCGCCTCACTGAGGAACAGACGCTGCGTGGACTACCTTTCGTCTGGCTCCTAACCTTCGACCTATCTGGCATGGGTGACCCTACCAGGAGCAATAATTATTACTCCCGCCAGCACAGCTCTAGGGGTCATCGGAACGCACAAGCCCTTCCACCACGTCAAGGTTGTAGTCCGGGGAGGGATATGTGTATATATATATATATATATATATATATATATATATATATATATATATATATATATATATATATATACATCTCGCTCAATCTCGCTCAAACACACACTATATATATGTGTGTGTGTATATATATATATATATATATATATTTACACACACACACACACACATATAGTGTGTGTTTGACCGAGATTTTTGGATGGGTGATCATGCATATTCGTATACATGCGCGAAATAATTTTTCTGCCTAAGACCCCCGGCCGCAAACCCTTGCAATCGCTTTTAAGGTACCGTGTAGATGTATGCATCACCCTTAGTGCGCTAGTGGTAAATTCCGTGTATGTTGACCACATCTCATTGAAATACTCTCGAGTCATTCATATAAGTATGCATACAGTCACGTGGGATCGGGGTGGTTCGGTGTCTAACGTACAGTTTCCCACGTAGAGGGCCTGGGTTCAAATCCTGGAGAGAGTAAACATTTTTCAGTGCTATTCGGATCCCTACTTGAAGAGGAGCGAAAGTGGAGAGCACTTTGAGTGAGTACGCCGTCCGTCAGATGGGACGTTAATCTGCGGACCCTTTGGCGCCTTTCGACAAGAGTAGGCCAATGCCGTTCCGTGTTTCTCTCCACCCTTCATCTCTTTCCTGTCCATTGTTAATGGCGCAAATGACCTCAGCTGTCGGTCGCCTCCCACAAAAAGCTAAAAACACTATACTAACATTCACGACCGGTCTCCCTCGCAACTTTTCTTCTCCGTGTTCTAAATGAACTGTTGAAAATGTTCTAAATACTTCAGTGTGAGGGCGCGGGTGTTGCTTATTCGAGCGGGTTTAGTCGATTTCCCAGGTTATCCAGGTGTAAGAAGCAATGAGATTCTGGTGGATTAACATCAAACCGCGGCATTAGATTTTGCTCGAAGTGCTTGAAAAGCCATGCAAAAGCTACTTTCCAATTCAAAGTGAAGTTCTCGAACGAACTTAGGCATGCGTTGGGGACCGTGAAAGAGATAGCTATGAGAGAATGAATATTCAACTGCCCTCCGCTAGTGCTGGAGTCTTCGTGTCTCAACGTTTTCAAATTTTACTGAATAACTTTTGGTTTTCAAAGGATATGTTACCATCAAATGCTTTGTGTAATGATATATGATGTGAAAATATCTTACGCTGCGCCGAGTGAAGTTTGTGGAGAAACATTCGTACCCGGTATTTGAGGATTAATTGCATGGAAAGTAGAAAATATTTGCTTGTCAAGCCCAAGAGACGTTATGGAAAAGTTCTAATGAGTCTTTGAAGTAGATAGTACTCGCTTCGTATTGATTTAACTGGAGCATCAAAACGTTTGAGCTTTGGAATTGGAAAGGATAACTCCTCTTGAATCTGCATGCAAGAACCCTCACGGCTCAGATGAGAGATGAAGGAAGTAAACTCCATTGTTTCAATGTTAGCCATTGCAAATATTTGTGGATTATTTCAGCCGGAAAAGGATGATCATTTCCGAGATTTGTTATTAAAAGTTTTCGTTGTAAATTATTCTAAAATACCCGTTCATTTCGGGAAGAAAGCTATATTGCGGGAAAAAGGTAAAATTTTAATGCCGCATATTCAAATGAATTCATATTTTCGTCATTGGAATTTATCATACGGCTTTCACTTGGTTTTTGATACAGTCGTGCAATTCACTTAATTTTAAAAGTATATGATGACAAGATTTTTGACTTAGGAGTATTAATAATGTAATTTCACTCGTGTTTTTAAATGGCGTACACGATCAAAAACTAGCATTTAAGAGAGGGAAGAGAAAAAACTCAATGGATCGCTTGAAATTTATTTAGCGTTTCACAGCTACCATCAGCATAATTTTTACCACGGAGAGGATGACATTATATTACACAAGGAAAGATAAAACTTTCGAGGAAACAAATTATTATGTGTCAATTTCGCTTAATTGTTTTTCTCCCGAATTGCATCTAACAATTCCACGGGTCGATATGGACTTTTCCCAAGGAACTCGAGTCTCTTAGAATCCTTAACTATTTAAAGAACGTGCTCATATTTCGGAGAGAAAGGGAAAAAAATGCTTCGCGTCGGTGCATGGTAGATTCGTGGAACCGAAGACGTTGAACGGAGAGTCCCATTGGTTCGGGATATAAATATTCATGAAATGCGATCAGGATAGACCAGGGCAGCCCATTTAACGGCGCCCCATTATCGCCATGCAATGTTTTGTGACCATTGCGGGGGAGTGCGCGCCTGGTATCAGACATCCCCGGCGATCCATCGCACGTACACTCGGCGCGTCAAGGCTGTTCGGAGCGGTGCTCCATTGCAAGAAACGAAGCAGAAGGAGCAAAAACACAAGCGCCGACGCTGGGCTTCACGCCGAACACGTTTTACATTCCCACTCGTTGCTTTTTTTGATCCTTTCGATTTTAAGCAACGGTTGGAAGACGCAGTCAAAAGAACCTCCGACGCAGACGAGAGGCGTGGAGTCTTCTGTGCCTTTGGTCTCCTTGCTACATGTAAAAAAAGAGAGAACGTCGTTCGCAATCTCTTCCTTGCGGTTGTCATGTAGGGCCCACCAGTGATTGCAGGCATTACTATTTGCCCCTCGTAAAAAATTCCTCTGAGGAGAGGCAGCGTCGTGATTTCCCTCCCCCGACAACAATTCAGATTTTAATCTTTGCCGGCTGTTTCCCAACAAAGATGATCTCCGTCCGTGCAAATAACTTTTTATGACTGATTTAGATCGTTTGGGAGAGGATTAAAAAAATGGAATCAAGAGGAAATTTGCCGATTGGCGGCAAAGGGAGGAAAGGAAAACTCAAAGGAAAGCAAAAAGTATGGGAACATTGCGAGAGGGTAAAACCCAAAGACTTGAAGCTAGATGGAACATGTGATAAAAATGTCAATAGAGTCCGCATGTCTGGTTTATGAATCCTAGAGGATATTTCATTGCGTAGAGATGTAATTGCATCGAAACATTTTCTTTTGAACTGAACCAGAGGGCCTGTACCTTGACGAATGGGCCTGATCAGAGAACAAGCAGACTCTAATTCTGACAATATCTTTTTATTCGCAGCAATTTCTCGCATCTAAGGGCTATTCTGACTTTTACTGGAAACATATATAATGTTCATTAAATAATGTATTATAAGAAAAGTACACGGTGTCAACTTAATGATTACAAGATTCCTTCGGCAATCTTGTGTATCAATGAAATTTGCCAACATGACCGCATAGGAAGTAATCTTATTTTAATCCCAGGGATTTTGTTAATTTTTGAGTAGAAAATTTTCTCCGCTAAAATTTTGAATTAAGTTGATAGGAAAACGCGATTTCATAAACAGCAGCTTCTGCAGCAATGCACCAAAAAGTAATGCCATTGTTTCAATAATAGATTGTTCTAATTCTAATTTTGATATGACTTTATCCTATGATAAAATATATATTCTAATTAGTATATGTAGTATAGGAAGTCTGAATCCTTGGATAGTCATCTTTCTGTGGTTGTTTTCAGGAATTCAAGCGGAGTTAAAGGCGGAGAACATCTGAATTCCTCAAAGTTGGGGACAATAGGACGTTCCCTTAGGAAGTGTATTTTAATGAGTCTCCACACGCGCCCATTTCCCACACGCACGGCTACACCTCGTCGTCAACTATTTAATCACGTTTTCCGAGGGAACTACGCGCGCCATCTGAAAATCTGTAAGGGCACATTTTCGCCTTCATTCAAAAGATTCCCGCGGAAATATTCTTCTACGTTCATTCGGTGTAATAATTTGTTTTTTTCCGAAAATTTATATATGTATATATAGATATACTTGAGTTTTTGGATATACCTGAGAGTTTTAATTTAAAATCTTAATATTTTTGCTTTAATATTAGCTTTTCCTATCTTTCCCCTTGCCGTTCCCTGAAAGGGTGAACCAGATCAGTGCAGAAGTTTGTAAGCGATCAATTTCAGACTGTGATTCAAGCGACAGTCATGGTAAATATAATGGATGCATTAATTGCATTATTTGATTACACGCTTCATATATGCGGTAATCATTCACCTTTAATTTGAAAACAACGGTTGAAAAACGCTCGTGTGCCTCAAGCGTTTTGAGGTGGACTAGTCGTAGCGAGAACTTTAAAGGCTTCATTGTGTTGAATATTCTCCTCAAGTGTGGGTAAGCAGCCGTGCCTTTCATCATTCCGCCCTCATTAAAAATTGCAAACTTATTCTTTCGCCTTGGCTGAGGAGAGAACAGGGCCGGTGATCGATTTCTTCAATCCGATTTCCGAGTCGACCTGAATGGATGGATCCCTTTGACCGATCTGACTGCCCCATCCCGCCCATCCGCTTTTATCGGACTCAGGTCATTCCTGAGCTGCTTCGACTGTTTGAAGTTGCTTTTCTCGCACTAAAAAAAGCGTCGCGATACAAAACTATGCACCGTGAAACTTTTGGAGTGGGATGCATTCCCTAAGGAATTAAAGTGACTACTTTTTGCGTACATGAAATAATATATGTTTTCACGTGACTTTTCGTTTTTTACGCTCGATAGACAAATGACAGTTGACTTGGGTATAACTTGTTTAAAAACAAATATTTATGCTTCAATAAATGGTTTTGATGCTTCGTTGAATGAAGAAATTTTAAGTTAATATGAATAATTAATTAGTTCAAATATTATCCTGTTATATTTTCGTCTTTTTTCAAACATAGGATTCCTCTTCTTTCCCTCTTATTCTTCGCAAATACTTATTTCTGGCCGTATCATTGTTTGCATCTCATTGTTTGCATCTTCCTTTATAACCCAGTTTATAATCCGTGGTAAAACATTGGAAAACGAACGTAGACTTCAAATTTTCAAAAACAAAATTGAAACGCGGCAATAGCTCAGCCTAATGTGAAAGAATGGGCTTGGTGGTCAAGACAAGCTGTAGCAAACTTCTCTTATCACGTGAGGAGTTAAAGAAAATTAAGCTCATTTTAACCAACATCCCTAGAGATATCATTAAATGCGATCCATCAAATTGACATATTTAGTTCTACATCCCAATCTTTGAGGCCAAGCATTCCTACCGTGAATTGAAAACGTCAATGAAAAGGAATTTGAAGGAGGAGATTGGTTTAACTATGCCATTTATATCCCAAAAAGGTCAAGGGAGGAAAAGGCCCGAACATATTGATTCTGCCTCTTATTTATTCATTTTTATGATCCTACCTCAATGTTAAATTCAATAGGGATGCAAATTGCCATCAGAGGAGCACAACCGCTCTATTGTTTAAAATTGATCGATATCACCCAAAGTTTGGAAGCCTTGTCGTCATTAGATCTTATCTAACATTTTGGCGTTTCTCTTAATTCGCACCCTTGTAATAACTGCATTCTTTTGAAGTTGGTGACATTAAATTGAGGTCATGCTTGGTCCCATATGGGTTTGCTCTGAAATTGAGTGCACCGCTCCTTACCTCCGTTTCCTTATGACCATTATTAATCAGCGCCCCAGTCCCAGGACCCTGGATTAGTTTATTACAGCTCTTCATTTCCTCCACTCCGATAGCCTTTTCATCTCTTCATGGCTTTTGGATCTTACCCCTTCCTTAATCAGCCTCGCGTAATCCATTTTCGTCTGCCCCCAAAGTTACCCCCCCACCGCCTAATAAACGCTCGGTTTACAATGCCCTTTTGGGGGTCTACTAACTACAGGCCAGGAAGGCCCAGGAACACACAGACCTTCATGCGTGGCCAACCTCAAATATTTTACTCGTTGATAGAAATTGGTTTGGACAATAATTGCACATTACGAAGTGCCATGCACACGGTTATACCGGAGGAGGCGTAGAGGAGAAAATTAAGCGGAAATTACGCTGGCGCATTCGTAAAAATATTGCAGTAGTTTCCGGGGCTGATGCCTGGATTCATCTGATTAGTCACTCTGGTCGTAGTCTATTTTACAGCAATTCTTGGCATTTAAAATTTGCGATCTAATGGGAATATATTTTTAACTTTGAATTATGAAATACTCAAATGTTATCTGCGTATTTGCGTGCTAATTTACGCTAAATGTACAAGGTGTGATAAAAAAAAGACGACTGATTTTATGACTTGTTTATTTCGACGGATACGGCTTAATCGAACTTGTCTCCCTCAAAGTACATGCCTTGGCTGACGACACACCTTTTACAATGTTTCTTCCAGGTCTCGGACCCTCTTTGGTAAGCCGCCTTAGGGATCTCCTTCTGGTCCGCCGTACAATTAGTTTTAATGTCCGCCATACAGTCGAACTGACGCCTTTTCAAGGTGAATTTTTACTTTGGAAAAAAAAGGAGATTTTAACACACTCTGAGTTGGCATTGGCTCGATCCAGGAGCTCCTGACAAATGTCCACCCGTTTTTCTCTCTGTTCATCAGTCAGCACCCGTGGGAGGAATTTTGATGTAACGCACGTCATGTCCAAAATGTCTGTCAAAATTGTCTGACAGGATCCAAAACTAATGTTCACTTCCTCGGATATCTCCATAACAGTTAAACGGTGATTTGCCCGCACCAAATCTTTCACCAATTTGACATGGTTTGGGTCTGTCGAAGTGGAAGACCGCCGCGTTCTGCGAATTTTCATCTGTCGAGGTTCTGTACGATTAAAAACGACTGTACCACTCAAACAACTTCTACTTATAGCTTCATTAACAAAGGCTTGCTGAATCGTTCCAAATATCTCCGTGGCACTTTTTCCTAGTTTGAACAAAATTCCACGTAGCAATGCTGTTCCTCTAGCCCCTTCATTGCGGCCGTTGAACGCGGCGATGGACAGGTTAAGACACGTACGGCTGCTGCTGCGTGAAGACTCGACGTAAGCAAACGCATTATCTCTCGTTTTAGTCATCAGATATTTCGCTAGATGACGCACTGTGTCTCGTTTCTATCCGTTGAACGGTTTGCGCAGAATGAAATCAGTCCGGTCATTTTTTGATCACACCTTATTTAACTGTCGTGTGTAATCTGGGTAATTAATAATCTTTCTTTGCAGAGAGGTCTGAGATTTGTGGATACCAAAAACAAGGAAGAGGAAAATACGCAACAAATTTGGAAAAATCTTGGTACAGTGAAGAAAATATTTGTGAAGTATCATGAAGAATTAATGTTCCTATAGGCGAGATAGTGGAATGCAGTTGAAGGTTGACGACCAGTTAAACGCTTTTGTTATCTAAAACTTCTTCCACATTTTATTATTGCTACATACCTTTCACTGGGTTACCGAGTACTAGGCTACCCATTAAGATAGGTTTATGATGGACACAAACTCATCAGAGCTACAATTTCCAGCGCCGAATGGAAAAGCCAACCAGACATCCCACACGTTACTTTAAATTCCGAATATATATTTTCCATTTCCCATATTTTATGTCCAACCATATCCTTTTCCTCCCCTACAACCTGCTTGCCTTACGTTCTCTCCTCCATCGCAGTCATTCCCAGTCACAATACTTTGCCGCCGTTTTCCTATCACCTACAAATATCACAGTTCTTTTGCCATTTTATGAAAACATTTTTCTTCGGGATGTTCGCGGCACCAAGTTCGATCGCAATTTATTGTTCAATGAGCGCAGTGAAGAGAAAGTAAGAAAAATCCTCTTTGAGTATCCAGGAAACAGTCGCTTTTGTGTTGGCAATATTTTCATGATATTTTTGGTCAGGGTAAACCCGAAAAAATCATATTATCACAAAACGTCTAAATATTTAAACTACTTTCCCTGGACAATGAAGTAGTTTTTAACCGCAGTAGAGGCACTGCAGGTTTTGATTTTTTCGAAATTATCGAGGCCATCTCACAAGCATCCTCGACCCTCTCCGTAATTTACATATATTTCCCAGTGCAAACACAACAGACTCCCACGGAAGCTTCAAGCGAAAAACCAATGCCCGCGCGAGGTTTTAATTTTTAGATTCATTTGGGTGTAGCGATAAGAGAGGAGACTGGGGTTGGGAGTGGTACGGTGATGAAGGGATTATGGCCGCTCACGAGGCGAAGAGGCGAGGCCCAGTGGGTGGAGACTCGTGCCGAAGGAATTCCCTCGCTCACCACGGAAGCGGGAGACGAACGAGAGAAAGCCAACAGTAAATCCCCGGGAAATCGTGCACAGACAGACGCCACACATCTTGCCACTAATATTCCATGTGGTTCATTGTCAGTTTTATTTTTTCAATAAAGCGAGTAATCGATGTGGAGGGGAGTGTGGGGGGAAGGGTTTGGTGTGGGGGGAAGGGGTACCGATATGGGGTTGATGGGGAAGGGGGGGGGGAGGAGAGGTTGCGATTCCCAGTCGATGTATTGAGAGAGCAGTCTGTGGACACAAAGGAATGGGAGAGGCGCTTCGAGGTTTTTCGCGCTTTGCATACAGAGCGTTCTTCGATTATGCTCCCTCCTCGTGCTTACTGGAAGAAGGATGCGTTTCCGGAGAGTTTGCCCCGCGATAAAAATGTGGCGCTTATGTTACTGTCGCACATTTTCGCCTTTATTTTCCCTCGCTCTCGAATCCGGGTGGCGTCACGGGAATCCGGGTGTTATCGTTCAAGGGGTTGTCACCGCAGTCAGAAGCGGTTGAAGATGGTCGTCGCTTCAAGTCGGCTACCTGCAGAGGAAAGTCTATATGGGGTCACCATTTGTTTCGGGGCAGCGTAATTAGTCACATGTCCAGTATTATTGCAGCTTTGAAAAATCATGACTGGAATCGGTGCAAAGAGCCCTGGGGTTTTTACCGACAAATAATCCACCATGAGAGATGGTTGAGGGTTCGCGGGGGTCATTTTAAGCTCTAATTTGCACTAAGTCTGTCCCAAAAATAAGTAGAATACATCTGATGAGAAACATTCATTTCAGATCAAAGTCCAAATTGCTGAAGTTCTTCGCAAGAGCACCCTTCTTTATCGACACACCGATGCCAGTGGCACCGTCAGTTGTGGCATGCTTCCTGTGAGGTGTCAACAGGACCCTCGTTCAGGCACCACGGCCTCTTTGCCGTGATCCAGTGGTCCAAAATGGTACTCAAAAGGGTTTTACCTGGATCGCACTCAAAGACCCATGTCTCCTCACCAGCAAATACCTATTATAAAAAAATCGGATCACTTTCACCAGTGGTCGAAGAGGTCCAAGGCAAGATTGTCACGCAAGCCCTCTTCCGACAGCACCGTGGGGACCATCTTGGCACACCCCTCTCTTGGATAAATCTTTCGCAAGAATGCAATGCACTGTAGTTTTCTGAATATGCCTTCTTCTGCTAACATCCTGACACTTGGAGGTCTATCGGAATGTAGTATGTGCCTCTCATTTTCCGCATTTCCATCAAGGTGTGCTGTTGATGGATGTATGTGCGGGGCATTGTCAATACCCACCTCAGCCTCCCGGGACATCATGTGCAAGGAGAGAGCCATTCCTCAGGGAATTCCTATGGCTCCCGAATCCGATTTTCCGAGCTAAACACAATATTTTATCGCGTATCGTTGCTCCATGGAACGTGGCATCGCGATTTCGTGACGTGACCCGCGAACAGGGTTCCGGTTTTGCAGCGATCAGCTCGCTGTAACGGCCCACGGACAAATGACGCGGATGGTGTTGCTTTCCTATTACCTCCCACCCCTTATCCCGCCACCAATAGCCCCACTCCAGCCCTCCTCGTAGGCGGAAAATAGAGGCAACGTTGAGCATCGAAGATGCTGTTATGCTGAAAGCTGTGGTGGAAAGGGAAGGAAATTGGGGGAAAGCGAGGGAGAGGGAGGAAGGAAATTGGCATCTTGTGCGGTAGGAAGGGGTGAGCATGTACGTATGAAGGGAAATGATAAAATGAGAGGCAACCAAACTTTAGACTTAGAGGAACTCCTGTAAAAGCTTATGGCTATGTTAACTAATTTTCAAGGTCCATCCATTATGTTCCACAAATAGGTTGACTCCTGATGGACCTGTATTCGTGTACCAGAATCTTTAGTGTTTAAATATAATAAGATTTTAATTTCTGATGAATTTATCACGGAAATATGTGATCCGTCCATATATTCATTAAAATATGAATTTAATGTCGACGTCAAGAATTTCGTGCTGCAGTTGCAGGGCACTAGCCCCAAGCTGTAAACGATGGCCCAGGTTTTCTTAAAAGGGATGAGTCATAGGGCCTGAATGACCCTGAAATGAAAGCCCAGTCTTCCCAGCAATCGGTTGACGAGATAAAGAAGAAAGTAACGAGGCAGCTGACGACCACCATTCTGATAAAAAGGACTTTTCCGATGGTTTTGTAGAGTGGAAGAGAGACGCCGGGATAAGTGTAAGTGAGATCCCAAGTGGAGTATACATTCGAAGGGGACGGACACGACTAAAGCCTCCTCATTGTTCTAGTTTCGGCTGTTTTTCTCAAAATATTGCATGGCTGGATACATATCCGTACGCTGTTCCACGTGTTCAAGCCAACGATTTCTACCCTCTGTAATTTATGCGCGCCCTCTAATTTTTCCATATCTAATTCTAACCCTTCTGGCTACTCAACTCATCCATCTGTGTGATTTCATTTCGTTAAAATGCATGGTTCTGGCGTAGTTTTCTTTGGTGGCCCAAAATGCAAGCCCGTAGAATAGAAACAGTCTTGTTACGTTCTTTTATATCATACTCTTAAATTTAATTGGCATACTTCTATCGCAAGTTACTCCTGTGATTCTTCACTGTTTCATCAAAATTGCATTTTCACTCTTTGTCCCACCATTCTCGGTTTCTAAAACCCCTTGGACCTGTGAACCCATGTATTTAAACTCTTGACACGTTGGAATGTTGTAGCCATTCAATAAAGAAAAGAGAGTAACAATTTTCAAATAAATTTCAAGATATTAACATACAAAGTAATCAACCCGAAGGTCGGTTTGGTAGGGGATAGTAAAGTTCATGCATTCGCTAAGGTCTATATGGCAGTTCCTTTCCCTGTGCCGGTTATGGTTTCCCAGGAAGACCTGGTCCCCAAAAAAACCAAAGATTGGGTGGAGCTGCAGGTGCCCAGAGTGCCTTGCCCGGGAATTGAACCCGGGACCCTCCGGTCAGCAGTCCAACGCTCTACCCACTGGACTACTATAATAATAATAATAATAATTGGGCCCGTTCGAGCACGATCGGGCATTTATTGTTTCAATTTGTTTTTTTGGGGTGCCTTATGTTTAAACCCCCAATACAATTTCGTAAATTTTACAAAATACAAAATATGAGTTACATGCCATTCCTTTCCGTTACTCTCCCCGTTCTTACTTTATCTTTTGTTAATAAATCTTTCCAATATTTTCCTAATCGGTTCCTCATGTAGGTATTGCCCCATTCCACTGGACTACTGCCAGCTATTTTCGAGAGAAAATTGTTATTATGTTTTCTTTATCATTTTCCACCACGTCACGCGCGGAACTACTCCATTTGTGGAGCCATCTACTTTAGAAGAAACGTTTTCATCCTATTCCCCTCTGGATTGGCAACGAAAGTATTCTCGCTATTCTCGAAGCTTATTTTCATCCCTTATTCATTGAGTCTTTGATGCCACCTTGACAATTCGGCTTGCGCTTCTTCATCTTACCTGGTGTCTCGCATACATTATATGATAGCATCTATCACCATGCTAAAAGAAAAGGAACAATACGGAGCAGTGGTGGAGCCAAGATCTCTCTCTATTTTTTTCTCAAACTAATACTTTCTGACGATATTTAATATCTTCTTGATCATGTCCTTCACCATATTGATGTAAAGTAACAGTAATTCATTCGTTCTTTTTGAGGGCCTGCCACAATATCTCTCATGTTATGCATCAATAGTACACGTATTTCTCTTCGGTATTAAGCCAGATTGGTTTTCTGTTCTCTTCCTTTGCCCTCCTTTCTAATAATCTTTTACCAGAGCTTGGCCATTTATGGTATTAATTTAATTGCTCTGTTGTTTTTACACTTTTGATTGTCTCCTTTATGTTTGTGAAAAGGAATGGATATGATTTCACTCCTGTATTTTGGAACTGAATCTCGAAAACACAGTGAAAGAAGAAGAAATAACATATCTACCCCTATCAATAATTTCATAATGCTTAATTTGAAAACTTGATGATCCAATTGATGATCCAAGGTGCTCACATTTTTGCATTAATTTACTCGCATTTATTGGCCTTCCATTAGAGGAAGATATTTGATGGGCAGTGAGACTGAGTACAGGTATATTTCCAAGCCCCTCCTAACATGGCTCTGAATACCGGAACACCCAGCTCTACAATGAAAAATTCTATTGAAAATGAAAGACTCCAATAGCCGTAATCAGTTAACCTTTCAAAACAAAATACAAATGAAATTATTTGGCTAACGCCACAAGCCGAAGGATGGGGTAAATGGTAAATCTTTCCATATTTAACATTTACTCCATCCTTTAGCTTGTGGCGTTAGCCAAATAATCTCATTTGTATTTTGTTTTGAAAGGTCATCTGTTTACGGCTATTGGAGTCTTTCATTTTCAATTCTATTAGCCATAAGAGCTCAATTCCATCAATATCAATAAATCATTTTATAACTTCAAATACTTTCTGTCGCTTGGCATTTCATCCAAAATGCATAATTTTCTCCTCACACAACCAAGTTAGCGAAACATTCTCTCTTCAATCACTATTTTCAGCGTTTCGTAGGTGCTATCCTGCTAAATATTTGCTTAACTCAAAGAAAATACTTGTATAAAATGATGAAAAATATTTGAAATAAATTGTCAAATTAAGAATAGAACCTTAAGTAAATATTACAATTTTGAAAGACACATACATTCATTCAAATGCCGATGTTAATTTAGGAGAACTTGCGAACAAGTGACCCGTTGCCCGCAGGTGGATCCTACAATAGTCTTGCGCCGATTTCTTTAAATTTTACAAAATTAGATACAATGAAATTGTGTATATAAATGTAAAACATTGTCTCTAAACCTTTTAATATTTGCAATACTAATAATCGGCTGAGGGATACTTCGCAACATTTGATGCATCATTTAAAAACTAATGAACATGTCGTACATTAGATAAGAAAATATGTAATGATGGATTTTGTGATGCACCATAGAAAAAAATGCTTATATTTTGATATGAGTAATCCTTTCTGCGTCCTTTTATTTTTCTCGTCTGTTTTCCAATGCATTCAATCTTCCTCAGCCGTGGAGTGCCACCTCACCCCACGGGAGCGTATTTCACGCACTACCTTCTTGTTCTCGAGAGTCGTATTTCCTTTGGGCGTAGTAATTGCCTCTCCGTGTTGAGCGCCTTTCTGACTTTGTTGTGTTTTGTGCTCAGCCAACTCCTGCCTCCCCTCCCGTCTCTGCTGCTTCCGATGCAGGTGAAAGTTTCCACCTCTCTCCTCGCAGCGCAAACGTCTGGCCTCGGCTGCTTCCTTTCAAAATACTCGCATTTAAATTTATTCTCAATGATTATTCTAGTTATTTCATTAAAGTACTTAATTCATGGCATTCAGCGACGCCTGTTGGTATTCTCGATTACCTAACTTAACTGCGATGAAGGGCGTTGATTCACCTTAGATACCTTGAAAAGCTTTTATTTCTTTCAAGTTATCAAACAACCGTGTTTAGATTGAAAGGTGGCATCCTTTTGAAACACTTAATTTACCTTTCTATTTTAGTTCTATGCTCGTATTTCCAATAGAGTGAGGATACTTAGTTATTGCATAGCTGATAGATTATTAAATCTCATAAAGGGGTCCCATAAGTACCCGGCCTGACCAAGAAATGGTGGTAGTTGTTTAAAAATATCAGTGTATTAGAAAGTATGCAATCTTTAAAGCATATTTTTTAAGTTTGAAGACGCTTCGTCGTTTAGTATTTGTTTGGCAGCCATCAATAGTTAACGTTTGAATTTGTGAAAATGGAGAAAATTGGTCATCGCTCTGTGATACACCACTTTTATTTGAGAGGCCTCAGCCCAATCAGTATAAAAGCTGGACTGGATTCCACTCTGGGTGAGTCTGCTCCTTCGCTCACAACAGTAAAATATTGGGTAGCAGAGTTTAAACGAGGCCGTACGAGCTGTCAAGACGAGCATCGCATTGGTCGACCAAATTAGGCGACGACTCCAGAAACGGTGAATAAAATCCACAGAGTGATGCTGGATGATCGTCGACTGAAAGTGCGCGAGCTAGCAGACATTTCAAAAAGTGCGGCACATCGCGTATTAACTGAAAACTTGGACACGAGAAAGCTGTGTGCAAAGTGGGTGCCGATGGAGTTCGCTCACACTCGAGCAAAACCAGCGTCATGTTTCAATTGAGTGTTTAGCAAAGTTTCACAGCAAGAAAGCAAAATGTTTGCGCCGTTTCATAATTATGGGTCCATTACTTCACACCCGAGACAAAAGAACAATCAAAACGATGGATTCAAAATGGAGAAGCATCTCCAAAGAAGGCGAAGACCGTTTCATCTGCAGGCAAGGTCATGGCGTCGGTTTTTTGTGATGCCCGTGACAATGACAAATGTTCATTGTCTATCTAAAAAAAGGCAATACCACCAACGGCGAGTATTGTGCGAACTTATTGCAACGTTTGAGCGAAGAAATCAAGAAAAAGCGGCCGCATTTGGCTGATAAGAAAGTTTTGTTTCATCAAGACAAATCCGTTATTGCAATAGCCAAAATTCATCAATGAAAGTTTGTGAGTTCCTATCTCAAGCACCCTATTCGCCAGGTTTCCCCCACTGGGTTATTTTCTTTTCGAAAACTTGAAAAAATGTCTCGGTGTTCAAAGATTTTCCAACCGTGAAGAAGTGATGTGGGCAGTTAATGGCTATTTTGAGGAGCCAGACGGTTCTTATTATAAAAAGGGTATAGAACTTATCGAACATCGCTGGGAAAAGTGTATAGAGCTGAAAGGAGATTATGTTGAATAATAAATAAACTTTTTTTCCAAATTTTTTGTGTTTTTTGTTGGGTTGGGTACTTCTGGGACCACCCACGTATGTCTAAGTGACAAATTGTGAAGAAGTAACTAAAATAATAAATTAACAATTTTTTCCTTAATATGCTCCAATTCCACCACATCATGCCTGAAACTACTCCATTTGTTGTGATGGGGTATCACGTAAAATGAAACTTAAAGCAAAATAAGCATTCTCTCCAATCCCGTAAAGTTAAGAACCCGATATAAAGGGAAATGGAGGAATACTAAATTTTCCAACATTTGTTCCCTAATGAGAATTTAACGATTCCTTGAGTACATTCAATATTACCTTATCCAAGCAAAATGTACTAGCCGTTGTAATATTTAATACTTCTTCTCATTTCAGAAAAAAACTTCTGCTCCCCAAGATATGATAGTTAAAATAGTACATGGCTGACACCGCTTCGTTTAAGCTAATGGCGGACACTGTTTTTTTAACTTCATTTACGCTTAAATAATATGAAAGGAACATGCATCCATATAATATCTCATATTACTTATTAATTCATTGAGAGAGGGGTTTTCACTTTGAATGTCACACTGATCGCACATAAACCTTTTCCCCAGGCTTGTCGAAATCCTAGCTATCGAAAAGTAGTGAGTATGCTGAGGTGTATGTCTTGGTGTTAGCGTGACAATGATGATAGAAATGCGCGAGTTCTAGACAAAAATGTTGCATGCATATTTGAAAGATATTCACTGGAAATTAAGGACAGCTAATATTGCTGGTTTTAGGTTATCAAAAGGCATATCTAACTTAGACTAGGTTTTAAATCAAGGAATTTCTCTCCTACGAGTTAAAAATTAAGATTTTTGTTGCAATTATTCATTGTCTAATTAAACAGAGTAAAAATAAATTGGAATAATTTTAGTGGTATTTCTTCAATTTCCCAATTAATATTATAAATATTATATATATTTTTTTTGATAGAGGTTTTTTAGTAAAATTTATCGATCAATGTCTAGAATTTAGTTATTTTTGATTGCTAGTCTTACGGCTTCAAGAGAGGAAATTAAGTTTTATGGATCTCACGATCGTTGGGGAAACCGCTAAGACACCGGGCCATCCATTTCTGTGTCGCGTAAGTAATGCAAAGAGCGCGCATATATAATACTTAAAGCAAAGGAATTGCCTTCCCGACAAATTAAAAACGATTTCCCTCGACCGAAGTCCGCGTACGCCATGCCAGCGTCCGCAAAAATTAAAATTCATCTCGTGTAGCGATGGTCCACATCCCTTTTCGCGCGCCGCTTTCCCTTGACTTTCTTTCCCTCAAAGCTCCATTTATTTTGTTTTCATAAACCTCGGAAGACGAAAAATAAACGTCTGGAGACACCAATGCACCACAGACCTTCTTCCTCCACGCCCTCTCCTCCACAAAAAAAGAATACTGTAATATTTACTGCTCTCACGCCTTCCTCTCTGCAAAGCGGTTATATATAAAAGTGCATAAATAAATGGGATGAAATGGCGTGGATACCTTCGGGAACATACTTTGGGAATGATTTTTCCGCCCCCGCCTAGATAAAACACGTTAGGTGGACAGGAGTTCCGCGGGTTGGGGGAGAGGAGAAGAGAGGGTAGCTGGGCTCGCTCGGTGGAGTGGTTAAATTACTCCGCTCCATGCCCTGGGCCCAGTTTCCTCCTATTCCACGTGGGAGGGGGCTGGAGTGGGGGGGCAAGGTGAGGGGTGTTTCGAAGGGGGCCAAGGGAGAGGAGAGGGGCGTTGCGGGGGGAGTGGATTCGGACGGGGGGAGGGGAGGGCAGGAAAGGATTTTTCATCCCACGCCTGCCTGACTCTGACCCCACTTGTGTTTCGCGAGGAGGAAAAACGAGCATGGCAGCGCCGGGAGCCCTCCACGGCGAGAGCCCGCAACGGTTTTCCCACAATCCTCAGCGTGTGTGAGAGGGAGTGCATGGTTAAATGCCCCGTAGGGGAGGGAGGGAGAGGGGGGTCAAGGGAGGAGAGGGGAGGGGGGTTGGTGGAAGTGCCGGGCCAGGCTCCCGTCGCCCCCTGCTCGACATCCGCCTCCCTCCCGGCCACATAAATATGCCAAATCGAGTGCGAATGAGACCCACCCCCGAATCTCCCCGAACCTCCCCCGCCATTCCCCTTCACAGGTTTTATCCCCGGGCGAAGAGAAAAAAATAAAATAGTAGCAAAAGTAAATCTCCAGCCTCCTCTTTGCGAAACAAGATGATGCTTTTCTTTCGCAAGGCGGAGGAAGGAAGGATGGGAGGGCTGTTTTGCCCGAGTTGGTCCATCGTTCGGCTCACGAATCGGTTGGAGAGAAGGCGAATGGGGCGGGGGAGGCACGAGCTACAACTATGTCTCCTCCTGAGACTGCTTTGCCTATTTCTGGCGCCCCCACCACTGCCTCGTGCGTGCGTATCCTGTTCTCGCGTAATCTCGATCGCTCTTAATTTGCAACCCGGGCATCCGTCGGGAGGCAGCTAAATGGACGAGCAGGTGGGGGGTCCCGCTCGGGGTCGTCAGGGAAGTCTCTTTTTCGACGGCCTCATGATTCCAAAAAGGAGCGAGGGCGAGCGGAGGGAAAATTCGAAAAGTTTTAATTGTGAGCGTTAATGATGCGGAGCGCAGAAGTTAATTGGTGAGCTGAAGGCTGGCGGGAATAGTGTGTACTTCGCGCGTGTGTGTGGCAATGACTCTGAATGAAGTGGCGCGGGATATTAATTCTCCTCCCGAGGACGCGGCGTGGGTGGGTGGGGAGAAGGCAGAGTGGCAACATTCTGAAAATTAGAATGCTTGTGTCGTCGGGATCGATCTCGGGGCCCGGACAATGGAGCTATTCCATCCCATCGCCCGAGGGGCCCCCTGGGAGACCCACTTCTCAGCCGCTGTCACGTGCCCTTTCAAATTAAACCACTGACTAGACCAATTAAATAATTCCAAATTTCATAATTCCCTCTTAGGATAGGAACGCTCTGAGGACGTGCTCTGGCGTTACCACGTAATTATTTCCGCGGCCATGGCTGCAGAGTTTTACCCGTCATAGCGGTCATTTTTCGTAAGTGACCGTGCTGAGTGATGGACGGAAACCCGAGACTTTCGTATTAGCTGCGACGTTTTCCTTTCAGTTTCACGACTCGTTATTCCTTTACATTCTTCTGTAGGTAACGGACACGCACCAAATAATATTATTCGAAAGCCTAATAGGGTTGTAAGAGGCATAATCTCAAACGCCTGAAACTTTACGTCTGATATGGAGCGTGTGATGTTTGAAGTTGATGACGACTTCCATGGAATTAATAGGGTCATAGTCAACTAAATTCTCAAAAATGGGAAACTCAGATTTCGGGTTCTTTTATATTGAGAATTTAAAACACGGGCTCGAATGGGGTGATTATTATGAGGTAACCTACCGGTTAAGGTAGGTTTTGGATGGACAAAGCTCCTAAATAAATATTTTGTGACTCCTAGAAAAACACAACATCCAAAAGGTCCCTCTTCATCTCTGAGTACTTTCTTCCCCCCTTCATCCCGTCCAACATCCCCATCCTGTTCCTTCCCTTTCCTCGTTTGCCTAACATTCTCCCCTCTATCACAGTCTTCAACATCCCACTGCCGGTCAAAACACCCCTTCATCCACTTTTCCTGCCCCCATAGGATTGCTCCCAACAAACCCCTCTCTTCGCCCACCATACCAAGTACTTCCTCGTTTGTATTCTTCTCTGTCCATTTCACCTTCTCCATTCTTCTCCACACCCACATTTCAAAAGCCTTTAAACTACGTCTATCCTCCTGCTTCAATGACCACGTTTCCGCACCGTACATAGCTACGCTCAATATCAAAGTTTTTACGAGTCTTTTCTTAACATCCTTACTAAACGTCCCCGTCATTAACTCCCTCCTTCTTGTTAAAGCCTCTTGGCCTAGCGCAATTCATCGCCTTACGTCCCTACTACTTTGACCGTGTTGGTCCAAAACACTACCGAGATACGTAAACTGTTCTACCTGCTCTGGTTTTTGCCCTCCTATTTTAATGTTAAGCTTGGGCTTTTTCTTTCTAGAAAATCGCATAACCTTTGTTTTATTAATATTGATTCTCATCCCATACGTGTCGCACTGAATTTCCAATTCACTCATCAATCCTTGCAACCCCTTCGCTGACAGGCAAACTAAAGCTTGGCCATCAGCAAACCTAACTGATTTTACGAATCCCCCTCCGACTTTCATTCGTACCTCCAGATCTTCCCATGCCTCTTTGATCATGTCCTCCACATGTACGTTGAACAGCACTTTATTTACATTACATTATTCCAATAATTTTAGAAACAAAGAAAATGAATAAGAAATACGTTTACCATTCATTTATCGTGTGATGAAATATATTCGCGATCATCGTTTTCCTACGAGCTATATACAAACTACTTGTCGCAAGGGTAATCAAATATCGATATTAATAGTCTCAAAAGTAAGTTATTTATTTGACATTTCACGTTAAGCGTTTTCAGGTTAATTGGCCCTTTCAATGCATATTGTAATAAGGAAATGACAGTGAAATTAGGCGTCATTTAGATATTTTTAGTAATTCACAAGCTGCTCGTTAACTCCTTCCACATTTCTTATACGGCAAAGGACACCGTGCAACATTATTTCTTATTAATAAATGCACTATTGTATTATGTGTAGTAACGATAATTGTGGGCGTGGTAGTCCAGTGAGTAGAGTGCTGTACTACTTATCTTATGACCTGGTTTCGATTCCTGATGACTTCCATGGCACTCTCAGATTCACCCAAGCTGAGTGATTGTTCGGGTGCGAGGTCTTTCTGAGGAATGATGGACGGTGCAGGGGAAGAATGGCCCTTCCGAGGGAAATTCACTCACCGGGTCCTTCAGCTTACTATTCGGTGAGCTCTTCATTATTCCATCAAACCAACCATCGCGTAGGTTACTGTTGTTTTTTGGCACAACAATTGATTAGTACGACTTGTCATACCTTGTTAAGATGTGTCCAATGCAGTCCTATTCTGCTCTCACTGTTGTGGAACTGACGAACGATCGAAATAAAAACTGGCGGTCGCGCAGGATAGAACGAGACAGTGGAGTATGCCGCGATGCGTGGAAGTGAGGCAGGAATGCATGGCGCGCCTGGAAAGTAATGTGGTCTTAAGTATCAAGGGAAATAGAAGTCCGAGGACTGTTGGGCAATATGTGGGGAAATGTTTCTCAAACTCACCTTTTAAATTTTAGTCCTTAATATTATAGACTAAGCGAAATTAGATAGATTTTGAGTTGCTAGTCTGGAGAAAAAAAATAAAACGGAAATGGGTGGAGAGAAAGACAAAGGAAGAAGTGATTGGGTATGGTAGAGGAAGAGGGAAAGGTTGGGAGAAATCCGAAGAAAGAAGGAATATGAGACAGAGTGCTTATTGAATGAGATGTAATAAAATGGTTTATTTTAATTTATGGATCTAGGATATTAAGTGTCGCGTGAGGCGGGGCTTAAAAGTTTATCAGCGTTCAGTGTCTGAGAAACTATAAAACTGCTATATATATATATATATATATATATATATATATATATATATATATATATATTTCTCAGTATTCGTAAGAAACGTTTTCTGAGAGTAATTTATCAACTAATGACAGCGCCGGAAAATTAAATGCTCTCATGTTTCTCTCATATCTTTTTTAAAATATATTTTTTTTTGATTTCGCGCTAAATAAACAAGCGATGCGTATTAATTGTATGGCACGTAGAATGTTCCTCTCAGGATGTGAATAAATAAGCAAAATTCACTGTCGCGTGTGCGACCTGCTCTCCCTCTCCCTTCGTCTTCTTTCCTCCCTGGCCCTTGCCACTCCTCCCTCGCCCTCCTCTTTTCCCGCCCCTCCTCTCTTCCCGCCCCTCCCCCGACCGTACGCTCTTCCGCCCACTCCTCCCTTTCATCCTCCTCCGCACCCCTTCTTCTCGACCTTCTCCCCCCCCCAAACAAACCCCTCCAAAACTCTCTCACTCGCTCAGTGTCCCTCCCTCTCTCATCCCTCCTTCCTTACTCTAACTCGAAGGGTCCCTCTGGGGGCGAAGGCTTTTTTTCCGAAAACTCCCTTCGGTCACCCCCAAGCGCCACCCTGCTGACGCCCGACTTCCCCCGTCTCTCCCTGGTCGCCCACCCCGAGGAGGAAATTCGTATCCTCCCTTGACCGCGGCGGGAAAAAGCGATATGTATAGAGTTGAAAGACATCATAATTCCCCATAGAAACGAAGGTTTGAACGGCACTTGGGACGAAAAAATAATATTAACCTGCCACGTTTAACTCGAGAAAGATAGGTGCATGAGGCTAGGGATGACTGGAAGGAGCAATCGAAAAGAAATTACGACCATTTTTGGGAGGGAATATAGTTGTAAGATCGACCGACCCCTCCCACAACTGATAAGGTCCCATTTTGTCCATCGCTGACATTTCATTCCCTCAGCTACCAGCCAATCTAATTATTGCTGGTAAAAACGATGAATGGAAAAGCCCATTTCTCGTAGAAGAAGAAACTGTTTTCCTGAAATCACTCCTGCATGTATATCACCAGCTTTAAAAGCTGTCATTATACGCATCATCATGCGACAGAGGAAAAGCGAACGAGTGGTCGTTTTGACTCGTCGTCCTCTTTCGCATCAGACGGTTTTTAACTCTTGTCGGAATTCCAGAATCCCCTTACGTAAACCAGAAGGGATGCTATGTTTAAAATGTTTTAATGACAGCATCCTTACCCGGCTTCACCGCAGGGATGATGTCCCTATGATGTATCGATATTCTGCTTGTCCTGTGCTCTTAATGAGCACGTGTCGCCTTTCATTTGGAGTACGTACGGAACCATCGATTTGAATTAAATTGGATCTGAAGGGAGCTGTGCGTCAAATTTTCGGCGTATGTACACTCATTAAAGTCAGCGTTTGAAGCGCTCTTCAAAGGGTAACAAGGCTTCAACTGCCGCTGGAAATCTACGCCGTAATTTACTCCACTTCCGCCACCTGCAGGGATGTAACGGAAGAATTATTATAGGTAGAAAGTCCTTCACATCCGAGGTCGGAGGCAGCCATCATCAAAACCAGATGGTTGTGCACTCCAGCAAGTTATCTTTTTAAGCAGCACATGTTGTTATTGAGGTGGTTATCGAAGATTTCCATTTCCCCTCAGGATGTTTGTTCCCATCCCATTGTAGGTGTTTCTCATGAGCGCAGTCCGACTGCTCCGATTTTTGGGTCAAAGGCCTGGCACGATCCATCGTATAATTACCGCAATCCATGTTTCGGTAATTAATCATTAACGGAAATGCCTCTATGAAGAATCTTCTTATTTCCATAGATTTGGAGAATTTATGACGATATTTAACTGAAGCTAAAAGATATAATGTTGATGAATTAACTGCTGAAATACATTACGTAATAACATATTTCGGTAACCAAATTAACCGATAAACGATATTGGTCAATAAGGAAATGTCTTTGGTACGCGTACCAGCTTTTCCACGTCCATGATAACTTTTAATGATTCATTTTACAAACTAAAAGGTAATTGTTCGTATTATTTTGAATATTGTGTCATTTAACTGTCGAGCAGAGATGATGCTTTCATGTTTTATCTCTTGTATTACTGGTACAGGCTCCTTGGATCTCCAAAACACTAATATGCCAACCCCCGTAATTTACACGCTGGATAGTAAATACTCCTTCATAGATAGTCTTATAAATCAAGGTTTTCGTGGGCGTCAGTTTTATAATGACCTCCGTGAAAAGTTTAATCAAAGACTAAAGTGACACGCAGCCGCTTTCGACTTGGTGAAATATTGTGTTCGCTCGTTGAAGAGGATTCAAGGTATTGTCTTTTTGGCTGATCTTCATTATACGTTACATTGTTTAACGTTTATTGCTGACATTTGTAATTAATATCCTCTTAAGGAATAGTCAGTTTCAATAATTCCTAATTGTTTATCCGCTGTCATAGCTTATTGAAGTGTTTGTTTTTGATGGCAAATAATAATTAAACATAGTTGCAATAACTTTATGAAATGTGTATTTTAGAATTATATCTTTTGGAACGTTTCAAATTAACAACATTTGTAGACTAGCGGTGGAAAATGTCGCATTTCATCTACATGATATGTAGTCGGTCTTTAAAATCCATTTTACGCGTAAAAACACCTTGCAACTATTTCGATACCAGAATTTACTCGATAATTGGCCGACAACATGATTCGAACTGGATTAGGTCAATATTTCTCTCTTTATTCGCAAGTGACTCATTGCTACATCCCCTCTACGAAGTACATATAGAGCCAATTTCTTAATGGGATTGAGAGCATTTTGATTGTGGTTCATTTAAGGCAAAGGCCTTTCATTTCAGTACTTTTCATTTGCTCATAAAGGAACACAGGAGTCGTGGAGTCCCTTATTATGTGGTACAAAAATTAGTGAACCATGGCTATGTAATGGTCAATGGATTGACCTTTTGAATCGGGCATCTTTCTAAGAACACAGGAGCTACCTTAATGGACGACGAGTTTCAAATTTGCGACGTAAGATCTCGTTCCATTATCCTCTTGCCCTGTCGATGATGCAAGAATGCAATTTCCCGAGGGTGATTGGTGGGGGTTACGGGTCAAGGGTTTAATCATTGTTCATTATCTCATGATAAAGGTTAAGCTTCTGAGGGACTAAAGATGTAGCTTGTAATTTTCCTTTCACTTTTATATTTTGACATTATAAAATCTTCATTTTCTATTTAAAAAGAGGAAATCGAGTTCGCATCCACGTCACTAAAAATATGGCAGACAAAAAGTGCTCAAAAAAAGAATTTATTTTTGAAATAATTTTATGTTTCTAAAGCATTTTTTGCTTTTTGATGTTTTCTATTTAATATTAAGGATACAGGATTGGTAGGGGGATGTCATTTTCTCAAAAACATTTAACTTCTCCGTTGCGTCCTACATTGTAACTACCAGCTTATTAATATTTTACAGGATTCTTATAATATTTGCCATAGCAATAGTTCTTTTTATCCATATCATTGATCTCCTTTAGTAACTGAATACGTGCAATGCAGCGAATGTCCTTTGAGATATATCAAACGCAAAAGTTACAAAATCAAGTTATCATGACATTAGTTCTTTTTTAATTAATGAGCCTTAGCCTTTCATCTCGAGCGTCATTGGTTTTCCCTTTTGGGTGAGGTGTGCAGAGTGAAATACGCAGCAGGAATTTTCTTTAGGCGACACCGCACTCTTAATCTTTATAATGATGCTAATTCGAATTCAGCTGGAATTATTTCCCATGCGCGAATGCAGGCGGCTTAAGTAAACTATGAAGGTGGTTTAGGAGTGTATAAACTGCCGTGATTATTTACTCGTTTTAAAAGTTTTGCTACGCGAATATTGAGTAAAATAGGTAACACTTGGTGACGGAGAGCCAAAAACTGATTGGCTAACGGAAGAGGCAAAAGGGAGAATGATACAAAAAGAAGGGGTCGATGATTGAAAGCAAAATAAAACGTAGAGTCGGGTGAAAATAAGGGAGGAGCGAATCCTAAGTAAGATTGAGCACGCAAGTTGCCAAAGTAAATGGAATATAAACAAAAATTAATACATCTATTCCCGCAAAAGTCCTCCCATAAATCAATGTAAATAGGAGAGGAAATCTTTATCCCGATTCATTCATCACGCGCCTATTATTCTCCTCTGCCCTCCTCCGTAAATCTCGCAACGCTGCCCGAAAACTTTCATCCAACCCCCTCCACCCCTCCGCCCCTCCCGTCCCGTCCTTCTTCTTCCTCCCCTTCACCCTCCTCGCGCGCTCCTCCCCTCCCACCTCTCCATCCCCCTTCGTCCCCCACAAAACTCTTTCATCCCATCCCTCCTCCGGCTCCTCTCCGCTTCGTTCAGCCCTCGCTCGCCGCCCGAACCCACTCTTCGCTCGTAAACACACTCCGCTCATGCATGTCGTAACGCGGCCACCTTCACCCTTCTACCCTCAAATCTCGGCATCGCTCTCAAACAATCGTGTGCTTCACTTTTGCCACATCGCCTCATTTCCCTCCTCCCCGCATACCCTTCCTCCTTCCCTCTCCGCAGGTCCCGTCCCTCACTATATCCTCGCAGCGGCCATCTCCTCTTCGCAAGTTCTTTTCCCTTTGTTCTCGCGTCCACTTCCCTTTCCCGATACTTGATTTGCACGGGAGATGACTTTTCCAAGCACGCACATGTAATTAAGAGTGTAGAAAATATATTATAATTTTACCATGCATATAACTTGAGAATCATAAATGTTAATGGAAGTATACGTTGATTTAAAGTGCAATAGAAACAGTTTCTGGCGTCACTTGGTGGAAATTCTTCATATTGAACTTGAAATTAAACCACTTAGCTTATCCACAATTTATGTCGAAAAGCCAAGTGGTTTAATTTTAACTTCAATGTAATAAAAATTCTAAGGGAATGAAATAAAAGTTATGACTGCGATGAATTTCGAAATGAATTGAAAACGTTGAGACGATTGCCATTTTGAACATTTTCAACACATAGGATATAACGCTCGAAATGCTTGTGGCAATATTCTCCACAGTCTAGTTAGTTCCATGGGCTGTGTGTCATGTCTTCAATCGCGTCTTGCTCTTAATCCATCCTTTCGCCAACTCAGTAGTTACTTTCTTTTCTCGTTCCATCCAATGAAGAAGTCACTTAAATTATGTTGTTTATATTGTATGAAATTGCGAAGAAAAATTAGCTCCGCGCATGGAATTTTATGAACCGTTTCCGGAAGCCCTTGTTTCCCCATAAGAAAAATCCGGGATGACAATCTAAACGAGTTTTATGGCGATCTGTTCAGGCGTTACCTTGATTACGCTCCAAGAGGTAAGGAAGCATTCATATATTAACGTTTTTTGAACAAGTTTGACTCTTCCTTCCCTACGGGATACGCCGTGACTGTTTCTGGATCCCCTCCATTCTCTCCCTTTGTATCTGGTCACTTTTGTCGCGTGAGTGAAATATTTTTGTTTTTTTTTCAGAAATGTGCGCAGAAGAACAAAGAGGCACGTCTTAATTTTTTCTTTACTGCGATATGAGTGGTAGAAATACGTTTTCGTCAATGACTGTCATTACCAGGAAGAGTGATTCATTAACACCATATTCCAATGACATCGATCAACGCATAGCTACTAATTGTTTGGATTGATTTCGACCCGCCAACGCAATTCGGCGATCATCCAAAATCAATGGGTCCTATTAATTAGGGTGGAGCTGATGCGAGGTACGATAGTCGATTAAGAAATGATTGGTGCTCGATTGGCTGGCGATTAACGGGAGATTGGTGCAACCGGCACGTGGTATCAACCAAGTTTTTGCTCTGCTTTTGTGGTGGGTTCTCGAAGAAGAGCGGGATCGAAAGATACAAAGATTGGGCCAGAGGGCGAGGCAAAAAAGTAGACGGGAGAATGAAAACTATGTTTGGTGTGTCATTCATGAATTAAGAGAAGAGTGTGTGGATATTTGCCAGTCGTTGTTTTTGGAAATAAACTTTGGGATTACGGGAGACTATTTGAAATCACTTGCCTTAAGAATTCGTACAAAACTTCCGCTCACGGAGTAGAAGTTTTGCGTATCATTACCTTTGATTTGATCTTTCAGTTAGAAAATTTTGAGTAGATTTTGGAATCAGAACCTTTCTCCTTCTTTGCGGTACACCGCAAACTGTAATAGAATGCCCTCCATCTTCCTAAATAAAAGCACGTGATTAAGGAACTCTCTCTGATAGGATCGGGTAAAATCCAAAGGGAATCACCTTTTCTTTCTAAATGTACAAAAACAAAGTGTATTTTTGTAGTTTAAGATATATGAAGGACACCTCCTGCTGTCCAGTGTTGAATTATAAACAAATTCAACCACACGAAATAATCTAGAAGTCAAGAAGCAGAATTGGATGGAATGGTAAACTACGAAACATTTCAGGAGGTACCATATTATCAATAAACTTAGAGACTCAGGATGCGCTGGATTAGTTGGCTCAGTGAATCATATTTTCCATAGCTTCTTCCTCTGCTAAGATATTTGCTCTTTTAAATAAGTGCACATCTTTGCCTTAAGGTCGGATGATTGCTGAGGTCAATTATAGCATGCAGAAAATCCCGTGTTGTCAGGCGCGTCACTCCGCAATATTTTATCCTTAGGCGGGATGCGAAGACCCGCGAGAAATATAAATAAAAATTTAGAGGAATTAACTTCGTTTTGCAAGTGGTATTGATTGGAAGAATTTTATTTATTAATTGGATTTTGGAATTGAAATATACCTATTGTAGGTCAATTAACTGCTTTCTTTCCCAAATTCTCGTTAACTTATGGTATAATTTTTGTCCTACTTTTTATCTATGCATTAGAATAGTAAAAGAAGGTCTACAACTCGCTTCATGACAACCTGAATGACAATACTCAGTAAAATAATGGTCACTCCGCGTGGGAAATAAGACTTGGGCAGTCCCTGAAAACCAAAATTCCCTAGCAAACTATTCGCACTTTTCTGTAAATCATGAACACTTTACTCTAAAATAATAGTTTAAATACTGGCAGTTATCTTTCGTGGGTGAGGAATCGACAGGTGAGACTATTTTTGCCGTTTTCTAGGGGTAGGTGAGGTATTTACACTTCCGGAGGATTTCAAGGAAGACTGGAGGGACATCAAGCGTCTTAATTTGCTTGCATCCCGAAATATCGATAGGTGGTCCTTCCAAACCGCAACGGATGGAGTGCCGTACTAGACACTCAGGGGGAATCCGAAATAGGCATCTAAATACCAATCGAAATTCCTCCACCTCCCGAGTTTGAGCATGAAACCGCCTCATTGGAAGTTTGTGAAAACTAATCATTCCCGGGGTTCAGTTCCTGGGCATCGCATCGGTATGCTCTCCTCCCGGCGTCTTCGTAAATCTCTCATTGAACATGCTCCAGTTCTCGTCGGACTCCCCTCCCCGCTTACCCTTCTATGGCGTTCCCCAACATTCCAAAGTTGCTCAATATTCTCTAATGTTTATTTCAATTTTCTCCAGCCAGACTTCCTCTCTTCCTTTCTCATATATAATCTTTTTTCGCCCCCTTTGACACAGATTACACTCACTTCCTCCCGTCACATCCTCGTCTCGGTTACCCAGCGATGCACACTCGATCCCCTGCCTCAAAGATCGAGATCCCGAGACAAAAAATCCTCTGCTCCATGCCATAGCAGACTGTCTTCCAACTCTTTTAAGATGGATTTCATTTTACATGAATCGCTCTACATTGTTTTGTTCCGCCGTTCCGCCGGGCGCCCGGAACGCTGTCCCGGTCTCCGCCAGCGTGGCGGCTTCATCGTGCGAACTCACAGGGTTCGTGGAGGCGGTGGGGGCCTCGAATTGGACAGGTTTGGGGGGATGTAAGAAATTGGTCGGTCGGAGGCCTTATATGCACGCACCGAGCCCGATCGAAGAGCGTGGCATCTTGTGGACCCTCGGGCCATCCGCGCGTGACCGTTTTCTTGCCACTGCGGGGACCGTAAAAAGAGGGGGCGTGGAGCGACGTAGGCGGTTAGTCTCCCCGCCGAGATACACCGCCGGACTCTCATTTGAAGCCGGCCAACCCCCTCTCCTCGGCCCCCCTCCCTCCCCCAAGATTAACATGCATCCCAGCGCCGTTGTGAGGAGGCCCGCGATGAGGCCTCGGTGAATCACGGCGGCCGGGGCGAAGAGTCCGCAATGCCGGTCGCAAAAGTTGTAAATCCGCAAAAACGCCACACTCTGCCCTCGGAGATTATTACGCGGTGGGGAGGGATCGTAAAATTTCGGAGTCTCTTTACTCTGCGCCTCTATGAGACAAAGACGCCGGCGCTTGCATGTAAGTGGGGAAGGAGTCAGGGTGTTGGCCAATTTTCGATCGGCCGTGTTCCATGGTTCGCAGCCTGTGGTAAACTCGGGCGCCATTTCCCTGGGCACAAACCGAAGGGGCTCGGGCGAATATAGCCACCCCGCCCTCGTCCGCGAACAACACGGAAATGAGTCGTTATCACGCGAAGAGAATGTTAAGCGCGATGACGAAGTGGCGTGGGAGTGGGCCTTGGTCATTCATTCAGAGGTGCTCAGCCCGATGTGTGGGAAAAGCTTCGAACTCTTGATACAATCATCATCATCAATTACATGTCGAGGAAATTCCTTATTCATATTCTTCTGAACTCGCTTGAGACACGGAAGTTGATTAAATAGTTTCCAAACGTTACCAACTCTATGGAGGAAGCAATTGATGCATGCATTCCTAAGCCACGCTAGCGTAGAAAAATATGTTTTGATGATGAGAAAAGATTTTGCTGTTTAGTTTTCGTGAATTTCTCACGAGTTACGCGATATTTTCTGCCTGCGTTAAAAAAATGCATTAAAAATATCCTTCTTACCTGGTGTGGTATGGATTTAATAGCAAAAATATTAATTTTTTCGATGAATTTCGGGTATTTTATTCCCTTTGTTGTGAAATCTTGTCAAAATTTTAGGATTATTTAACTTTAATGCATAATTAACCACACTTCAACGAATTGTTGACTTTCAGGTGGGAGCTAGTTCACTTTTCGCTCACGGGTGGAGGTTATTATCATTTCCCAGAGTTTTCGTTTACTTTTTGCGAACTTGTGCTAAGATCAATATGTTAATATGATATTGTCAATCAACATAATGCCTTGACGGCGACTTCATCGGAGACGTACACACGAATGGAACAGCAGTGAGAGAAAGGTGTTTTCAATGGTCTCGCTGTTTTGAATTTCAAAGCATTCGAATGATCCAGTTCTTTTAATGGTTCGTCGCAGTGATTAATCATTATAAATTGACACTAAATGTTTATCTGGGGAGTCAACTATACAGGCTGCAAACGAGTTGATGAATATGGACTTGCTTGCGTGGTCAGCGAAACTACTAATGTTGGACAATATTTGTATGGATTTTGTTTGACATGTTTAAATTTGCATGTGAGAAATAGATAAGCTGTGCATGTATAAGCTCTAGTTTGTGAATTTTTGGTGTTCTTTGCCTCTGTCACAATTCTCTTAGCGTATACCTTGCTTGTCCTTGGAATGTTTCCTGCCAAAATGTTTATTCCATGATGGGCTTTAATGTGAAGGTCAAGTTCATTGACCCTTCACGACAACGTCAGGACGGATTTTACTCCGTCAAATATCAAAGATAGTGGTTGTTTTATTATTCACGCTATGTTAGTTGTATTGAATTTCTGATAATTGTAATAATAAATATTTTTTGAGTCGCAATTATATCTCTAGTTTAAGTTCTGAAAATGTATGCCACCATTTTAGTGGATTTTTCTCGATCATTTCGCTCATTTTTTTAATTGTATTTCTCTTTAGCCTTCGATCTATAACTATCATCAGCCTTCGTTTGCTTATATTTTTCTCCTCACTAAATATCGAACGATTGTTGCTCGAAATTCTTTTGCTTCTCCGGGAGATGCCGCGCAAAACGAAAAAGAAATAGCTGTACACTTGCCAAGGAACTTATTTTTAACTTCGGAGCGAACATTACTTCTCGAGAACGATGAGTGATTGTTTTCTAAGTAATGTATTCCATTGCCTTCGGTGGTTTCGTCTGTGCTTCTCCTGAATGGCACTATGTTTCACCGATCGCAGTATCCACTGTTACGTCTCCCCGAGGTGCTCAGCTCGGGCACGGCTAATTGGTTAATTTGAACAAAAAGGACGCATCCAAATTATTCAGTGGTGGCTGGAACAGCAGATGAACAGTTTCCGATAAGAAGACGAGTTATCGCGGCCCGCGCTCGGCCCTTGACCCTCTCAGACCGCGGGTCAAATCGGCGGGCTGTCGAGATACTGTCCTAGTTCCTGCTTCTTTCGTTCGGTTGTCCGTCATTGCGTAAATGACAGTGGTAGCATCGGAATTAAATTTAAAAATGTGGCAAATATATTGCCATTTGTTTATCTTAAATAACTATTTCATACCAAATATTTGTTTTCCCCTCACCGTTTGTTCGCATAATATCTTTGACTAATTTCAACACTCTTCATGCTCAAATCTATTATCCGCTACACATACACAAGAGAAGTAATTAATTCGCTAATTAACAAATTGGAGAGATATTTTCGAGTTACGCTGTGATACACCGCCAGTTTTTACGCAAGATAATAATAACCTTGGAAGATTTTGCAAAAATGTCACATCAATTACCCTATCAGTAATGAAAGGTAAATATTCAAAGATCGGTCACCTAGGTACTCTAAAATATTGTTACAAATATACATTCTATTTACAACTGTCGTAAAGGTAATTAATAGGGATAAATAATTTAATCCAAATGTTGCTTTCGTTGTAGATAAATAGGTATGTTCTGTAACGTGAGGATTAAATAATATATTGGGATGCAGGACGTCATTTTTCCAAATAAAAAATTCTGTGTGAGCTAACAGCTACAATTTACATTTTCAGAGATTAAAATTGGTAACGTTTCCTGGTGTCATATGGAATGAGGAAATCCCGTAATAAGCGTTCGCGCATAGCTTTCCGATTCCTTGATCGATTACGGGCGCACTATTTTAGATGTAATCTGGCGCATGCTAAATGCAGAGGAAAATTCGGAGGTGGTGCCCTCTGTTAGTGGCTCATTTCAGCTGAAATATACGACCCGAGAGGGTATGCTACGCCGATAACTTCCTCGAAAAGAAAAAAAAAACAAATGTTCTATTTTTGCTCATAAGCGATGTTCCTCCAACGAGGAAAATCCGTTTCAAGAAATTGACTCAGAAATATTCAGATGTTTGGATACTTAAAAAAATATAAGGTTACACCGTTCAGCAGAAGGAGTTATCCAGTAAATTGTTGCTGTATTGCTCAGGAAGGGGCCTATGTGATCATGGCAACCTGATTAATCTCGTGAAGAACGCACTCGCCTAATAACTCAATGGTTGCGGGTTCGATTCCCGATTCGGACACTAGTTTAAACTCTGTTGGTTCTATCCCCGTGAAATCCGATGAGAGACTAAACTATGGGGATTCCACGGACCGACAGATGCGTCCAATCAATACTCCTTTTCGTACACTCTTTCGATTGAGAATTTCCCTTCGTGTGAGCGCGGTGGAGGACTAAGAGAAATGTAAAAGTCGTGGTGATGGTAATCATGATTTTCATCGAAATTTCAAATGCCACAACAATTGTTCAATGAACTGCGATGCATATTTATTTGATTATAAAGTAATTAATCTATTCTTATTTTGCCAACTTATTCCACATTTCCTGAAATTATGCTGGATAATCCATTCATTGCACTCGGTTGGCAGCTGAGATGACTCTGATGCAGCGAAAGTGCACTATCTTGCATCCCTTGAACTAATCAGCGGCTGACTGGTCATCCCGGTATCATGGAAATGGTTGTTTATGGCAAAGGTTTACTCAAACTCGCTAACATTAAGATCGAAGGCTCTCCAGGTGAATATGGCAGCTTTATGAAGGATTTTGCATTACATAGGTTTATTTCCTAAGTCAACCTGCTCGAATCTCACCATGTAACTTAGTTTGATATACTAAGTAAGCTTCAGCAGTACGAGAAATCAGTTAGGACGTTTTGTGTAATTGGTATTTTTCACCGATGGATGAAAGGCAAGAATGCGATCTTCGATAATGTTGATTAAATTGACGAAGCAATCACGTCAGGATCGCATGATCATATTTGAAGAAGAAAGTCACGAAAGGTACACCGGCCATATTGCAGCTTTGTGAGGTGACATGCGTAAACGGAAGAGAGATGATGCGCGTTTGAGGGATGATCTATTTCGGATCACCACTGAATTTGATTTGGCGTGAATCGCTGAGAATACTGGTCGTACCCAATGGATCTCATTTGAAAAATAAAAAAAACGAAAAATTCCACGGTAAACCCTGAATTCTACCATGTACAATTCTCTGAATTGGATTGAATATAATATCTTCTTTTCATTACCCCTATTCTATCTAAAAATTCAGATCAATAATTGAAATTAATTAATTCTCCTCTTTTCTTTGAATGATGAAATCTAAATATTTTTAGATTTCATCAAGCAAAGAAAATTGCGGTCATGAAGTTTAAGTTGAGACGCCCTTCTGACTCCGTCGAGCAGAGGACGTCCATCAGCAATTTGCACAAGTTTACCGCTGTGCAGTTAGAGGCACCGTAAACAAAATTTCCCCAAACTGATTCAATCATAATCGAATCAATTTATTTTTCCATGTAAAACCTATTCCTCGTTTGATCACATCCCAGCGATCATCGATTTTATTGCCGATTGTATTTGGGCACAACAATCAATTCAAAACCTTGGTGATCTCTCGGTCCGTCGTGCCGGGCAGCGTGTGATCCGATGAACATCAAAGCATTGGAATCACTCTTAAATCCTCGACACTTGTCACACATTTCCGAGAAATATTTTCCCTCGTATCGGAGTGCTGTAATTGGAAATGAGTGCTAACAGCAGTAGCAGCCTGTGAACTTTACGATTAATGCTCGGTAGTTTCCCCCCGGATCCGCGTGTACCCTTTCGAGGGGCTCTGCTATGCAGGGCGAATGCGCCCCTCGGGCGTGTTCTGCGGTCTGATGTTAGACATCCTTAGCCGGGGCTGGCGTCACTGCGATGGATGGCGGGGGAGAAGTAGAGGGGAAGGGAGGGGAGGCGTAGATGAATGACAAATGTGGTTCGCGATTCATCTCCCTTCCCGTGATCTTATCCCACAAAGCCCTGCATTCCCTCGCCCGCCCTTCCCGATCCACTGCGTCTACCATTCGCTATCGCCCTCGCATTCCCTCCCTTTCGCTATCGCCCATCCATTCCCTTTTGCCCTCCCTCACTCTCCTCTCGGCCATTTCATTCCCCTCGTCCCAATTCGACCTCCGTCCCGCTACCCTTTCCTCCTCGTTTAACTTGGGCAACATCCCTACTCTCTTCCTCTCTCTCTATATCTGTCGTAACTACATCCCGAATCCGTCCTCTTCCTCTCTCTCTCCTTTTCATTCAATTTCTATCCCTCCTCCTCTCTTTCTCTCTACGGACCCTTCCAGTTCGGTCGCCACCCCGAAGTGCGTCCCTAACTCTTCCTGTTCCTTTCCCGTGTGCCGTCGTAATTTTGATGCCAAGACGCTGGGAGGAATGTTGGAGGGGAGGTAAGCATCTCGATTCGGAAAATTTGAGGTGAAACTGCTACTTTTTTCCATGGGTTTTCATTGAGTCTTCACCCGGAAAGGTAATGCAGGAGGAGGAACTTTGAAATCAAGGCCTCATTTTTTCGGGTTAATTTCAAAAGGAGATTTTTTTTATTACAACGCTGTTAATCATTATATGTATTTCGAGGACAGCCAATATCGATTGCGTCATAAGGATTTTATTCTGGACTTTATTCATGGGAGCAATAATGAAAAGTCATTCGTACGAAAGGGCTGATTTTGTGTTGCTCCCATGAGGAACCAGAATTTTCTCTCCAGTCAATTATTTTATCGAGGATAGAGAATAAGATCAGCCGTGATTGTTCACGGAAAAGGAATCATTCTGACACTCTTCAAAGCAAGACATTGTTACCAAAAGTATACTAAGTTTTTGCAGTTTAGATTTGATTGCTACTTCATATTTTTAGTATTTCTTGTGGTTATTTTTGCACATTTATTTAGTTATTCATCAAGACGCGGTCATACACCCATCATCATATTTTGGCATCAGCACCGTCTTACAGTAATAACACTGAATGAATGACATTCTGAGCTTCACTTATTAGTTAGCAATCGCCGTTTTTTTCGGTTGATTTAATTTTTGCGAGTACATATTAGGTTCACAATATTAGCTCACATTATGTCCTTATATGCATGCATCATTGATGAACTTAAGCTTTGATGGTGACCTTATAATTCAAGATAATGACCCGCATATTTTATCCAAAACATCCATAGAACTCATGGCACAGCCTCGCATCGTACACATAAGGAATTGAAAATTACGATGTGAAAAGGTTCAATGGGAAGCGGCTGAATTGTCGAATGACTAGAGTATTGATATAATTTAGTATCGCAGCTTACATTGTCCTGCTGACCTTAAGGGAGGATTTGGTCTGCGCCTAGAAGGAATGGAAAAATTGAATGGATTTCATGTGTTTTTACGCTGTACGGATAATTTGAAGTAATATTTCACAAATTCGTTCGAGGGAATTAACTGAATTTTTTTCCGCCCCAGTATCTCCCAATTCCGGATTTATCAGTGCAGCGCTTTATTCATATAATTAAATTAAAACAAGTTGAGCAACGACTTAAAAAAAAGCTAAATTTAAAAGAATTTCGTCCCAATACAATCATCCCACTCGTTTTTGCACAGCAGACTTGTTTGCTTAATTGTCATACCATGGCCCCGTATCAGCTTGTGAATTCCATCAGGGATTAAAAAGGAAGCCATATCTCTGCATTTAAAAAACGAGAATCGCTATTGAACGCATCTGTTCGGCATTGAAAAACTTCAAGTCATGACCTCACATGATTTTATCACTTACTCGACTTTGAAGTACCCTTTGGGAAGGCAACAACCAACAGGGGTTTAGAGCAGCTATGGGTTTTCATTATTCTCAGGAAAAACAATTGAGCATGGAGGAAGTCCTAAGAATAGTAAGGATTGATTTTTCAAAGCTATCCTGAAGCTAAAATCATCCGTCTCGAACATAAGGAAGGCGAGGAAAACCCCTGTCTCGGCAGTACACAAAACCCATACTTAAGGAGAGGGTTCGACTCATAACTTTAAGGTTATGCTTTGTGCAACTCGGGTAGCCAAAGTTAATAAATTAAATAAACGTCATGTGGCACTGCCCACGGAATATCTTCCAGAGCTGGTTATCTGTGAGTCCAAGATTCGGCGAAGAAACGGTTGAAATTTATATGATCCTTCATTTAGTGTTCTTAGTATTTTTATCGTATACCTATTGATAAATACTTCTCTTTCATTCTCATTGTCTCCTGTTTTTGAGCGGGGTGAGATTTGCGAGCAGTTTTTCAGGAGAGCAAATATTTACTCATCGAGAATATTGAGTTCCTCGTATTCTGTCATTCGCTAACACTTTCCTTATTTTTTAAATTCTTTACGTATATTTAAGTAGTACGTTGAATGGAAATGAAATATGAAAATACGGTAAATAAGTAAAATAGCGTTAAATAAGCTGCAATAACCATCTATAATGAACAATTTTCAATTTTCTTACCGTATAGTTAACTGGCAAGGGTGCATAACATATGAATGATTTCAATTTGCCGTTCATATTATGTGCCGCGGTGTTCTGCACCGCGGGATGCTCTAGAAGGGGAGATTCCGCGGTTCGATCCCTGGACCTGATGGAGGTGATTTTATGTCTTAAGGGAGCAAATGTTTTACTGAATCAATAACATTCATCTAATTTATGGGGTCCTTTCCTCAAAATAGTCTGATAGTTAAATAATTTCAATTAATGGGCCCGCGAAGGCATCTTAAACAGAGGTGTCGAATTCCTGGCCTTCTTATCTTCTTTGGTCTTTCTTTGGATCATTGGCTTTAAAGTTTTCTTTCTTCTGTGATTTTGTCTTTGGTTAACTCTCATGGCCGCTCGTTGATTTCTGGTAGCCGATGCCGAATATTTTGGAGATGTCTACGTCGCCGATCGATACCTTAGCCGTGTGTAATTGGGAAAAGAAGAGTGAGGGTAGCCCTTTCGCATCTAGCAAGCTACTTCTTTCCCCATGAGGGTAAAAATGGAACTTCCACGATAAAGATTTAATGTTTCACGACCATTATATAGTCTGGCTCCAAGAGGGAATTAAGGTAGAGGGGAGGGGGTAAGGTAGGGGGAGTTAGGGAGAGGGAGTAAGTCGAGATTAGGTGCAGCAGGTTATTGGTGGAAAAAAAACAAACGCATTGTGTTCGACATTTAATCGGGGGGGGGGGGGGTGTTTGTCTACAATCCCCTGCCGGTAATCCCTTCAGTCAGACAGGTTTGAGGCGGTCAATGAAACATTATACCTCTCCCGTTCACACCTCCTAAAATCCTTAAAATACTTCAATATATCATTCCGCACAACCCCCACCCCCACCAAAGCAGTGATGATCCTCGACCGTCCCTTAATTAAGGTCAAACCATTGCCGGCAAGGGATTGTAGACAACCCCCCCCCCCCCGATTAAATGTCGAACACAATGCGTTTGTTTTTCTTCCGCCGCTATTTCTAAGAACGGTGGAATCTTACATTGTGCCCTTCATTTAATGATCATTTAATTAACATAAACATTCAGAATTTTGAGCCAGTAACCTTCCAATAGATACCCTCACCCCTTCCCCTGGACCACTAATGGGCTGCTGCACCTAAACTCGACTTACTCCCCATACCTTACCCGCTCCCCTCTCCCTAACTCCCCCTACCTTACCCCCTCCCCTCTCCCTAACTCCCCCTACCTTACCCCCTCCCCTCTCCCTAACCCCCCTACCTTACCCCCTCCCCTCTCCCTACCTCCCCCTACCTTACCCCCTCCCCTCTCCCTAACTCCCCCTACCCAACCCCCTCTCCTCTCCCTTACTCCCCCTACCATACCCCCTCCCCTCTCCCTAACTCCCCCTCCCCTACCCCCTCCCCTCTCCCTAACCCCCCCTACCTTACCCCCTCCCCTCTCCCTAACTCCCCCTACCATACCCCCTCCCGTCTCCCTAACTCCCCCTACCCTACCCCCTCCCCTCTCCCTAACCCCCCCTACCTTACTCCCTCTCCTCTCCCTAACTCCCCCTACCTTACCCCCTCCCCTCTCCCTAACTCCCCCTACCATACCCCCTCCCGTCTCCCTAACTCCCCCTACCCTACCCCCTCCCCTCTCCCTAACCCCCCCTACCTTACTCCCTCTCCTCTCCCTAACTCCCCCTACCTTACCCCCTCCCCTCTCCATAACTCCCCCTACCTTACCCCCTCCCCTCTCCCTAACTCCCCCTACCTTACCCCCTCCCCTCTCCCTAACTCCCCCTACCTTACCCCCTCCCCTCTCCCTAACCCCCCTACCTTACCCCCTCCCCTCCCCCCTTACTCCCCTCTTGGAGCCAGACTACATAAGTTGGCAAAATGTTGATGCATGTCACGTGATGACGATGCGCGGCACCGAAACCATGGTCGTGTGGAATATCAAATCTTTATTTTGGAAGTGTAAAGTTTCTTTTTCCCCCTCACAATGAAGGAATTCCACAAAGCTAACCCTTAAACTGTTATGTTTACTTCGTTTCCGTTTGCCCACCAATCGAAGTAATCCTCTTTGCATGTATCGTATGCTGGCTAAAAAGGGGTGAGTTAAAATCACTCTAAAAAATGACAGTCCAATGATCACCGGCTCGCTTCCATTTACTTTTTCGTCAGGTTTACCAAAAACTCAAGTATTTGAAGCCTACTATGCTTCTGTGAAATTCTTATAGGATATTTATTGCATGCAACTGTTGAAATTGAAAGTAATCCCAAGGATCTTTACGTGTCGAATACCGTTAATTCTGGATAGTTTTCTACGATACCTCTTGGATACAGAGGAAGAATGGGCGGCGAATTTGGATCCTATTCGGGAGGTGGGTACTCGTGGAATCATATCGGACTGCTCAGCGTTTCTTTGAGAAGGTTCTCGGACGTGCTCTTCACTTTTCCCTCTCGAATGGGCGAACGTGCGTTATCAGCTTCATACCTGCGCCTCCAAAGGGGTCGGGCTGGGTTGGATGCCCTGGCAGTGAAGACCCCTTTTTGGCGACGTCCCCCCCACCCCCCCAACACCCCATCGCCTCCTTTGTCATCATCTCGAAACGTCGCATGTTGCGCCAGTCTCCAAGTAATTCAACAAGAGTTGCTCATGTTAGAGGTAAAAATTGCACAATTTTGAAGAATAAATACGGTGTGCACCCCATTATAGACCTTGTTAGAATCCCTGGAATCGACGTGAAATATTGACACATTTTGCGTTTTACCCTTGAAATCTTTCCTCTGTATCGATGCTTTCCTTTTAATAACTTCTCTTAAGCCTGATGGATTTATCAAACTTCTCTTGATGCTGTGGCTGCATAGCATCGTGCAGATATTGAGGCATCAGAATTTTGATACAGTAGTATTTATTAACGTAAAACGTGTTTAATTAAACGGAAAGTGACAACTGCAAATAGTTAAGATTTTGAAACGTCACCCAGCCGTCGGCATAAATGAATTGATGCTCTCATCACGTCTTCCTACTAAATTGACCATGAGAGAAAAAGATCAGCGAGATGCCTCAAATGCCATTGTCACGCATTCGTTGATTCTAGGAAGCCCCAAACTAACGTGCGGCTCATTAAACCGCAAAGAATAGAGAAAAAATGAAATGCTGAATCTACTTTCAACATAAATTAAAAATGGATTGGAAAAATACGCTCTCTGAATTAATAATTTATTGAATATACTGGAATGAGTAGGTAAAATAAAATTGGAAATAAATATAGTAATAAAATCAGTTACAACTGTACTGAGTATGTAATTATATGTTACATATAATGTTTCATCATAGAATCGACAGAATGAGGATGCTATTTTGCTCGCAAAAGATATGGCATTAAAAGAACTGCAATTTGCGGAGAAACGGGAAATATTATTTCAAGCAGCCTTTGTCTTTTTTCATTGTTTTATCTAAACCCTTAATTTAATGCGTTGCTATTATTTTATTGTTTTTCTTGATAGCAGCTCGCCTCACATGCGCAGAGAAGGATTTTGCGCCTACAATTGTGTACGCAACTGTTTTAAAAGTCATTTACGCTGCTTTTGTGCTATTTGACATATTTATTGGTATTTGGCAGTGTATGGCATGGGGTGATCTCACACCTTACTTGCATGTGGTGTGAGATCACCCCATGCCATACCCTCTAGAAGGGGCTTTCAGGGTTTTATGTATATAACGAATCCATGTATCCTTCATTTTTATGGAACTAACTGTTTCATCACTCACGATGTTTGCTCGTTTTCTGAGCCCATTCGTCTGCATCACTGTTGAAACATTAATTTGGCCTTGAAATGTTTTAGTGATTCATCTAAGGTTCCTGCTCTACCATTCTAGTTCACCCTGTATTTTGATTATTTTTCAATTCATAGGAAACCTATTTTATATTATTTCCTTGCCTCACTTCCTTGCATCGAGTGTTGTTGCCTTTCTTTGTTCGGGTTATAATATCAATAAGTAAAAAGGCGATGTTTGATGAAGTCTCAATCCAACGGCACATGGTGGCGGGATACGGTCCATATCTGAAATCAGGAGTTCCCTTCCTCGCCCCCACCTCCTCCCCCACCCCCTCCCACACCCCCTCCCACACCCGCAACACAACGCGGAGCAGGAAGTGCTGTCGGAGGAACAGCTGCTCTCTCCATCCGCAGCCCATGCACCGGAATTTAATGGCCGACTCAATCCATTTTTCTTGGAAAGGTACGAGGAAAATTAATTCACTTTTGGTTGTCTCTTCCGCCATTCTTTCCGTCTCCATTTTAATGCCGTTCTTTTCCTTTATACTTTTTCACTGATTGTTGGCATTTCGAAGAATTTTTCCTCTTCATTGAAATTTGACGCATTGGTTCTGGGGGTCGTCATGTGCCAGATTTTGATTCCAACGGTATTTTGGAATAATTCAGTTATTACTGTTTTTTATTTATCAAATAAAGGAGTGGTAATACCACGTTAAGGTACGTCAGTATTAAATTTTCACTTGAAGGGAAGTTTGTAATGAAAAAAAGGTTTTTAGAGATCTCTGATTTTGTTTCGCCTCCACGTTAAGGGTAGTTGTGTTTAGTCATTTGGAAAGTGAGTCATCGTTCACAAGAGTTAACGAATATTAGCACTTTCATCGACAATATTTTTTGCATTTTAAAAAAATAAGTCATTCATATTATTTTATACAATTAGTAATATAACTTTGATTGGTAATAGATTTGTTCATCGCGGAATAATTAAACTATGTATATTTTCAGGGTAAATATCAGACTCAAAGCATGGGCGTCATCGTTAAGGTTTTGATCGTCGCCCACGCGTCGAAACTGGTTGTGCTGGAATTCAATTACCATGAAAAAATATACATTACAAAATAGTTCACTGATAATGAATTTTCACAACACTGAACGTGTGATCATTTATTTAAAATATATTCATGATTTCATCTAGCTTTCCTAATTTTACATTGCTTAACCTGTAATCCACCGTGCCATTGTTCACATTTCTAATTGATTTTCCTTCCTCCTCCGTCTTTAATCCCTGGTCTCTCTCTCTCTCTGATCTCCCCACCACAGTGAAACGTTTTGTTAAGAATCAGCGAGACCCGTTTACCTCATGCTAAACGTGAAACGATTATTTGTTCATGTAGCCTCTCGGGAAAACTATGCAATTTAAGGTATTGTTTGCCATTAATCATAAATTACATTTGAGCGAAAGGTGGAAATAATATCCCACTCACGTTTCACTCCTGCAGTCAATTAACGTTTTGATGCGAAGGAGCGATGTACTCATTGATTAGAACTCCACTCCAGCTCTTTCTTTACATTTAATTAACAAATAAAATCCAGTCTTGCGTTTATAATGATGTCCCGATTTGAATTGAATCCGGCATTACCAAGAACAGCTATCGGGTAATGTTAGTAATAATACTCGCCTCTCAAATGCAATAATATATCATAACTGATACTATACCAATAATCGTATCATCTAGAATTATCGCTAAATTTTGGGACTGACATGAAATAGTTTAAAAGGCGTTTTTCCACCCTAACTACCTGTGAGTACTATTACAATTTGCCATTGCTTTCTCGGAATCTAGAAATGCTACATTTACTAACGTAACACAATTTCTCCGTGTTAGTATTTCATGATTTCCCAATTCAAATCCCATTCGTCGTTTTCAGGATTTAGTTTTCCAAAACCCGCGTAAATAAATTTCCAAATTTAATTATTTCGTTGCCTATCGAATTATAAGCATTTTTATAATAAAACGGGGTAGTTTAATCACCCGAGTTTAGGGAAATTCAAATGAAATTACTTTTGAAAGACAATTGTAACTTTAATCCAGTAAGAAAACCGCTAAAAATTCCCAAGTTATTATTACCATTTTCATATAGGTTAAAATTACTTGACATAAGCAATCACTGAGTATATTTTTGCCATGAATATTTTTTCTCTCAATTTTCAATGAGCAGCTTTTTCGAATCTTTCTTTTCTAGCAGTAATATTTCTCAGGGGTGTTCCTTTTAGATGTTTCGCCTTTATAAATAAATGTTTTAAGAAAACTGAATACTCTGTTCAAAATCCATGTTAATATATATTTTTTAATAGAACTAAACGAAGAAAAACGCAATTAAAGACAATTAAATCGGCTGGTTCCCATACCTGTTTGGGGTACTAATTCAGTCAGTATCAATGTCAAATCCTCACGGGTTATGGTATAGGGGTGATTTCTGTTTTTAATAGGGCCATGTCAGTCAGGGCCTTCTTTACTCCTTGAAGCGGCTTATTTAATTGGCGCAGCCTTTAAAGTCGTGTTCGAGAATAGCAATCGAAAAAATTTCATACATTGGCCGTCAACATTTTTCGGGAGTTTCATTTCTAGCCTGTTTTCAACCCACCAAGATTACCAAATAGTTCCATTTATCTTTTCAGTCTATTCCCTATAATATCTATCTCCCCTCTTTGTAAAGCAGTAGCCTTACAGGGCCAGAATTTTTATGCTCACAACTCAGTTTGAAGAGATAAGAACTGATGATTGGAATCATATTTGATAGTGCTAGTACCTTTTATAACTGATTTGATTATCCCTTTGAGAATAGTGGAGACATTTTTGAATATGGAAGGAAAAAGGATAGGAACACACATAAAGGACGAACACAATAAACCCTGAGACCCACGGATCTCAGGGTAAAGTACGTTTCCTCGATAGCTCAAGTGGTTAAGAGCATCCGCCCGGCAAGTGGAAAGATCCGGTGTTCGAATCCCGGTCAAGGAAATATTTTTACTCTTGTGATCCGTTCGATTCCGCCTTCAAGAGATGGCTGACCGTTTGGTCAGTCGACTCAATCGCACAGTAGATGGCGACATGAAAGCATCGATACCGCTTAAAGAGCATCGGAATTCGCAATAGGGGCAATACGTCGCCTCCGCGTGAGGAAAGCCCCTGGAAGTGACAACATTCCAAATGTTGTCATCCGGGAGCTTCCGAAGGCGGCGGTGAGGTACCTGACAGCGATCTTCAATGGCTTTGTCAGGATTTCCTACTTCCCGACCACTTGGAGAAGAGCGAGAATCGTCTGTCTGCCGAAGTCACGGAAGTTGGAGGTGGATGCCGGAGAATTCCGGCCTATCTCCTTGCTCGACGGCTTCGGTAAGATATTCGAGCGACTGCTGCAAAGGCCACTGACTAACTTTGTCCGGAAGAATGATATCCTTCCGGAGGAACAGTTTGTCTTCCGTGCGCAGCATTCCACAGTCCATCAGCTGGTGAGAACGACAGATTTCATCACTGACAGCTTCAACAGGAATATGGTGGTTGCCGGAGCTTTCTTCGACGTCAGTAAGGCGTTCGATCGCGTCTGGCGTCCGGCTCTCCTGTTGAAGATGAGGCGACTCCATTTCCCACCTTGGGCAATCAGGATGGTTCACTCCTACTTGAGAGACAGGACATTCACAGTACTGTTTGGCTAGGGGCGGACTCGGGGGTGCGTCGGATCTCCGCCGGCGTGCCTCAACGCTCCGTCCTTGGGCCACTCCTCTATAATATCTATTCCCACGATATTCCAACTCGTGGAAGGAATATTGAAATCCTGTCTCTTTATAATGACGATACGGCCCTCCTATGCCGTTCCTGGCGGAAGGTGACTGCGGTGCAAAGGCTGCAGAACGCCGTGGCAGAGCTCCTTGAATGGTACTGCCGATTGCGTTTTGTGGTTAACGCACAAAAGACGAAGACGATCATCTTCTATCCGGGAAATGGTGGGCCACCAGAAGTGAACATATCGGTGAACGGAGTCGTCCTACCGTGGGAATCAGAAGTTACTTACCTCGGAGTGTTGATGGATCGCAAACTCCTTTGGAACGCCCAAGCGCTTCGGGTCCGTGCAAAGGCATACGCGGCGCTTAATCGACTACGGCCGATTATTCGCCCGCCTGTCTGAGTATGGCCACGAAGCGCAGACTATATCAAGTGTGCGTGCTCCCAGTCATCACCAACGCCGCAGCGGTATGGTCAGGAGTGTCGCGAACGAGTCTCGCTCAAATCCAAGCTGTGCAGAACTCTGTTCTTCGTGAAATCTTGGGACGCGGTAGTTACGCCCACGTCTCTGAAATGCACGAGGACGAAAAGCCGGAACCACTAGAACGTCCCTCTGCCTAAAATATCGGGAAAATTCTTTGAGAAAGCGGCAGAAGCAGAAGCGACCCCTTTAAGCGGCCCATTGCCTCCCTAAATACGGTGGACAGCCTTCCTGTGAAGAAGAGGCAAAGGCTGTTTAAGTGGGAAGAAAAACAAACGCCTGACGACGCAGATGAATTCCTCTGGCCTTAGTAGCCTTGGCGGCTGGAAAGGCGCAGAGCAGGGGCAGGCTACACAAGAGCCATGGAGTCAAGTATGCGGGAGTCCCTCATCTTCAACCTGAAGACGCCGAATGCAACTTCGGCGAAACTGTTGTCAGCATCAAACAACGACGCGGTTAAAACCATCAAAAACACCGCGAATATATATATATATATATATATATATATATATATATATATATGAATATTTGGAAGGCACAATAGAACAAATAACATAGTAACACTTAAAAGGACACTGACATGGTAAATTGTTTAAGCTTTCGGCCTTCTCCGAGGCCTTCTTCAAGTAAGACTGAAAATTTGCTGGAGAGAGGTAAGGCGGGGGAGGGGAGGTGAGGCGCAGGGAATGCTGGGAGGGAAAATAAAGATGGCGGTTAAGGGTGGGAATTTCGAAAGAACGGAAAGCTAACATATACGCGGATTCTCGAGTTCTCACCTCTACATTGGTGGCTGAATTGGGTAGGGATTCTAGGATGCTAAGAGCAAAACACTGGTCGATTGAAAGGTTGTGGGAATTTGCATGTGAAAGGATCGGAAGAGAGTAGTGTGAGGCTGAATTGCAGGAGTACCGGCGATTGTTCATTCGAATGGATAAGGGGGTAATGCATTCGCCTATGTAAAATGAATTGCATTGTTTGCATTACAAAAGATAATTAATGTTTTTTGAGAGGCAATTAGCGTGGGAACGAGGTGAGGGGGCAATGAAGGGATGTGGGGAGAGGGGAGTAGATCTGATAAGTAGACAAGTTTTACATCGGGGGCAAGTAGGGGAAATATGAGGACATTTGTCCGGGGGGTTGGTGGATTTCAGAAGGTTGTTCAGATTGGCGGGTCGTCTGTATGCGAGAGATGGGCATTGGGGTAGTAAGGATGAGGTCGCGTCATTGTCATGTAAAATAGGAAAAAGTTCTTTAAGGAAGGTTTTCAGTCTGTGGGATCCGGGGAAATAGGTGGTGCAAAGGTTGAGTCCTGCGTCAGATGTGGGTTTGTTTTTATGTGGTGTGTGTGGTCGGGTGGAGCGGTGATATATTTCCAGTGATTGCTGTGGTGATGTTTCATCTATAGAAGGTCTATCCCAAACATTAGTTGAATAAATCTTGGCGAAAACATTTATTGCAGATCAATGTTCAAATTGCTGAAATTCTTTAAAAACGCACCCGTAAGTATGGACACACCGATGTCAGCGCCTCTGCAACACTTCTGGTACGCTCTTGCAGAGCCATCGACTGGACCCTCGTTCAGGCTCCTCGTCACGGCCTCTTTTAAATAATCCAGTGGTCCAAAATGGTGCTCCAAGGTGTTGTACTTGGATCTTACTCAAAGACCCATGTCTCGTCACCAGTGACCACCTATTCTAAAATATTCGGGTCACTTTCCCCATTGGCCCAAGAGGTCCAAGGAAAGATTGGTCACGCAAGCAGTCTTCCGGAAGCACCTTCGGGACCATCTTGGCACACCCCTCTCTTGGATAAATCTTCTGTGAGAATATAACGCACTGTGTTTTTCTGAATATTGCTCTCTTCTGCATTCACATCCTGACACTTGGAGGTCAATCAGAATTGAGCATGGGCGGGCATCATATTTCCATCACATTGTGTTGTTGATGGATCAACCGTTGCGTCCAGGGCATTCCTCGTCGTCGACCTCCTTTCTCTCATCCCTGATTATCCTGTGCAGAAGCAGAAAACCATTCCTCGGGACATTGCTGTATCTCCCGAACCCGATTTTCCGAGCTTAACATTATATTTAAATCGCGTATCGTTGCTCCATGGAACGTGGCATCGTGAATTCGTGACGCGAGCCTCGAACAGGGGTTCGGATTTGTAGTGATCAACACAGTGTAACGGCCTGCAGACCACTAACTCGGGTCGCGTTGCTTTCCCAAGACCTCCCACCCCTAATCCCGCCGAAAATCGCCCCACTCCAGCCGTCTAAGTTCGCGGGAAAAAATTATCTACATTTTTTCGGGCAAAAAATGCACTTCAAAGACTCAGAATACCGTGGACAGGTTAGTCGACGCTCAACCTTAGAATGGGAAGCGTCGAAAAAATTTGCTTGTGGCCGCCTTGGTTCCAATTTCTGTCGACGAAATTATAGATCCTCTCAATTTTGTCAATGAAAAGTCGGCTCAATGCCTTTCACTTGTCGATTAAAATTTCCGTCGCGTCCACATTTCAAAATACGTTTATTCTTATTTTGGTTAAATTCGCCCATTGGCAACTGGCTACCATTCACCCGGCATCACTCTTTTGCTATGAACAGTGCCACCCTCCCGCGACACCCGCTTCTGAATATTAGTTGCGTTCAACTTTAGGACGTGCAAGTACATATATTTACTGCTCTATACACTGCCCTCTACAACTTTTCACATGGCTCTCTTACATTTCTAGCAATACAATTGATTTTTTAATGCAAGTTGAACGGCAACTTGGTTCTCTATGGCCTAAATAATACAAAAGCGTAGCCATTGGCTGCGTATTAGTATAGTTTTCACAGATTTAGGTCAATTTTATGTTGTTTTAAAGTCGTCTTAAACAGTGTTCGTCCGGAACATTAGTGTACTGATTTTTTCCCGCCGCTCCAGGCGTGCCCAGCACCGCTCTGACGGGCTGCGATTGGAGGGGGGTATGTTGGCAAGCGACGCTGAAAAAGACAGTCGGCTCTAAGCTGTGGTGTAGTGAGGAGCTCTGTTAACGCGAACCTCCACGCTCGACCCACGTCACGGAACGCGATGCCGAAGTTTTTGGAGCAGCGTTATTCCATCAAATTTGCGGTAAAGCTTGGGAAATCGTCTACCGAAACTGTCGGTATGATTAACCAGGCTTACGGGGAGTCAGCCATGTCCAGAAACATGATCTTTCGGTGGCACAAGATGTTCGTGGAGGGCAGAGAAGAGGTCGATGACGAACCACGGCCTGGACGCCCATCAACGACACTCACCGACGAAAATGTGCGAAAAGTTCGCGATGTACTGAACTCTGATCGTCGTCTTAGTGTTCGGATGATAGCAGAGCAGTGTAATGTGCCAAAAACAATAGTGCACGAGATTATTAGGGAGCAATTACATCTGGCGGCTGCATCACGACAATGCGCCGTCTCACACCTCGCTTGTCGTGTCGGACTTCTTGGCCAAGCACGGCGTGGCAACGCTGCCGCACCCGCCCTACAGCCCGGACTTGGCACCACCGGACTTCTTTCTGTTCCCGAAGATAAAGAGGAGTTTGAAAGGAACGCGATACGGGACTTTGGACGCCGTCAAAGAGGCCGTGACGACGTGTCTTCGAGAGGTTCCCGATGATGCCTTCGCGGGAGCGTTCCAGGAATGGGAACGCCGCTGGAACAAGTGTATCGACTCACAAGGGTCCTATTTTGAGGAATATTAGCTTAAGATATGTAAAAGTGTAATAAATTTTTTTTCCTGAGCTCAGTACACTTATTTTCCGGACGAACCCTGTACCTTACCTTGAATTTTCCATTCATCCCCATACTTTCCTGTTCGGGAGTTCGGAAATCCCTTCGCCCTACGTCCAATATCTCTCAATAATTGATTTCCTACCCAGTTGTACGTCATTAGCCTCGAAGTGAATTGAAACTCGGGTACTCTCCTAGTTTCTGAGGTCGGGTCCATCCTGAACCACTCGCGGGAGCATAAGTACTTGGACACATTGATGCGCTGCTTTCATCACTTCGGGCGGGAGAAGCTGCGATTAGCTCGAGGAGCTTGGCACTGAAGTCGAATGAGAACAGTGAACGCGATGTTTGAGTCTCTCATCTGAGAAGCGGCATGCTCTCTTTACTGATTGCTCACCCTCTCATTGAATGCACGGGGAATGAAAATGCATTAAAACCCGCACAGACGAGCCCCAGTTGAGTAAAAACAACTGAAAAATGAAATCAAATAAATGGATGTAGATAAATATAGATGTAGATTTATTTCTTATGTTGGTGCTTAAACATTTCCAAGAAATGTACTCCTATGCTTACTGTGATTTTATGTGCTGTCTTTAACATCTTGGGGCGTCCCTGAATACCACTCCGCTTTTAATCGCCCACTCGATGCAGCACAACAGCCTGGTCCTTCGAATTCCACGTCGGATCATCTCGCCCTCGATTCCGGACTGTATTCAGCGCAGTCCATCGTGTGCTTTGGCGGTAATGACGAAGTGGGTGAGAGAGTTGAAATGGCTCGGGGCGGTTGGGGATCTACATGGCAACCGTGCCCCAGCCTAATGAACTCCGTTTCAAACTCTCTGGTTGGGCCGCCTTTATCTGTCCAGGGAGACTTCACGGTGGTCGCGCTTCTCACGGACTCATCCTTCACGTTAGATTTCTCAAAGGCTCCTTCCTTCCCTCCCTCCCACTCTCTCTTTCCACCGGAGATGAGAAACGAGCAAAAGTCGAAAAGAAGCGCGTTACGCTCTTCTTGCACGCGACACTGGTGCTCGCTGGGCGGAAGAGGAAAACGAAATACTGCGTGATTCGCGGCGCCGGCCGTATCTGTTCAGGCGGGCTCGTGTCAAGACAGCGGAAAGGCACGATTCGGCGTGCGTTGAGAATTCCATGCCGGGGCGCATTGAGAAGGCGAGGGAGGGCGAAGGAGACGCCGGAAAAGTATTGAAAAGGAAACAGCAGGCGAAGAACAGTAATATTAAAAAATGACCTTCAGCTCAATAACGGGGCCATTCAAAAATAAATATGAAACAATGAAAGTCGTTTAAAAAGAAAGAAAAAGTTAAATTCATTTGCACCGAACGTACATCTACATCTATTTAATACTCCCACAAGCCGCCGTAATGGTGTCTGGCGGAGGGTGTTAGGGCAACACCCGTAGTTAAAAAAAACCTCATGTGAAAGCAATAAATTTATAGTCCACAAACAACGTAAAATACTAACAAATGAGATCCTCCTTGATTACATCATGGAAACGGAATCTCAATTCAAAACGATTTGCATTGCACTTGTGGAAAACATATCGAATATTTAATAGATTATGATATATTGGTAGTAATGAACTGAATTTTTAAGGTTTCGTGATGCTCATTGGTTTCTTCATGTTTGCGTATTTACAGATTATCGGAACGGAAAAATACGCCATGAAAAATGCATTCAAGGGGAATGGAATTAATTGCGTAGAAAATTTATTGCTTTAAAATAAAAGATATTTCAGCCCTTTTCCTCCAAATAAAAAGTTTCAATATACGGTGCTCGCATCAAGAGTCACCTTTAAGTACAAGACAAATGCGTTTTTGGTATTTCACCAGAAACAAACCCTGTGAATTGCAGCGCGCCTCGATTATCGAAACTTCTCTCTGTGGAAAAAGGCTGAAATCTCTTTTTCAAAACGACTTCCTTCCACCAATTCAAACCAGAAACTGTGAATTCCAAGTTTAATATAGATCTAATATCCACTCCTTCCACCTTTTTATGTCATGGTATTCAGTTATTAGGAAGTGCGGGTATTTTAATTTGCCAGACATTTGATGGATGAACACTATTCTAATAATTGAAGTTCAATTTAAATTGTTTATTGTATTTGAATGCCGCATGTACACCAAGTTATAACTCAATTACACCACTTGGCTATGCTAGAAAAACTCAAATAAATATATGAAAGGAAAGACTGGACTCTGCCAAAGCTATCAAAAATTGCAATATTTTCTACATTCAAGGTTAAAGGATTATTAGTAACATGAAAGAGAAACTGCGACTGCAATTAACTCATGTGGGTGTTTATACATGATTGCATTTAATGTAAAAAAGTGTTCCAAATAATTTTTCTATAAACTAAATGCAATACTAGGATGAATTTTAACACAGGAGTATGTTATTAGAAATATTTAAAATCCATAAAAAAATGAACTTGGAAATTTAATAAAATTTTGTATAATTACTAAGCTTACTTATTATAATAAAACACGTCTGTTGGTTAGAGAACGCTGCGTGGGCGAAAATTTCGCTGTAATATCATTGCTCTTTTAAATTTGTTTAACGCCGAGAAATTAATCCACTTCCCAACCCGGTTAGCTCGGCGTAATGAGGTCGTCAGCTTACCGGAAAACTACAGATTCTAATGCCGCTTCGGTCGTGAACGTTATTTAGTCTTGTTAAGGAGTCTCTGTGGACGAGTAATCATGCTTTTAGACCAACCAAGCAATCTCATTAATACCAAATTACTGCGATTATTATTAGTCAGCTTATCAGAGAACCTAAAATTCAATTAATTTTCCCACGAGCAACGTGACAGGCGACGGAGGAGCGAAAATTACGTCAAATGCTGACGGTTAGAGGGAGTAAGTTGTTTTCACTAATTTCCATGTGAAAAGAGGATACATTCTTGGGTTTTCCGGGCTAATTTTTATCTTCTCCCCACATCGAGAAACCTGGTTTAATTTTCGAGCCAGACCAAATTTCAGAGTGGCATTCTGCTAAATTAATCCCTCCGCAGGCCCTCCTTGTGCGTGGAGAACTTGTGAAGTCCAATGCGACATCTTTCGGGAGGGACTTTCTAGCAGTGTGACCCTCTTACAGCCATCGTGGGCATGGGAGTTTCCCTTTCTCTCCTCCCACGTGCCTCCATCCGTGCGTCCCGAGGAAAAGGAATGAAAGTGCTCGACGCGTGAGATCATTCCCACCACTACTGGCTCGTAGTTTAAGAGGACGAAGAAAGATGGAGAGAGAAAAATCGGCCACTTCGGAGAGCTGTCTGTTATTTTTTATGCATCTATTCATTACAAATTAAAAGTAATTATCAAAGGAGCGACTATTTTCTAATTACGACTGTTGACAAAAAGATATAAAATTGATAGGGCGAGTACAGCCGAGTTATATTATCAGTAAAGAAGATTCTGCTGGTACTATTATTTATTTTTAGCAGTAGTCTACCGTCAAAGTTAGGTTTTGAATGGACACCGAGACACATAACCATCGCCTTGCTTTTTAGCTCTGTCCCAAAAAGACACAACCTGACACCAAACACTATACTATATTAAACTGTCCTTCGTTTCCGAATACTTTCTATGTTCTTTAATTCTGTCCAACATCCCCAACCGTTTCCCCTTCCTACCTTGCCTGACTCTACCCTCTATCACAGTCTTCAGCATTCCATCGCCAATTGAAATACTACTCTACGTCCACTTTTCGTGCCCCCTGTGGAACTCCCTCTAAACTCCCACTTTTCGTGCCCTCTGTGGAAGTCCCTACAACTCCCTCTCATCCCCGCCATGACTAGAACTTCGCCGATGATTTTACTTTCCGTCCATTTTCCTTTCTCTATCCTGCTCCACACCCACATTTTAAAAACCTCCAATCCATTCCGATAATCTTGCTTCAACTACCATTCAATCGCACCGTGCAAAACCACGCTCCACACCAAGGTTTTCAATCATCTTTTCTTGATACTTTTTTCGGCGTTTTTGCAGCCAACTTCATGCCCCTTTGTGGGTGTATTCTTTTCATAAGGCTATTCTTCTTCTGATGTTCCTTCTAATTTGACCATCGGAAACACTTCCGAGATAGGTTAACTGCTCCCCCTGCTCCAGTTCATGAAATACTATTTTCACAGCCTTCCTCCTGCTCAAAAACGTCATAAAATTTGATTTATATTCATCAATGATCATATCTATGTAATTTTCATACCCCCTGGACTACCGCGACCAAAAAAGATATATATATATATATATATATATATATATATATATATATATATATATATATATATATATATATATATGATGTAGAGCGTTGGACTACTGACCGGAGGGCCCGGGTTCGATTCCCGAAAAATCCACTCAGGGCACCTGCTGCTCCACGCAATATATTTCTCGGGTACCAGATCTTCTTGGGAAACCATAACCAGTACAGGAAAAGCAACTAGCCCCCCTACTCTGATTTATGAATTTAACACGCCGTATAGGGCTTAGTACTGGGTGAACTCTACCATCACCTATCAAACCGACCTTCGGATTGATTACTGTGTTTATGGTTTATACATATTTATTTACATATAAAACACAAAAAAGAAACTCGTATTCCGAATTTTCGGTGGGTTAACCACCTCATGAGGAGTAAAAGAAGGAACGAGTTCCTTCCTTCTCCCTTGAGGAAGGTGGTTTGACCACCGAAAATTCGGAATACGTGTGAGTTTCTTGTTGGTGTGTTTTTGTTCGCCAGTGCTACCTTGATGTTTATTATTACTCACATCCGTGAGACTTTGAAATAAGTTATATATATATATATATATATATATATATATATATATATAACATACATATATATACTACATATATATATATATATATATATATATATATATATATATATATATATATATAACATACATATATATACTACATATATATATATATATATATATATATATAACATACATATATATACTACATATATATATATATATATATATATATATATATATATGTAGACTTGATTCCGATCGATTAAAATTGAGTCAACCTACCTTCGACCCGGAGAACAGAGTTAACCTCGGGCTAATCCTTAAGCCGCGTGACCTTCCCCTGGGCCACCTGCGGTTTCCCAGGAAGGTCCCGTTCACAGAAAATCACTCTGCTTGGGATTCGCTGGGGCTCTGCTTCTCCCGGGTTTGAACCCGGGGCCTTTAACTCATCAGCCATCGAGTGCTCCACACAACATGCGAACACGCTGTCCTCGCTCTCTACCACTTTCCCCGATTTCTTCTCCGTAATATTCTTTCGTACACAAACGGGAAAAAAATTCGAATTGTCCGGGAGTGGGTGATTTAAACCTTGTTTGTACATTTTTCCAACTTGACTCAAATCAAGCATGATGTAATACATTCGAAAGAATCAGGTTAGGTGAATTGGAAGTTCGTCATTATGAAAAACAACAATCTGCACTTTTCCTCAGGTTTATTGGTAACGTACGACGCGTTTTGGCTCAGAAAACCATCTTTAGGTACAAGTCTTGAACAAAGTCTCGGAAAAGTGCAAATTCGTTTTTTCACATAATGCAATGCTAAATTATTAACAAAAAACGAAGAGAGAAAAAGCGAATATTAAATTTTAACTAAAATATGCAGCTTAACAAGTTACAAGTGTTTAAATAAATACGTTAAAGAAATACGACACTGTTTTTAACGTTTCAATAGGTAATATTTTCTGTTAATAAACCTCACTGTATGGGTAGGTTGGGTTCCTCATTCAGGTTTAAAGTTTTGGGTCCATAATGCAAATATTTTTGTATTTATTGATGTATCAATTTGAAAAAAATCAATGAAATAAGATGGTCATGTCGAGGTTAAATTCAAGCCCAGCCAATGAAAACCAAATTGAAGGTATTATAATTTCTTTTACTGATGGGGAAACTCTATAGTTGATTTGTGCAAACACTAGTTTGGACACACAACTTGTCATGAGGAGGTACTACCAGTCCCAGAACATAATGCATTATAAACATGCACATGACAATATGTTTTGTTATGAATTAAACTCTCTCTAAAATAAGGACTGGAGGTAAGTAACGGTATGTACCTAATTATTTCGGGGCTTAATATTTACACTCCGCACATCTACATCATCCACCGCAAGCCGCCGCAGGGGCGCGTGGCGGGGGGTGTTAGATCACCAACCGTAAAAGAGGATAAAACCACATGCAAAACCAAAAAAGTCATGCAAAACTGCACCCGGAGAGGCGTAGAGTATATTCATGCAAATGCCATTTTAACTTACACGCATGCAAATGCACATGCTATCAACTACCATCCGCATTCATATGCACTTAAAAATGTTGTAAAAATCTCTCCAACAACGTGGCAATTCAGAATTGAAAGGTAAGATCACATGGGCATGCAACTTGTAGCCTCCACCCCCATACAGAGTGAGAGACGAGGAATGGAAGAAGAAGTTTAAAAAAAAACAAACAAAGCAGGGCAAGCAATACTCTAACGAGCATTACATTCTTTAATTACAGTCCCTTGCGGTCATGCGGGAAGGGTTTTGACGAAAAAGCCCACGAGGTTAGAGAAAATCCATGCATTGGAGTAGAACTAATTATTCCCCAGAACTTGCAGGTTGCAAGTGGACTTTTGCTACGTACAGGCTGACGGGCTCGGCCTGTAAACCTTACCCTGTCACCCTTTCCGTTCTTCGAATAATAACTGCTGCCCTGGCATCCCCACTCCAAGGGACATGCGTTCGAATCTCGGGGACGTAAAACCTTGGAGACCAGTGCCCTCTTCGAAATCCCTCCCTGCACTCAGCATTCCGTTTCGCCCACGTTCCGCGCACGCCCGGCGAGACGTCCCTCCACCGCCCCCGCGCCCTTTGCCTCGCATCAACGTTCGGGAATTCCATGGCGGGGCCCAGGGGAACTAGTATCTCGGCTAAGCGGGTAGCCAGGGCGGGGGGGGAGAGCGGCCGCCCGTCCCTTCTCTCGGATTCCCTGTGGCTAGTCCTCAGAATTACTCAAACCCACGAAAGAAAATCGTAATTAAAAATTAAACGTGTATGCATTTGAAAAAATGGAAAAAGGAGACATGATTTATGCAATTGAATTTCGTCCAGTGAATGAGACTATTGAATCGATCCCAAATCTCAAAATTGTGTGTTGATTTACTCCTTTAAAGTTAATGAATAAAATCATTTATTTTTTACAAAAAGTAGTTTGAATACTTATAAATTCATTGCTTTCTAGCTCCCTTATCACACAATACTTCTTGGAGAACCTTACTGAAAATACCCGACCACTCGAGTGTAGCTGATGAATGCCTATCAATTCGATGTAAGAGTGAGGCTTTTTCAGACGAACAGCATTTTTATAGCCCCTTATAATGAAAATATACCCACATTTCAGGTCAAAGTGTAGGTTTCTTTTGGGTACGTCGGCGTCTCTGGAGCAGTGGGCGTTCTCACCTCGACTCCATCCCTCCGACTGGTCGTCTTAAGGGCGCGCGGGCCGTGAGAGAGGGACACCGGAAGAGGAGTCGACGCCGAGGACCGTCCTCCGTCGCACGCATTCCTTATAGTTTTCTCACAAGTCTTTCGGGCGTCCCCCAGCGCCACCTCAACGGGGCCTCGCCATCGAGTTGTCCGCGGTTTCAGCACGCCCGATCCCGGAGAGCGGAGTCGATGGTTCCCTTCGCGGAATGGACCGTCTGGAGCACGGGGGGGAAGAGCAAGAAGAAACCTGTGGGTGGTTCGAGAGGATCCACGTGTCCTCGATGCCTTCGACCCCATCGTTCCCTCGGACCCCTCCCGTCCCCGGGGCTCATCCATTTATCTTCCGCCATTTCTCCCTCCTCCTCGTCTTTCCCAAACCGTTCCTTATTCGCCCTCGCCGATCCTTTCTCGCGCCCTTCCTTTCTCTTTGTTTCATCAATTTTTCCGTCGCTCTTAATCCTCGTCCCTGCCCTCCCGTTCCTCGGCCTCTCGTTAGCCATTCCACGCCCTCCCACCCTTGCCCACCGCTTCCTTCCCTCCTGCGCCCTTCTTTATCCCCAAGCCGTCCGGCGGTCTTCTTACCCCCTCCTCCCCCCCGCTTACTTCGCTTCACTTTCCCTCCCCCCCCTCTCTCTCCCCCTTCTGCCCCCCCTCCATTTTGCCCCCCATTCCTTTAATTTCATTCCATCAATATCCTCGTCTCCTCAGGTTCATTCTCTCCTCCATCTCCCGCCCCCCCTCTCCCCACCCCCTCTCCCCACCCTCGTTGCGCCGTCAGCGAAGGCCATGCCGGTGCTCCCTGGGGCCACATGTGCTCCTTCTTAAGGGTTTGTGCTCCCCTTCCTCTCTCCTCTCTTATTGATTTAATTTACGTGGAAAGTTCTAATTTGGCTCGATTACTCATGAATGCGTAAAGGCGACCTCAAAATAGGAATTGAGTGCATTAATTTGTGTGTTCCAAGCGGCGTGGGAGGGTGGGATGGCGTGGAATGGGGTGGGTGGGGGAGATTAATATCGTGTTCGGACGGCCGCCACCTTCCCTCCCTTCGAGAAAAGGGAAAGTGAAGAAGTTAATTGTCTGAGTGGAGATTCTCTTGGGCAAACTTTTCTTCAATATTGTGGCTGAGGGATTCCTGGGAATATGTTGCCAATAATTTGAACTGCATTTAAATGAAACAATAATGGTGGAAGAACCAATCTTATCAGTGGTGGGGGTGACTTGTCCTGGCCTGCTTGTCTCCATCGCTGTGCATAATTAACCGCAACCTAGGAACTTTGTGGAAATCATCAGCAAATTTCGCGTTACGGTAAATATAACTTGGTGTAAACACATTGCTGTGTTTAAATCATTTTGTTCTTTATTTGAAGCATTTTGTTTCACGTCAAATTTGGTAAAATAAATCTCGGAACTCGCAGTATTAACTTTTGTGATCGCTGCTTCATAGATTTGGAATCTTTCCTGTGTTTGGCTTTACGCTGCGTTCGGAACCCATCCGTCGTTGTTATAGAGTGAATTGGCTTGAGATGGGTGCATAATAAACGAAATGATAACGGCAATCGAAAATTTTGTATTTGATATTTGGTCGCTGAAATTATTTAGCCCGAGCTTAACATTGATATCTTAACGGAATCCGTCTTGGTGCTCATCAGTTGTGTCATTCGTGGAAACATCGGACGTGATAAGGGATGTGCCATCATTTGGTGTAGTTAAACAAACGATTTGAACAGAATTTCGAATGGCCCATGAAACATATTACACGCAGTCTTAGACTTAGAAGAACTTCCCGTCCGCCCAAATCCTTGCCTGTCCTCCATTCGTCCTACCTCCAACCCCCCTCCGCACAACGCCTCTTCTCCTTTCTCCCTCTTCGCCGCCCGCCAGCACTCTCTCTTCATTCACGGGCTTCAACATCCCGCCATATCACAACATCTTAGCTGCACTTCTCCTGAATCTGGAGGGTTTTCGCTTGAAAACATCTCTTCTTTCCGCCATCACGCACTGCACATGACTTCATCTTTTGTCTTCCTCGATTCGACCATCGCCTATAGAACTTTATTTCTCAAACATTTGCGGGGTCCAGAGTTCAAAGCGCTCTCCTCTTAACTTCCTCCCTTCCCTCGAGCATACAGCGCTGCGCTCCGCATCTGAGCCCTCATCCATCTTTCCCTTAACTCTTCTCCTGCGGCATCTGCGACTCTTTGGAAAGTTTTCCTTTCCCCAATGCAATTCTCATCTCTCCATTTTTACTCCTGCCCCGTATTTATCCCAAATACATAATCAGTTTCATATAATTTAAATCAGTCCTTCGTGAAGTACTGCTCTTCTAACTTCTTGAGAGTTTCGATTATTATGAATCTGATTACTATTGTAAATCTCTATTCTATACTTGGCGCACTGAAATTCATCCAAAAATCACAGAAAACCATTCGAATTACGGATGAGTAATCCGTGGTCTTCACCGACAGATTTCATTAGATTCCATCTTCACTCCCATGTCTAACTATTCTCATCGTTACGTTGTAATGCGGTCACTTACTCACTCACCGGTTATTATGAACAACCGTGGGACACTCTCCCTCACCCCATCAATTCCCATTCCGATCACGTCATCAATTTCGCACTTAAGCTGATATAAACTAGTTTTTTCGTGTAGAAGTTTTCGTAGCAATAAAATAATTTTAATAATTTCGGTGTTTATATTTCCCCCAAAACCTTTAACATGCGCGACATCGCCAGATGGCGATGGACTTGATGATGTCGCAACGTGACGAATCTCGCTCCGGTCGTCACATGAAAAGATTTTTTTGGATTGCAAAGTTTTGCTGAGTATTCCACAGAGTGACTTACGTATTGTAACTCTGTAAATATCATGAGTTGACTCAAATCTTTGTGAGACTATAATTGACGCATAATTTATTCGATATCCGGAATTTATATTTGAGTCTGATCAATGAAATTTATGGAAGCTTAAGCTTAAAATAGAACTATTACATTTTTTTACTGACTTTTGCAATAAGTTCCTCGATTTTTTCAGCATGGCTCGGAATATTCTTTGAAGGTGATGTGTGACGAAGCTAACTTCGACATTAAAACCACACTAAGGCGATGGAGTTTTATATTTATATTAAGATACCATCAATATTAATTGCAAACTCGTTGCTAAATCTCGGAGGACCCCTTTCGTACGATGAAACTCCCTCTTTGAATTTCGATTTTGGTGCATAGGCTTTTGCGTTTTGTTTCCGGTCGACGCCTGTGTTTACGCTTCAATTCCAACAAGCATTTAGTTGCCATCACATCAGAGTCCAACTAAGGGTTTAGCGAGAAAACAGCTTTAATTTTAGAGACAATTTTAAATTCCAAACGTTTTATTATTATTTTTGGTTATCTAACTATACCTTGCCTCTCCTAACAGAACACAACCGAGCATCCTACTCTACATCAGGTCCCTCTTCATGTCTGTGTTCTTCCCTTCATTCTGTCCAACCCGCCCATTCTATGCCCGCCCCTTCCTCGTTTGCCTATCACAATCTTCATCATCCCACGGCCAAAATTGAATAAAACTCCTGAATAGAATCCCATTTTCCCAATTGAGCATTTTGAATTTAGTCCTGAAATAAGCATCGCGTAAATGGACCTCTGTTTCTCTTTTCCGTTCTGAAATTAGTTTACAGCATCGAATACGGTTCCCATCTCAAACTATACGATTTTAAGAACCCTGAATTTTGCACTGAAACGAGCATCGCGTGCATCTGCCTTTATTTCTCTTTCCAGATCTGAGAATCGGATTTGGCTCATTAATCAGATACCCCCTTTTGAAACATATATTTTAAGAATCCTGAATTTGTTACTACCTTCAGTACTGAAAATAGTGTTAATCTGCTTTTAGGGCGCTTAAAATAAATTGGTAGCATCATTTACTCTGGGAAACTTTACATATCTCGAAAGAACTATGTGGATGGCACTTAGTGAAAATTATAACATTTTTCTAACAGTAAAATTATCCCTCCCGTTTGTATATTCTGTCCCCAAAGTATGCCCTGAAGTTCTGAAGAATAATTTCGTGTCATTAATTTTAAGCTAAAATGTAATATTTTCCAACATCTCTTTTTTTTACCCTCCGTCCTCCTCTCAATTAAAAAATAAGATGAATTTTTAATTAACTTCAAAGACTTTTAGAAATAGTAGCATATGTATTTGCTTAAATTGGGTAACGGCATTGACTTTGTTTAAATTGTAGTTTTCATTTGCCATATTACTTAGCCTTGCACTTTTTAATGATTGAATTAGCTTTAAATAGTTTTGCATTCGTATGGGAGGCTAGAAATGTCTTCTCTCGAAGCCACCAATGTTTCTCCTGGGCTAAATAAGAATATGGTTCAATTTTTTTATTCATTCAGTTTTTCTCGTCTCGCAATTCGTAAGTAGAACGTTGGACACTCTTTTATCTCTTCGAAGTGAACGATGGCTAGTTGTTAATGCATTTTATATGGTTAACATATTTGGTTCTGTTGCATACCGTTTAGGAAATATGAGTCTATGATGATACATCTGCGCTACACGCAGCCATGATTAATGTAAAATTACTACTTGTTATTGCTAATATACTGGTTAAGGCAGCTTTTGGGTGGACACAAGCTACCATATAATTCTATTAAGACGGATAGTACGGATAGGTGAAATATATAATTACAAATAACGTTTAAGACGGACAATATAAAAAAATTTATTTGGTAATATTACGGCACATTATTAATCACACGGACTCCTCACGAACTGACATAATCATTTGCCTACTGGGCAGCAGTTTATTTTTTGGCTGCCCCAGAACACGGTTAGGCACACGCCCTTTCCTATGATTTATAGTTCTTGAATTAGGGTTAGGTATTGGAATTGCTGGTGGAATTCCAACTCGCCTTTGACTCCACTGCCTTATTTTCGCCTTCACTCCTCAAACTTTCTGGCCTCTCCTTGCTGGCTGTCCGAAATACCTGTCCTCTTCCTCCCCCATGCTCCCTTGCCGAGGATTCTCGTTTCAATCATTGCCTTTGCCCCATTCCATTTCTCCGCCTCCGAATTTCCCCAAAAAACTCCCTCTTTCCCAACCGTATCTGACACTTCTTCGCTTTTTGTTTTTCTTCCCATATACGCCTCCTCCTTTCTTCTCCATGCGAACATTCCAAAAGCCTCCAGTCTACGCTCGCCCTCTCGTGTCAAAGACTAAAAATCATGAAGGGGTTCGATCAATGCATCTTTTTAATCATTTTTCCTTACAACTTTGCCCGGGGATCCGGCCACCACCTCTCTCCTCTTCCAATGAATCTTCATCCATTGCAATTTTTGACCTTCATTTCTTTGCCATCGTCCCTAAAACATTACGTTTTGAACGAATTAACTCATTTCATTCAACTCTAGTACTCAGCTTGGATCACATCTTGAGAATGTCTACACTGAAGGTTTCTTATTGTTTATCTTAATCTCATCAATCTCACAATAATGAATTAATTCACTCTAAAATGTCTACACAATGTCTAAAATCACTAAAACGTCTGAAATAATATTCTACTAAAGCTCTATTACACGTAAATACACGAAATAACTCCCCACTTACATGCCATTCCAAAACCCTTATCTCGTACCTCAGTAATTTTATCTTGATAGAGTGAGGTCCTAGTTAACAAAATACATGATCGAATACGTACTGCCGTATTTTGCTTTTTCGACTATTACGATCCTTCCCAATTTTCATTTTCGTGCAGTCTGGAAACTGTAGTTAGGTTACGAGTTAGTTGGTACAAACTCCCTCAGTCTAGCATCGTATTATGATGTACTTTCAGCAACCCCCCTATCATTTTAACTTTTCGAAATTCACAAAAGAAACAAGAAAATCCACTCTTCTGTGGATTTCATAGGAAGGTGTAGACCTTCCTATTATACTACCCTTCATCGCTAGTATGGCCTCGCACAGTGCCCTAACTTTCCTAAATATGAATTATTATTTGACTATGTCATCAAGAGCCTTCTTTTTCTCCCTTTACAGCATGCCGGTCATTTTGTTCATGCTACCTGTTTCATGTGTGAAATTAATTTTTTGTTATTAAACCCCTATGTCGGAATTACACAGTACAGATCTAACAAAATCTTCTAGCCGGGCTCATTACTCTCAAACGTTACGGCATATCCCATATGCCCTATATACATACAAGTCTCCCTTCAATTTTTTCTGAGTTCTATTGTGATTCCGCTGAATTATTGTGTTTTCAAACTTTTATTGCGTTCTTTATTTCTAAAATCCTCCATAACACATTAATTATCTTGCACAGTTCTATTTATAATATTTTCTTTGTTGTATTTTATCGCTTGAGTTCAATAGTAGATTCTTTGCACATTCGTCCCGCCAACTTTACTTTTTGTAAATTGTATTTCCTTGTTATTTCTTTTTCAATATTTCTCCATCTTCCTCTACCATCCTTATAATGCTTTCCCTTTGCCCACGCTTATAACTTTATTAATTGATTGTTGCTATTTCTTCCCTTTTATTTCAACAAACTCTTTTATCCTTCCTCTTTAATTCCTCTTGATTCTAAGCGCTATTCTACAGCATATGAAGAGTACTCTCAATTTGCATCTCCCGCAAAATATATCCTCAAAATAATGTGGCCCAGAAACTTTTGTCGCATTAAACATATTCGGTGTCTTCTTGTATCTACTGGAATTTTCCCTTCACCTTCCCTTATCCTTTAAACCCAGAAATTTGCAACCGCTTCACTGCTGGGATGTTTGGGCTAGCAAAGACTGCTTGGGCCACCTTTCATCAACGTACTTTACAGCCCTTCTATTTAATCTCGGGCATGTTACCCCCTCCCAATAGAGCCACCACACCCATCGAAGCGCTCATGCCTCCTCACCCGTCGAGTCAAGAGAGTCCATGGGAAGGGGAAGATCTTTTCGTTGCTCGTATCAATTGGAGCACCTTTTGATTTACATTATTTTGCTCTTTAGGTCTCATACTTACCATTCCCTGCTTGACAAATTCCAAAGAAACTGCGGGAGATACCGCAACAGTAACTTTTAACGGAGTCGTCCGCTGATGTGCATTTCAATGCAACAATTTCAGAGTGTAAAAATCATTCGCAATCCCAGTCAAGGCGAATGATTTTTACACTCTGAAATTGTTGCATTGAAATGCACATTAGCGGATGACTCTGTTAAAAGTTACTGTTGCGGCATCTCCCGCAGTTTCTTTGGAATTTGTCAAAGGATAAACACCATAAGTGTTTAAAGTTGGCTTTAACCTCGTGGACTGTGGCGCCTCGCGCACGAATACGAATGCCTGTGACATTGTGTGTACGGCATTTCGTCACAACATCTAGTTCCTTTAAAAGCCCCAAAATTTCAGAGTTTAAGAGGACGCCTCGGTAGCTAGACGTGTCAGTGTTCACCGAGTGTCTAAAATTCGCCGGCGTCCGAGGCTTCGGCCGCCGGGGTTTGGAGAGCGGCACTGCCGGACTCTCTCGGAAATCGAGGTTCCGATCGTGTTTTGTTTCGAGCGGCGGTTGACCACCTAGTTCATCAAGAAGCGTGCGGTTTGACTCTCGACTTCTTCCGCCGGGAAGGCCGTACTTTTGTTTTGTTTACTGGATCAAGACTGACCTTGACTCCTGGTGTATAGCTTAGGCTCCTTTTTATTTGCTACCGCCGGGTGCGTGTAGCGGGGAGGGAGTGCACACGAGTGTTTTTTTTCTTTCTTTCTTGGAGTGTCTTCAGTGCGCTCTTCTTCTTCTTTTTTGGTGCTGGCGTGCTTCATTTGATTTGTTTCAAAATGGTCGTGCGTCGCGTTAACACGCTCGCCTTGCAAGTTGATGAGAAGGCGAAGCCCCCTACTCCGTTGGAGGTCCACCTCTTTACACTAGAGTCGCTGGGCCTCACACCCGAAGAGATTGTGGCGATCCAATTTGGATATAACCGCCATTTGGTATTCTTGAAATTGGCAACTGAAGCTACTATGAAGAGGATTCTAGATCTTATCCCACGAAAACTACCGTTTCCATCCAAAAATGATCCTAGGACGACGATTACTATTGACGAGACCTCCGGTAGCCCTTGTAATGTCAGTGTTCTATGTGTCCCTGTGGAGATCCCATTGGAAGATATAACAGGCGAGCTTGAACGTTTTGGAAAAATCCATCGCTCGTGGGAGAACAGGTGGGAGGGCGACAAATTGGCGCGCGTGTTGACAGGGTAGAGAGTGGTGCGGATGACGGTCGAAAGAAATATCCCCTCGTACCTCCACATCGGCGGCAACCGGGCCATCATCATCTACGAGGGTCAGCGCCGCACCTACGCCCGTTGCAACCAAGAAGGTCACGACCGCAAGACCTGCCCTCGGAACCAGGGAGGGAAGGGCTATGCGGAGGCAATGTTTTTGGCCTCCAATCCGAACACCGCCGAGGAGATAGATGAGCCCGAGATGGCTGTGGAGGAGAGGGCGCGGTCACTGATACTTATCGAGGGTGCGCCCCCAGCTGTTCCCGCCGAACCCCCGCATCCCCCTCCACTTGGAGGGAAATTTCAGAGGGAGCGAAAGTCGTCAACGGAAGAAAGGGATCCGAAGAAGAAGAGGACGGACGACATTGCACTGCTGATTTCGAGCATCGATCAAGCTGCGGTCCCTACCAGCAGGGATACACTCTCACGACCACCGGCCCCTATCTCCGTGACCCCGTCAAAAGAGGACAGATCATCCTGCGTCCTTCCTTTCCCTGGCCACGCCAACGACGCGCTCTCCCCGCAATCCTTGCTTCACGGGCTTCTAACTCCCCGAGAATCAAGGGTGACAGCGGGGGAGGATGTATCCGATTGCGACTGTCCCCCTTCCTCAACGGCGGGCCCCTCGATTACGGTATCAGGGAAAATCAAGAAAGTATCACCGGCCGCGGAAGTTGACACATGTAAGCGTAAAACCTTGTCGACGTCAACAATCCCAGAGATTCCATCGTCCTTCTCCTTTGAGGACAGCCAAGGTGTCGACGATCTTCCCAGGGCTCCTCTAGAGGCGGACCAATTCGACCGATCTCCTCTAATTTCTCCCGACGGGGCCCCTTCGGCAGAGGACCACCAGTCCGCCACCCCGCCCCCCCCCCCCTGAGGCCACCTCCTGGGCTGGGACGGCCTACAGCTCTGCTCGCTCGAACAGGGCCCCCTTAGGAATGCCGCCGAGTAACCCGCTCTTCGTAGAGACCACGGCTGAGTCTTCCTCTTCGGACGAGGTCGGAGGGGAGGTATGCGGTGACAACTCGAGACCTCGATCGTCGACCCGTCGGACGAAGCGTCCCGGGAAGCGGCGAAGCACTCGTCGCCCGGGTTCGAGCCGCGACCGAAGCGACGTAAGCCATGACCAGGACTCTGGTAAGTGATGTCCGGTGCCCATAGCTGTCCTCTCATTCCACCAATGAATATTATTTCGCTTAATATTGCTGGCGTTTATAGCGCTCTAAAATTTGAAGTCCTCCTACGTTTTCTCCGCGACCTTAGGGCTGATGTAATCCTCCTTCAAGAGGTAAAGGAGAACATAGTCTGGGATGCGAACATCTTTCAGGCTATCGGCAATTTCGCCGAAAGTCATTCTGGCACCACCGCCCTAGTCCGAAATGGCATTCCGTTCTCTCATGTTCGCCGCCACCCCTCGGGCCGAATAATGTCCGTTATCGTGAATGGTATCCATATCACAAACCTTTACGCTCCCTCCGGTGAGCGCGCGAGGGCAGAGCGCGAAACATATTTCGATGAACTTCTCCTCCCCTACCTGTATTCCTTCTCGGGGAAGGCCATATTGGGCGGAGATTTTAACACTATCTACCGCCGAGAGGATAGTGCCTCGAACAGGGATAACGTGACATACTATCCAAGCCGGGCGCTCTCACTGATGCTCGACTCCATTGGAGCGATTGACGCAGTGCGTTCTTATTGCGCCGGTCCCGCCCCCTTCACGCGATCAGGGCCTAACTCTCGGACGCGGATTGACTACCTCTTCGTCTCGACATCCCTAAAGAATGATGTCCAGACAGTGGACACCCTCCCGGTGTCCTTCTCTGATCACAGTAATCATGAGAGTTACGTGCCCGGACACAACCCCGGGCGCGCACGTCCACCGCTGCGGCTCCGTGTGGCGCATGGACCTCCGCGTGTTGGAGGACGCGACTCGTCGCGATTCTATCCGCACCCGGGTGTGTGCACTGATCGCGGCACTCCGTCCCGGTGCAAACCTCGCTCTATGGTGGGACGAGGTTTTCAAACCCCGCATTGTCACCCACATCAAAAGGCAAACTTTCGAGTGGCGTAGGGAAAAGAACTACACCATCTCCTTCTACCGCCGAGCGCTGAAAGAGCTCCTGCGTAAGGATGTGGCGCCGGAGGGTTTCCACGCCCAAGTGTCGTCCCTAAAAAAAATTATTCTGGGCCTCGAGCTCCAAAAATACGCTCCCCAAAAGTGGCAAAAAGACCTGGACACGGATATAGGGGGCCCCCTAACGCTATCCGAGCTTCGGCGCTGGATGAAATCCAACTCTGGCTCCGATATAGACAGAATCCCTGTTAGAGAATCTGCCGCCGGTGACACCGACCTCCTTAGGGAAGCGGGCAGGCACTTTCAAAACACCTTTAACAGGTATCCTCCGTGGAAGGAGGGAGACACACCCCCTCTCCCTACGCTTCCCACAGATCAAAAAGACGTTCTTTGTCGAGACATAAGTTCAGACGAACTGGACTGCGTCTCCTCCATGTTCCCGAAGGGCAAAGCACCCGGCTTGGACGGCCTACCCTTTGAATTTTATTTAGCGTACTGGGATGTTTTAAAACCTATTTTAACCCGCCTTTTTAACTGCATTTTAGCTAGCGGCTCTCTGACTGCAAGTCAGAGGACCGCCGTGATAACGCTTATACCAAAGAAGACGCGGCCAAAGTCGTTCAACGACTTCAGGCCAATCGCCCTTTTAAACGCAGACTATAAAATATTGGCACACGTCCTACGATGTAGAATGACGGCTGCTGCCGACATCGTCCTCTCTCCATCCCAGTACGCCGTGTCGAAAACGCGAAACATTTTTGATGCAGCACTTTTAATTCGCGACATCATTTTTTCCGCCCCCTTGTATGGCGATCTTTTTTATCACTGGTGGCTATCGATCTTGAGAAGCATTTGACCTGGTCCGGATCGAATGGATTCTCACCGTGCTCAAGAAGATGGCCTTCAATAAATGAAAAAGAAACACTTGGTTCCAATCCACCACTTTATTACAGGTACGACTAGTTTCGACGCTACGGCGTCATCCTCTGGTACAAAGTTTAAAGTCACAATCCCAAGTCACAAGGGATTGTGACTTTAAACTTTGTACCTGAGGATGACGCTGTAGCGTCGAAACTAGTCGTACCTGTAATAAAGTGGTGGATTGGAACAAAGTGTTTCTTTTTCATTTATTAAAATGAACTTCCACAAAGTTGAGGCTGAAACTATTGAACTAAGATGGCCTTCCCCGAGTACTTCATTCGTGCCGTATCAACGATGTATAACGGAACATACTCTATAATTAGGATAAACAATGCCACCTCGCCGCCCATCCCCGTCAGTAACTCCGTTCGGCAGGGCTGCCCACTGTCAATGCTGCCGTTCGCCCTTGCCTTAGACCCCATACTCAGACGACTACAGAGCAGTGGAATCGGGGTACGTCGTCACGGCGCCGTCTGCCTGGGCGTCGCATACGCTGACGACATAACCCTCTTCGTAGACGACCCGTCCCACATGGCCCTAGCCCACGTCATATGAGCAGGGTGATATCTTCCTCAATAACCGGAAATCCGGGTTTTTGCTGCTGAGGGGCGACCGGCCCTCGACCTCCATCGGTTGGTCGGAAGCGCCCTCGCTCAAAATCTTGGTGTTCTGGTGGGAGAGGGAGTTGGCTCCCATGATTGAGCGAAACTGGGGAATTATTGACCATCATGTAAAATGGAGTGTTGGAAAGCTTTCACTCCCTTCCCTCCCGATCGTGACCCGCGTCCGCCTCCTCAACCAGATTGTCTTCCCAAGGATATGGTATGTGGCCCATCTATGGCCCTTACCCGCTAAATACAACGCATACTTTATTAGTGTCCAACCAAATGATCTGGAATGGCTACGTAAAGAAAGTGTCCCGAAACCAGCTCTATGGCCCGTTTGAGCAGGGTGGTCTCAATTTAACCGATACAGCTCTAAAGGCGAAGGTGGTCTACGCGAAGCTTAGCCTGCGCATCCTCGGCGGTGACGACGCGTGGCGCAAGGAACTCCTCAAGGACGCGTAGCAGGAACTCGCGCGCGACGTATGCCACCGGGGGGCATTTGATGAAACGAAAAAGGTCGCTTCTCTCCTGCGAGATGGAGAAGCAATTCGGATGAAGACCCTGTATGTCAGAGCGCTTACCGAGCAGCAACAAAATACATAAAAAAGAACGATTTCTTGGAAAAACTGGGCGACCAGCAGGGCGAACGATGAGGCACGTAGTGGAATGTTTAACCTAATCGCGAACACAGTCATGACGAGGGAAGTGAGGCACCACCTTCGGCTAGCCGATTCGCCCCTTTGTCCGTCATGCGGTCGAATAGACAACGTCGCGCATCTCATCCTTGGATGCAACGATAAAATCAGAGAATGAGAAGCTCTAAATATATATATATATATATATATATATATATATATATATATATATATATATATATACACACACACGTGGGTCGCGGTAGTCCAGGGGCTAGAGCGTTGGACTGCTGACCGGAGTGTTCCGGGTTCGATTCCCGGGCAAGGCACTCTGGGCACCTGCAGCTCCACCCAAGCTATGTGAATTTTCGGGTACCAGGTCTTCTTGGGAAACTATAACCGGCACAGGGAAACGAACCGGCCCCCCTACCCTGATGTGTGAATTTTCACACGCCGTATAGGGCTTAATACTGGGTGATCTCTACCATCATATACTAAACCGACCTTCGGGTTGATTAATGGGTTTATGGTTTATATGTACACGCACACGAAATGTGCTTAGCTAAGAGGCATTTGAAATGTGATGATTGAAATTAAAAAATATCGAAAGAAAGACACGTTTAAATGGCTATCGGAAGGAATGAAAAGAGAAAGTTAAGTTTGCGGTGTTAGAAAATAAAAATAAATTATTTCCTTAAGTATAAATTTATGATGAGTAACAAAATTACTGAAACTGTTATAGAACATTATTGTGCAAGCAGGAATGATTGAATAGGGGTAATGGGCTAATTCCCCGCCCACTTTCATTCCTACAACGAGTTCTTTCCATGTCTCTTTGATCATTTCCTCTGCATACAGGTTGAACAGCAACGGTGATAATTGGCAACCCTACCTTACACCCCTTCCTAACACTGCCCATCCTGACTCCCCGTTTCCCACTCGTACCTGAGCAGTCAGAGATATGTACAGGTTGCGGATTAGCCTCCTTTCCCTCCAATCTATTCCTATTTTCTCCAATATACTCATTAGTTTTTCCCAATTCAATCTATCAAACGCTTTTGCGAAATCTACGAAACAGGCAAATACCTCCTGGTTGTGTTCTATATTCCTCTCGATTAATAATCTCATTACTACAATGGCATCACGCGTACCTCTCCCCTTCCTAAACCAAAACTGATCATCCCCTAAGTAATCATTTGCCCTACTCTCTATCCTTTTGTTTATGATCCTGAGAACAACTTTAGCTGCGTGGGATATCAAACTAATTGTCCTATAGTCCTCACATGACGTGGCCTCTACCTTTTTCGGAATAGGAACTTAAACTCATCTCACAAAGTCTTCTGGCCAGATCCCCTCCTCATAAATACTACGGATCAGCCCATATAGCCTCTTCCTCCCACATTTTCCTAAGCATTTTAAAAGTTCCACGGGAATGTTATCTACCCCCACGGGCTTATTTAGTTTCATCTCCCTTAATGCCCTTTCTATCTCATTGTTTGGTATGCCTGGACCTAAGCGGTCTTCCTCTACGTCATTTTCTTTTTCAGTGTCCAACTTTGTTGGTCTGAGTACTTTACTGTACAGTTCTTCTATATACTCCTTCCATATCTCTTGGATCTTTCCTGCGTCAACTATTACCTTACCCGCCTTATCTCTAACTGTTAGCATAGCTCTTCCTTTCTTACTTCCCGATAAGGATTTAACTTTGCTGTACAGCGCACCGATTTCACCCTTCCTCTGCAGACTTTCCATATCCTCGTACTGCGTCTTCCACCATGCTTCTTTTGATTTATTTGTTGCCCGCCTCAATTTGTTGTTCAATTCTTTGTACATCATTTTGCTTAATTCTGTATTTATATTCTTCCAATTTCTCCGCTCATCCATCTTTGTAATCATCTCATCCGTGATTCATTGTTTCCTAGTCCTTTTAGCGTTAACGGTTCCAATAGTGTCTTTTGCGGCTTTATACAACCCTTTCTTGATCATTTCCCATTTTTCTTCGATTGTACTAAGCCCTTTACCATCCTCCATGATTTTCTCTACCGCCTGTTTGTATTTATTCCTTTTCAAACCATTTAATGCTTCTACATTCCATTTTCTAACTCGCCGCCCCTGCCTTATCTTTTTGAAACGTACGCTACATTTCATAACAACTAAATTGTGGTCTGAGTCAGCATCCGCTCCCGGGAAGCTTTGGGAATTTATCACACTGTTCCTAAACCTGTGTCTAACCGGGATATAATCTAGCTGATATCTTCCTGAGTCACCTGGCATTTTCCATGTATACCTGCGTCTTTTGTGGTGTCTAAACCAAGTGTTGGTGATGACTAACCCCTGTATCCGGCAGAATTCAACTGCTTTCTCCTCTCGGTCATTCCTCGTGCCTAAATCGTAGTCCCCCACCTCATCACAATCTCTTCCTTCGCATACCGTCGCATTCCAATCCCCCATCACTATCAAATGTTTCCCTGCAGAAATACACGCGATTATGTCCTCTAACTGATCTTATATCCTATCGACCTCTTCTTCCTTATGGTTGCTCGGTGGCATGTATACCTGAATAATTACTAAGTTCGTCGGTTCTGCTTTTATCTCCACTAGTAGTATTCTATCCGTTACCTGCTCTATGTTGACTACGCTTCTTCCTTCCTCTTCATTTAATGCTATGGCAACCCCTCGTCGGCTCTCGTCCCCGCTGCTGTATATTATTCTGTAATTATCACTCCAGTAATCTGCGCTATCCTTCCATCTCACCTCGCATAGACCTAAAATAACTATTTTTCCCCTTTCCATCTGTCGCTTAACATTCTCCAATTTCCCTTTCCTCATCATTGTCCTAACATTCCACGTTCCTATTCTAACTAATGTGGTATTCTTCTCTTGCGTCTTCTGTCCTGCTTCTGCTGGTTTTCCCTTGCAAGGGTTACGTGGGATGACCCTCCCCCGCTGCCGGGCACGACACACGGTCGAAAAACACAATCAACATCGTTTTGATTTTTGATTTGCTCATGCGAGCCTTTTTTGGACGTGGGGACGCGGAAGTGTGCCATTCCGCGGATTGTCTTTTCGTTTCGGGGTCATATTGAAAAACCCATGTTTCATCACTAGTTATCACATTGTCCAACAATTTCCATCTCGGTGCAAATTGGTTAACACTTCTTCGGAAAGGCGCACACGCGTTGCCTGTTGGTCGGCACCATCTTGGCGCACACCTTGCGCATGTCCAAATCCTGTGAAATAATGCGTTGGACGTTGGATGTAGACAGACCCAACCGGTCTGCGATTTTTTCACCGGTTAAGCGTTGGTCTGTGTTCAGCAGTGTCCTCACTCTGTCCACATTCGTGTCGGTTCTTGCCGTCGACGGCCGTCCGGAGCGATGCTCGTCTTTAACGAGCTCCCTACTCTCTTTAAACAACTTGTGCCACTCAAATACTGTGGAACGGCTTAAGGCAGTGTCCCCATAAGCCTGCTTGATCATATCGAGGGTCTCAGTGTCCGTCTTCCCGAGTTTCGCACAAAACTTCACGGAATAACGTTGCTCTAAATTCAGATTCACTTTGTTTTTCGACGTGGATAAAAAACTTGCTTCACTAAAAACGGTGTTCTCACTCAACGACAGCCCATAGGCAACTGAGGTTGGTGTCGGTCTGTTGCTATGAATCCCCTCCACCTTACCCTGCCAGGCAGACCCCCCTCCACCTTACCCTGCCAGGCAGACCCCCCTCCACCGCTCCGTTCGCGCCAGAGAAAATAAGTCCTACCACTTTTGGGTGCGTCCCTGTGGACCAACAAAATTAGACATAGAAAAGGAACATGACATAGAGGATGATAGCTTAGGTCCAGGCATAGTCGAAGTTGAAATAGAACCAGAATATTTTGCAAAATATCAGCTTTGTCCTCCCATACTTTTTTTGTGTTTGTTTCACACGTTTTTAGGCTTAACTGCATATATTATAAGTCTCAGTCGCTTCGCTGTCACTTGCTTCCATCTGAAATGTTCATCTCTAGTAGTGTAGTTAGAATTGTAAGTTTTGTTTCACTCAAGTTGCGTTAAGGGTGTGTTTCGTATCCGGTAATGATCCATCGTTTAAAATGCGAGATAATGCCCGCCAGGATTGATTGTTTTCGCTCAATCTGCGGAGAATCACGTTCGAGACGTCAAGGCGAGGAGAACGTTTACAAAATCTGTCGAAGAAAGTACATAACGGTCGCTATCGAGGTAAGCGTGAAATTTTCCTTTCTTTTCCTCACCGACCCACGAAAAAAGAACGGTACTCTCATCCACGTCCACCCGACTCAATAAGGACTCATTTCCCAATTCTTCAATTAGTTTTCATATTCAAATTGGGAATCCTAAGGGGTGATTAACATCGACCGCTCTCCTTTCTCCAACTTCATCCATTTACACCAACAAATGCTTTGGCAGTGCTATTACAAGAGATGTGGCCGTGGATGTCGAAGTCACTTAATGTTTTATTGAGTTAAGGACTGATAACTTAGAGTGAGACCGGAAGTGTGAAGTTTCCAGGATAAAATTTTGTGAGAGATAAATGAGAATGTTATTAACGCCATTTCCGGCTTGAACTAGATTTAGCATCCAGTCAAGCCTATCTAATATCAGCGTGACATAATGAGCCGCAGTTGTGACAGTCATCGTCTGGGTATTTAATGTTATCTCAAGGAAGTTTCCCTGTATCATATTGAGTTAATATCTGTTCTATGAGACATGTCTTTCGTCTTTGTCATAAAAGCCTAAGTTTCCCCCAGCGGGCCAATACATCCATCACAAATGGATCGAGCCTAGATCGGGGTGAACTACGAGGGTCATCCGGAAAGTAGTACCCGTTCGTGCCGCATGAAGTGCTGACGACGCGAGTAGCCGCTGGACGAGGTCAGATAGCTTCAGTGGCTTGTCTGCCTTCTCTGAGCCAAGTTGCGTGACGCTAGCATTGCCTGTGTTGTTTCTGTGATTGTTTACAATGTTTAAAAAAATTGAGAACGCCGCCAGTTGTGAAGTGAGGGCAGTGATTAAATTCCTCAATGCAAGAAACGTTCGCCCATGTGATATTCATCGCCAATTAAAGGAGGTGTATGGAGACAATGTAATGGACGAGTCGTCTGTTCGGCGGTGGTGTCGCAACTTCAACATGGGGAGGGGGAACACACACGACGATGAGCGTTCGGAGAGACCGTCTGTCATTACAGACCAACTGGTGAGCTCAGTTGACGAATTCGTGAGGAACGATCGGCGCGTCACAATTGATGACATCTGTGAGCATTTTCCCAATGTTTCTCGAACAATTGTTCATGAAATTGTTAAACACCATCTGCATTATGCAAAAATTTGTGCAAGATGGGTCCCTCGCGTATCTCAATGAGCTGGCGGCGAAGGACTATGCAGCAGGAATACGGAAACTTGTCACACGTTATGACAAATGCCTTAATTTGCTTGGAGATTATGTTGAGAAGTAGTTTAAAGTATCCTCTTTCAAATAAAATTTTTTATGTTTGTTAATATTTACTTTTGTGTCTTTATTTCACGAACGGGTACTACTTTCCGGATGACCCTCGTATATTTTTCCTTGTATACTGAACTTATGTAATTTAATGCTTTTTAACCGCAATATATGACCTACGTTGACTTTGGATTAGGGGGATAATCCTGTAGAAACTAGGAAATAATAGAATAATCACCGTAGAAAAGCATTTTAGAACACTTGGGATAGTTTAGCTCGGGCATTTTGTGAAGGGAGAAACAAAATAAAGGCGCGTTCTTTCAGGTCAATCGGGGCAATGGTTCGTGAAAACAGAGTGGAATGGAATGGAACAGCTTGAAAAAATAATATGCGAAGAAAGGGAAATAAGAAATCTTGACGCTCTTGAGATATGGGCTAGGAGTAAAGATGATTCAGTCTAAAAATCACCACCGTGAATTTCGCTAATTGCCGTGGTAATTAAAGAATATTTCTGAAAACTGCCATGATCATCACGAAAATTTTATCCCCATACTAGATTATTCCTTTATTTTTCACCAGAATGACAACAAAGGATTCTTCATTTTCTGCATAACTACTATCCATTCAGAACATATGATATTGAAACCATATTTGGGAATCACATAGATTTAATTATAAATAATTATAATATTATAATGCCTCTTTTGTATCCCGGATTGAAATAACGATATATTGGAAGCGTTTTAGAGAACAAAGGACACGAGAACACGGAGCATTTTTTATTACAAGAGGAACCATAATGACATCAGTTGCAATGCTTTCCAAACCTTATTTATATCATTAATGGTAAATACAAGCAGATAAATCTTGTCATTATTTTTAATGGTTTATTAAAATCAGAGTAATACAGTGAATGTGCCAACTAAATAGAAATGCCCTTACACATATGAGCAGAGCCGTCTGAGACGATTTTGATTTCCAAGTAATGAATTCAATTATTTCATTAATTATTGCTTTTAATCTAACAAAAAAGATCCCAACGGGGAAGTGGTCTTGCTTTTTTTGAAATTTTCAGTAAATTTTTAAAATTTTTCAGTAACTTGATTCCAGCGAACCTTACGGAAGAATTAAATCATTTTTTTCCTTTTACTCTTCTTTCTTATCTATCCTATCGTTTAAATTATGGGGTTTAAAGCAAAGAATATCGTAATTGCACTGGATAATGTAATATATAAGCTTTGCGAGAAATCGACGAAGCGGGGCAAATAGGGGGGTTAAATATGAAGGATTGGATAACGGGGAAGAATTCGGCGTTTCTCGTCTCTGCTATTATGGAACAGTTCCACCAAATCACACCCGAATCAGCAATTTATTCGAAGATCGGATAGTTATGGAGTGAGAGGGCTTAGGGCGAATAGTGGAGTGCGGACCGGTGAAGTGGGGCGAGTTGCGGGGTATTGAAAATTGGAGTTGTGACGAGTTAAGTAATTGAATGGATTATTTAAGGAAAGAAAAAAACAGATGAGAAGAAATTATGCGTAAAATAACACATGGGGAGTGAATGAACATATTTTGGGACCAAATTGGTCACTAAACCATAATCGCAAACCCAACCAAAGCCAAAATAAATTCGTTTAACCCTGACTATATTAGTGAATACGTATCTTTCCGTAAGTTTCCATCTTTCCATAAGTTTCCATATTTCCATAAGTTTTATGCATGAGAAAGTTAGCTGAAGTACTAAAAACTAATGGCTGCTTTCGACGGCTATGTTAGGGATTTAGGGAGAGTAAAGCTTTCTATAACTTATGCTTATTATTACTATAACGTTGCATGCCAAGATCTTCTATATTCTCTTCGGTAACAGTAATAATCCCTAATTGTGACTGGCATGGAAGTCATATAGCAAACCTTGGATTTTCTCCGTCGTTCTCCTCTGATATGGCTCGTTTCAGTATAGCAGTCAGTGATAGCAGGGATTTGGCTCCACGGTCGTCGAGAAGAAGGATGATGACTTTTCGTATATCTTGTTGGCACTGCGTTGCAGAATTGGAGCGTTCAATAAAAGCAAAAGAACATAAAAAAGTATTGATAGAAAATACCGAAATATTTATCCTAAATAATGATTGAATTGATTAAGGTCCATAAATCAAGTTACTTCCGCCAGTTCCACTGCGATATGACTAGAATACTCAAATTTTTTGCCTTTGGAGTACAAAAATATTTTCAACAGGCAAGTGTAATGAATAGAAATTTTGTATTATAGACTAAATTCCATTTAATTGTGAGTACTTTCCAACGATTATGTATGCATTTCATTTAGTTTTATTTCAGGATGTCCCCTTAACCGTGAAACGGTGAATTATCTGTGAATTGTGAAAAATGTGGAAAGAACCGTGAATTATCCGTGAATTTCGTGCGCAAACCTGAAAATTGATCAATTTATTACCCATAGATTCTTTTATCTGATTTGGAGGTGTTTCACAAATTTTATGTCCTCGTACGAGAATTGCGAAACGGACTAACCGCTTTAAAAACACAGTTTCACCTGTGCTAACTCTGCTCGTGTCGAGTATTCATCGATTTTTTGAGTTGTAATTAGTCATGCCAGCATTACACATCGGTGGAGTCGGAGGTCGATAGTGTCACAGCCTATGGTTTCTATGGCCGAGTTGTTGCTCGTGTCACGCGAGGTACGTCCACAAATTCAGTTCCTGAAATAACAAAATTCAAGTGCACCCACAGAAAAATAAAATTTGCCACCAAACAATTCTGCAAACTTCAAACGATTATTGGAACTGAACTAATATTTGCATGCCCACTTCATGTAAAGTTGTCGTTTGTGATGTCAATTATGTGGTAACAGCTTCTCTCGTGTCATAATGATCATCGAACTTATGTCCACTACAGAAAGAATTCAGTCACAAATGAGATAGAAGTCACTGGGAGGCATGGTGGTTAGGGCTGGAGAGTGCTTGGTCAAACTGTTCCCAAAAAAGCCCCTTAGCAGTGTACGTGTCACATTCGAACCAAATAATACCACAACACAGCATTCCTCGATGCTTATTCCGTATTGTGCTATGGAGCTTCATAAGCACCCCGTAATAAACATCGACGTTTATAGTTTCATTTAGTGCCAAAAATTCCACCAGTAGATCTGCAGATGAATATCGACTGGTTCAATCTTCTTTACATTCCAGAAATGGGTGGAGCATGAGTCCATGAGTCAATCACCTCAAAATGGCGTCAGTGCTTTCAAAGGGAATCTGTTCGACTACTGAGCATGCCCTGAACAGTTTTCAGATCAGCTGTGCCCAGAGAGAGAAACGGGACTCACTTCGTGGATTACCCTCGTATTTGCACGACTTGGAGGTGATCATGCAAATCGAGATGCCCGAGGCATCGGAATTGACAAACGTTCTCAAAAACTACAGCGCAGTCTTCTAGCACTACGATCCACGAACTCACTTGTAGTTTAGAGAGCCCACCTTTTCATTACATTTAAAAAGTTTTACTTAGGTTACAAAATTTTCAATCCATTACAAATATTCCGCCAAAATGTACCTTCCGTTGTCAAGACCAAGCCATCGTTATATTAATAGGAATCCTCAATGAGGGGCCAGATAGGCCGATAGCTTTTTAATATATCTGAAAAATATCGCAATCATACTAGTGGCTCGCCATTGGTCAAGATAATGTGAATTTAAATACATCTGTAATTTGTGAAAATTATAACTAGTGAGGTATGGGGATTACGTAGGCAAAGTTTTCTGGAGCATTAATAGCGACTCAAAATATTAAAAAAAAACAGTAAAATCATTTGCATTTTCAAACATGCACTTGCATTTTCATTTTTGCAGTTGTAAAATAGTTAGTCATGAAGAGAAACAGTCAGTTGGTAAGATACTGATTTAGGACTATTATCATGGCAAATAGATCTATTCATGGTCACAATTTGAATAGCTTAAAAGGCATGGAAATCCACTCCTGGCATGAGCACACAAATGGCAAAAATGTACATGAAATGAACTTTTAATAAGCTGGGTTGGATAGTGGGAGCCAATCGAACGTACACAATTTTAATTAATTTGTGTATCATTACGAAAATAGATCTGAAAGGATGTATGACGGAGAGTTTAATAGTTTTGGACCTCGTTGCATGAACACATTAATAATTCCAAAGTTTTTCCTCAAGGTTTACTTTTTCTTCGCTTTCAGGCCACGGTTTCCGGCGAAGAAAAGTTCACACCAAAGAGAGTCGAATATCGACCATCAGATGCAAGGAATATCAAAGGAGTAATAATTTTTCTTGAGGGCGATTTCAGTATTTCATCTTTGATTGGAAATGTCAATAGGTAGCATTAAAACACGCGAGAAAGCACTCTGCATGGTCTCCATCCATTCATTAAATCATGTTGAGGATTGTAAGCACTTACGTCAACGGCTGTTAAAATAAATAAGGTAATTTGAAATTTTTAGGTGGTCCTCTTTACTTTGAGTGGTTGAAGTATTCATTACAAATGACGCCATCTATATCTCTACCATCTCTAGCAAAATCTGAAGATTCAGGAGAAGTTGTGTGGAAACGAAACATCGCTGAGAAAGCAAAGAAATGGACATTTCCACAAGTTAAATATTTATTGCGACCCATGTTTCTCTAATTACCGTATGATCTGGTAATGGTACTGTAATAAGCGCTTATTAGGGCATCATTACCTGATGATGCTAAGCCTGGCTCGTAATAAATATTTAATAAGTGAAAGTGCCAATCGTTGCGATATCTCTTACACTCGTCCCATATTTTGTCCTTCCAAATAAGTACATCATGAGAAACTAAGAACAGCCATTCACTCTTTGTAGTATCCACTAAAAATACCGACGAGGGGACATTATATTCCTGATCTCTTTTAAACAAATTATTCCGAGCTTTCGCGCATGTAGACGTAAATGAGAATTATTTCGGCTGAACTGCGACATTTCTGCTGGAATAAGAAACTTCAATGCACGCATTATCGTAATGAACGAACGAAAAATATTTTTATTTGATCAAACGGTCTCCAATTATTTGTTTCGACTAATTTATTGGTGACATTTGGAAAACGCGTGGAAAAAATACCTGCCACGCATGAAATTAATTCCTATGAGTAATGAGACACGAATTGGACAACATACCTACGAATCATTGCCGGCGCATGACCAACAATTGATACTCCGCTTAAAGTCAGAGGTCGCCTTGGGGCAAGAGATGTAAATCTAGGAAAAGTAAATCATAAGCTGTACATGAATACTCCCCTAGATGCAGGGCAAGAAAAATATCATAGACAATGCAAGTAAACGGGGAAAATCACGAAATGCATCCGACACAAATTTTTGCGCGAAACTACTGCGGGAATATGACAACAATGATTTTAAAACATTTTTTTTCACTTTTTTTGGAAATATAGGTTAGTTTTTGGCTTTTAAAAGTTTCAAGGGCCCAAATTTGGCCATTGTAAAATACAGCAGCGCAGTAAATATTTTTCGATAATTTCTTCTAAAGAGTTCTAAACTTTCAACTCGAGCATTTAATTGAAAGGCTTACTCATCGTACTTAAAACACACAATTGAATGAAAATCGAGCAAAGAAATAAGAAATGAGCAACTCTTTCGCATAAAATCAAAAGAATATCAAGCGGACGGGAGAGATCTCGGCAGAAGTTCTCAAAGAGCTCATTCATGGCGTTGCATTGTTCGAAGTTGGTTGACATCTGAAGTCGCACTTCTCATGGGCTGCAAGACACGTCACCCATATTATCTAGACACGAAAGAAAATACCCCAGTAATTTTTCATTGGTCTCTCTAACCTTTATTCACGGTTCACCTTCACATAAGAGAACATAAGCTGAAGAATAGACACGGAATTTCTCTGCAGATAAAAAATAGTATATTTAAAATAACTCGGCTTTGTAAAAACCAGGTTTTTAAGGCGCAGTTAACGTGAATTAAAGTATGCACTTTTAGTTCGCACACTAAAAAAAGGCGAGACAGATAAAAAAAAGACATGCTACGAGCGGCACCGTCCATCTCCAGGCAGTACCGCAAACGTGGACGGGTGCTTGCGCCCGAAGTCGTGATAGCTTTTTCTTCGGTGTAGTCTCCTATGAAATTAATATTTTCAATCTCGGTTGGATATGCAGTTTTTATGGTGGGGGTAGAACCTGTTAATACCAATTATCAAATTGCAATCGGCATCCCTTCTCTAATCAACCCTGTTGGGCACCTTTTAGTTTAAATACTATATGCTTTCAATCTGATTGATGCGATAGTCGCAGTCTTTTTATACGAGAACGCAAAAAATAGGATCCGACGGTCTGCGTGGGTAATTTAATAGATGTTACATTAACATGCCGGTATAATTGAAAGTACTGGCATGAATGAATCGACAAATACAGTTGGTATATGCACTATGAAACTGATTGGGAACACAATAGTTTTGGAACAAATATCCAAAATTGTGCCTAATTCAGATTTAGGCATCCTTTTCATAAGCCACACGCCCTCTTGAGTTTGAATATTTGATGACACGACGCGTTAGAACAGTCCTTTTCTGCAAGGTAGAAAAAGAATGTTGTCCGCGAGAAGTGAATTACTTAAGTTTCCTGTAGCGATAGAATTCGCGTTTACTTTTTGTCCCAAATAATTATCGAGTGCATTCCAAGCAGAAAATGGAAATAACTAAATACTTTTAAGCACGCACATTTAAACTATATTCACTCAAATGTATGTGTGTATATATATAATGTACAAGTGATGTTTTAGCTTCAAAATTAGAAAAAAGGAGTGATATATGTAAAATTTAATAGTATTATTCGTGGGCGACTTCGTGATCTAAATTGCAAACATATTTTAAGCGAGGTTAAGTAAGCATAGATATCTCAAAAATAATTTGCGTATCGAGTTCATGCAACTATCAAAGAAAATTTAATTCTAGATATACTCATCGACTGCTTATAAATTCCTAATCGTGATCGCTAGAAAATGAAATGAGATATTTTGGTTAAAAAAATGTGACATCAATGATAAAACATGGACATTCATTTAAAAAATTAATAGAGATATAAATCTGAGGGACAGGGAATATTTACTCAGACTAATATGGAAAGTTGATCTAGAGTATGGAAATAGTTTGCGAACACTTGATATTTTAGTTTTTCTTCTTAGAGGCTTTCTGCGACGCATAACATATCAAAATATTCCAACACTCTAAAAATTATGAAATAATCAAAATTATCGGTAGTTATTTTTTTCCAAGGCTGTGTGGTAAAAGCCATTAATGTAATGTTTTCAATTCTTGCCCCCCCCCCCAAGATTCCTCCTAAGACGGAGAGAAGTATCGGGGATATCTAAACAAGAGTAATTCAAGAATATTTCATGTTGAATCCTGGGATTCAACGCCATCACTCCCTACTTGCCATACTTTTTTAGCCCTTGAATGTTTTGACTTTGGATCATCAGATTTTTGCTCCAAAGATTATTTTGAAAAGGTCGCCATTTTCAATCTCATTCCCAACGTAAGAATTCAGGAGCTTTTTACAATCGAATCCGGAACACATGGAATGGTTATCATTTCCCATCGAGTTTCTTCCAGACGGCGACATAACACTCTTCCTTCTTCCTTTTAGACAATATTATTAAGTTAGATCTCTCTCTCTAACTGACCGTATACCCTATCGATCTCTTCCTCTTTCTGATTGCTCAGTGGCGTGTATACCTGAAGAATGACAAAGTTGGTCGGTTCTGCTTTTATCTCTACTTGTAATATTCTATCCGCTGATTGTTCTATGCTGACTACGCTTCTTCCTACCTCTTTATTAAAAACTATGGCAAACAATCGTGGGCTCTCGTCCCTTGCCCTGTATATTTCTCTATGACTATCACTCCAGTAATCCCTGTTATCCTTCCATCTCATCTACCATAGTCCTAAAATATGTATGTATAATTCCCCTTCCCATATCTCGCTTGATATTCTCTAATTTTCCTTTCCACAACATTGACCCAACATTCCAAATTGCTATCCTAACTAAATTGGTCTTCCTCTTTTACGTCTTCGGCCCTGCTGATGATGGGTTTATTCTTTTGCAAGGGTTTCGTGGGATGACGACCACGGAAGCCTTGCTTCTTCCGCTGCTGGGCACGACACACGGCCCATTGGGCCGAGTCCTGTAGTCACCAGGACTCATACTCTCTATACTGTCCATCATTTTCTTCTTGGGAATGATAATTGAGGTGGTTTCCGGATGCCTTCCTCAATAGTGTTTTTAACATGACACCATCACTTACTGGCCGCCCCACTGGGGTCAGACGCCATTGCAGCCGCCTCACTAAGGAACAGACGCTGCGTGGACTACCTTTCGTCTGGCGCCTAACCTTCGACCTATCTGGCATGGGTGACCCTACCAGGAGCAATGTACATATCGACCATAAACAAAGTAATCAACCTGAAGGTCGGTTTGGTGGGTGAAGGTAGTTCACCCAGTACTCACACGCCCGACGGAGTGTGAAATTCACACATCAGTGGAGCAGCAGGTGCCCAGAGTGCTTTGCCCCGGAATCGAACCCAGGCCCCTCCGGTCAACGCTCTACCCCCTGGACTACCGCGACCCATACACACACACACACACACACACACACACACACACACACACACACACACATATATATATATATATATATATATATATATATATATATATATATATATATATATATATATATATGTGTGTGTGTGTGTGTGTGTGTGTGTGTGTGTGTTTGTAAGATTTAAACTCTTAAGTATTTTGGTACATGTTTTGTGGCTCATATTTTATCGTGGTTCCAAACCTCTCTAACTTAATTTATCTTCTTTCTCAATCTCATTTATTTTAAAAAGCCCACATTATTTATTAAACAAATAATGTAGTTGAATACTGACAGGAAAGTCTAATGATAATAAGTGGTGATGGGAACATGTTCAATGTGCCACTATTTAGGAATGACTCAAGCGCGGAAATGCCTTGCGTGTAAAAGAATGAATAAAACATTTGTCCTCAATCGATCGAAATTAAATGTATATAGTATAAAGATTGTTATGACATCATGAAAATATCAAACTAGAAATTTGACGGTAGAGATATGGTAAGTTTTTTATTAAAGCGTTGTGAATCATTTGTCCTCACTTTGCATTTTCTGCATTTAGAAAATCCCCGCGGTCGAAGTAACGCTTCTGAATATTTCAGGCATTTCTCCGTTGCAGGTGATTTGCCTCAACGTCAATTGGAGGTGATTGTGTCCTTAGCGCGCAATATTTTTCGGGCCATGCCAGGTTTTTATCATCAAGTGTATAAATTCATTGCATCACTGCCAAACTGCACATTTGGTCTCCATGTGAACAGGTAAATAAGTTCCATAAAGTGTGAATTTCATATTCATCCCGTGGTTAGCATTGTAGCTATCTTCACCTGACATCACTAACGCGTTACTGTGTGGTTGGTACGATTCGCACTCGCTGAAACAGGTGCCATCTGCCAGCATTTTTGCGAGTTCTGTTTTGAAGATGGAGTTTAATCATTGTGTCTGCAGCGGGCAATGCTTTTTAAGGTGGGTGGCTTCGTTGATGCAACGTATTCTCGATCTTACGTATGTGACTTCTATACAAATCACCACCGTGTAAAGTGTTCCCATAACAATCCCTTCAAGTCTAGGAAAGCTGTGAGGCAAAACTGCGACTTTATTTTTTGTTGCACGTCATATTCATTTAAACAAGTTACCTCCCTAGTAATGAATTCCTCCATTCTCTAATAATAGTTCGACACTGACACTTAACCCTAAATTTTAGGAACTCGGTTACTAGATCAATTAAATTTTTTAAGGGTATATTTTGAATCTTTTCTTTACTTAAAAATCTTTTATTTAAGTGGTGGCGTAACAAACAATGGAGTTGGACAATGGAAACATCCAGTAATGCATGCACTGAAGCGACTGACCAAAGTGTTCTTCTTTGCGTCGGAATGTCCACATTAAAGGTAAATATAGGGAGGTGAATAAAGAAAATATTATCATAATTATAAGGAACTTCATGCATGCGTAGTGAATTGTTATTGTAATAATTCGCCCAAAAGAGATGAAACTGACCGAGTTGTATTACCACTTTTTGTGAGTTCTAAGCAAGGATTTCAACATTAAAAAACGAATGGTCTCAAGAAGAGGAAATCTATAGTGGAGTCAATTGAATAGAGTAGAGGAAAATTTTATCGTCCACTGGCGGCGGTAAACGTAACTGTACAGTTGATTTCCACATTTTTCGGGCTGCGTCCGCGTATGTCGTTCAAATTCACAACAGTTTCGCCAGCTATCCTGCTGGCGTTCTCAGGTCAAGGATGAAAAGAAGCTCGTTTTCCCGTCTTATATAGGGAAAATCCGGCGCCAATACCGGGAAATTTATTCGGCCAATCAGGGAACGTCCTCATATTAGCGCGAAATAATTCTTTTCCACGCACTGTGGAGTGAACATCCATCCTCTCGGTTAAAGTTTTCTGGCCTTTTAACGATTTCAATGGCCTCTCTAATTATCCTCGGGAAGTATTTTTCTTCTTTCGCTATTATTTTAGCGTCGTCGAACAGAATAGAGTGTCCGGATTCACTCCAGGCGTGTTCAGCGATGGCCGATGCTCTAAACTGTTTGGTCTTGGTTGCTCTCTGATGTTCACTCATGCGTGTTTTCAGCGCTCTGCATGTTTCACCGATGTACCATTTGCCACAGGAGCATGGCATTTGGTACACGCCTTCTGATATTAACGGTGAAATTCCATCCTTGGGTCCGGGTAGGGTGTCAGCTATCTTGGTGACGCAGTTGAATCTGGTCACCACATCATGCTTCCTTAAAGCCCTCGCGATTCTTTCCGAAGTCCCTGCGATGAAGGGGATGGTGACGTAAGCCTTCGGTCGTGGTCTGGAGTCTTCCTCCCTGTCAGGACCAGCGGTGGTTTGCCTCTTCTTTTCTTCCTTCTCGGCCCTTTTTTGGATCATATGAGCGCTGTGTCCATTCCTTTGCAGGGCATTTGTCAAATGTTTCTCCTCGTTGGCGATAGAATCGGAGTCACATATTTTATATGCTCGGTTGACAAGTGTGTCTACCAGTGAGGTCTTCTGACTGGGATGGTGGTGCGATGCAGCATTAAGGTAGCGGTCGGTGTGAGTGGGTTTCCTGTATACTCTGTGTCCCAGCCTCCCATTCCCTTTATTTCTCCTCACCATGACGTCCAAGAAGGGCAGTTGATGATCGTTTTCCACCTCCATAGTGAAGTGGATGGCTTGATGCTGTGAGTTCAGATGTTTCAGGAACTTTTTTAATTCTCCCTCGCCGTATGACCAAATGACAAAAGACTCGTCGACATATCTTACCCACAGTGAGGGCCGCTTATTGCAGGACTCCAGTGCTTTCTTTTCGAGGCTCTCCATGTAGAGGTTGGCCACAACCGGGTAGAGGGGTGAGCCCATCGCAACTCCTTCCGTCTGCTCGCATTGGTCACCATTCCATAGGAAGAAGAAATTGCAGAGGCAATGCTCCACCAATCCTGGAAAGTCCTTAGGGCTCCCGCGGGAGGTGAGTTCCTGGATGGTACTCAACAATTCCTCGATAGGGACGTTGGTGACGAGCGAATTCAACGTCGAAACTGACCATGAGATTGTGGTCGTGCATGGGGATGTTTCTTATTACGTCAATGAAATGCGTCGACTTTTTTACGAAGCTGGGTGTCTGTCCGACGTGGTCCTGCAGAGACCGCGCCAAGTACTTGGCGAGTCGGTAAGTCGGAGCGTCAATCTGGCTCACAATCGGTCGGAGAGGTACATCCATCTTGTGAATTTTGGGCAGGCCGTACAGTCTCGGTGGTTTCGGTGCAGTCGGAAGCAGGCGTCGTTGCTCTTCTGTTGGAATAAGCGATCGTTTAATGATAGCCCTTGTGCTTCTCTCCGTATTGGCCGTCGGATCGCTTTTCAATTTCCTACAAGTCGGACTGCTGAGGATGAGCGATATTTTCTCTTCGTAATCCTCTCTGTTTATCAGGACTGTTGCGTTGCCTTTGTCAGCTGGTAAAATGATTTTACTCTCGTTGTCCCTGAGCTCCTTAATTGCTCTCTTTTCTTTGCCCGTGGTGTTTGATCTTGGTGGTTTTTTTGCGCCATACGTGCGACATCTTCTCGGATTTCGTCGGCGGCCGCCTTCGGAAGTCTCCGGATCGATGACTCTACCTCCGCGATGATATTCTCAAGTGGTATCGTCCTTGGGGTCAAAGCGAAGTTCAGACCCTTAGATAAGACGGCGAGGGCGGCTTCATCTAAATGAAGGTCCGTCAGGTTCACAACCGATTGGCCATTATCAGCCCCATTAATCGAGGTCAGTGGATGCTGCCTACAATGAAGTTTGTTGAATTTATTGACTTGCTTTTCCCGCATCGCCATTAGACTGGCTCGGGAGGAGTCGTACGTAATCCGCTCGGTTGTGTCCCAATCGTCAGCTTGTAGGGTAGCAGCCAGCTCCAAATGAATATAGTACAATTCTTCGGAGAATCGGTCGAGGTTCCAACGTTTATCGTGAATTCTCTCTCTCAGAAGGTCTTCGCTGCAGCGGCGGAGGATCTTCTTGCCTTGGGTGTGTTCAGGTGGTGTTTGACTTTTACGCAGGTAGGAATCGTCTCCGTGTCTCTGCATTTCCCTATATAAGACGGGAAAACGAGCCAAACAAGTTTAGGAGACGGTGGGAACAGGAGTTTTTATGGACCAATGCAGAGCATTCATGAGGTAGGAATTTAGATGGAATATTTCGTCTGATGAGAATTAATTTCTATTCAAGGAAAGGAAAAGGCAGACTGCAGAGCAATAAGTTCGATTTTACGCACGGCTAAAGGGATTATCAGGAACATCAACAAGAGTATATTATAATGTGTGATACCATTACGGTAATGATATCACTCATTGAGAAGAATACAGAATACAATCAGGATGTATTTGTCTGTTTCGCAGACTTGGAACAGGTATTTGATTGAGTGTATTTGGAAGAAATAATGAATGTATTGCAGGAAATAGGAATATATTGGAGGGACGAGAGGCTAATCCGCACCTTTATATGTCTCAGACTACTCAGGTGCGAGTGGGGAATGGGGAGTCCGGATGGGCAGTGTTAGGAGGAGGTGTAAGGCAGGGTTGCCCATTGTCACCGGTACCGTTCAACCTGTATGTAGAGGAAATGAATACAGAGGCATGGGAGGAACTGAAGGTAGGAATGTAAGTGGGCGGGGAATTCGTAAAATCAGTTAAGTTTGCTGATGACCAAGCTTTAGTTTGCAGGCATCCAAGGGGGAAATTCAGTGCGATAGATATGGGATGAGAATCAATATTAATGAAACAAAGGTCATGCGGTTTTCAAGAAAGGGCAAGACTACGATAAAAATCAAAATATGGGCAAATAAATAGATTAGATGGAACAGATGCCGTGTCTCGGAAGTGTTCTGGCCGAAATTGGCCGAAATGATAGGGCTATAAGGTGGGGAATAGCGTAAGGCGAAGATGCTTTCACGAGGAGGAGAGAATTGATCACTGGGACGTTGAAGAATGATGTTAAGAAAAGGCTTGTTAAAACTTTCACATGGAGCGTAGTTATGTACGGCGTGGAAATATGGTCACTAAAGCAAGATGATAGACGTGAGTTGAGGGCTTTTGAAATGTAGGTGTGGAGAAGGATGGAGAAGGTGAAGTGATGATGAAGGAATACAAATGAGGAAGTGCTAGGTATTGTGTGGAAGAAGGGAGGATTTTTGTGAGAAACCCAAAAGATACAGGAAAGATGGATGATGGGCGTTTTGATTGGGAAAGGGATGCCGGATAATGCGATAGAGGGGAGAATATTAGGCAAACGAGGAAGGGGAACGAATAGGATAGAAATGATGGACAGAGTGAAGGGAGGAAGGAAGTATCCGAAATAGAAAAGGGGCTTCTTGCAATGTTTGATGTCAGGCTATGTTTTGTTTAGAGAGACAAGGGAATCGCCGCTTACCATTTGGCAGCTCTCGTCCAAGCAGAAGCCTACCTCACCTTGTAGATTACGATAATAACAATTCAAGATTAACCATATCACCATAGCAGCGGTTGTTATTATTGTACCAGCTAAAGAAAATTGGAGGAATGTTTACATATTCCTATATTGAATCATGTCGTGTTTGAAGAGAAACGATTATAATTGTAAAATTGCGTAATAATGAAATCTTGCCATTCTGGATTGGAAAGTTAAATGAAAAAGGTTTGAAAATCAGATTGTCCTTAGGAAATAGTTCGACTCTTCACGAAAGGAGTTTTGATATCTCTTAAAGTGAGACTTTTAACTCCACTATTTGATTAATATCAAAGTTGTCGGCAATAGTGTTCTTTTATTTATAAAACAGTATAGATGAAAAAGTAAATATAGTGCGCAACCTGAAAATAAATAGAAGTTAAGGAGAGGAATAATTTATTTTTATATTTTAATATCTTTTCCTTTAGGTACCTCTTTGTGTTGATGTTTTTTCGCCATATTAATTTTCATACTAAATACACTGTACTTATCCACAAATTTTCTAACTGTAGAATATAGCCATAATAATTGCCTGGGTAGCGTATTTTTTTGGTTCCGAGGAAAATCTAATTTTTTTCCCGACGCATTTATAGCATTCCTTTGAGAATGATTCCTAAGAATCGAGAGGTTGCGAGAGCTTATCTCTGTGTGCCGCGCGGCAGCAAAGCAAGTCGAGGAAAGAATGAGTGGTTTTCCACATACAAGTGGAGAGTTATCAGGTTAAAGTTAATGTCGTCCTCGGTGAAAGAATACAATTTAACCCTGGCCATAATTGGGCCGCGAATTATTGCCAATAGACGGAAAAGACGCACTGTACTCAAGTACTTCTCTTCACCCTTCTTAAGGACTGGAGGGAATTTGTTGTCTACCCATTTACCTAGAGCAGTGCCAACATTGTGCATATCACTTAACCACTCGCCGGAGATATGGCATGGCATGGAGTGTTAGGACACCACCCATTACTAGAAATTTTAAGTGATCATTATACTTGGAAGGACGACATTGGAAGTTTTGAGTTGTTTGCATCGATCAATTTTTTTCCATGCTACCAATGTTAATTTTGTCTGTAAAAATGTATTTTTTAATCGTTTGGTACCAAAACATATTTTTGATAAATTCCGAATGTGCTTTTACGCATTGAGGCAATCGGGAATCGGTATAATTCCCTCATGCGATTTTCATCTGCAAAGTGAATTAAAGTTCGCATGTCTTCTTCAGCTTAGGTTTTCCAATTATCGTAATTTTCATTCATAAATGGCATTAATCAAATAATTGGGTTCATTCCCTATGTATTTCCTCCTATTTACAGCTAAAACCTATGCTTCCCTTACTTCCCTAGGCGTATTCAAGGAGAGGTCAAAATAATAGTTATAATTCGGTTTTATTCGGACGAGATTGAGACTGTGGCATCCGCTTATCCTTCCGTCAAAACCATCGTGAAATACATTCAAGGAAAATATATTAACGTTTGAGGGCTAGATACTATATGAAAAAGAAGTAGATAAGGACAATCGATTGACAATGTACATGCATGAGTGCAAAGAGTGTAGAAATAAATGAAAACTTATGAGAAAAGACGTAAGGACGTAAGGGCTTTTGTCGTTGACGAAAAAAAACCAGCGGCAGGAAAACCACCCATACACGAAATGGGAAGGTGAAAAACCTGCGAAAACCTACAGATAGGTAATACTAATGTTGTAATTTACTAAACTAAAAGAATATAAAAATAAGTAAAAATAAATGAATGAATGAAATATAAGAGAAGAAAAAAAGTATTCTGATATGCACATATAAATGTGCAGAGAAATTAATTCAAATAAAATTACAGATTAATAATACGTAAGTAAGAAATATTAAAGAGAAAAACGGAATAAAAAATATACTACTACAATACGAACAAACAATAGTTTAAAAAAAACGTGGCATATCACATGATGAAGTGAAATCAAACGCGCTAATAATGGCAAAAAATTTAACTGTAACCCATCACGAGAAGTGAGATTTTAACACTAAGATTAATGCGTGAAGTGAATATTTCTGACCATTAGTTGTGTAAATATGATATGACCTTGAGTGACGCATACGAACGCATCATCTTAACTGTTCACTTCGGCAGTTCACATTTTCCTGAATAATAACTTGAACTTAAAGGTTTTTTTACGGAGGTATGTTTTCTTTTTTTCCCAAAGAGTGACTAAAAAATAATTCATTTGGCTACTCCAATAGAAGTCCGATCAGCCTGAAATGATTTAAACTCAATTTGTTGCCCAACAAGTGCGAAGTATTCGCCTTAATATGTGAATCTGGTAGAATAATTAATTCAAGGCTCACTCGTGCTAGCAATTGGCGCATAAAGCCCTGAAATCCGCGAGTGAGTGGCCCTGAATGTGCCCATGAGAGGAGAGCCCGCCGAACGCATCAAAGCCTTTAAAGTTAAAGCCATTTCACTCTTTCTCCTTTCGTGCGCGGCGGGCGGAGAGCAGATGTGCTCATGTCTCAGAACCTTTCCCCTGCATGTTCCATCTGTCTTCCGTCCCTGTCTCCCCGCGCTTATCAATCTCTCCCCGGCCCTCCCTTACTCGCCACGATCGCCCTCTTCCCCGGATTACTATTTACCCTGAATTCCACCCCATCTATCCTTTGCTTACCTTCTAAATCCCGCTCCCTATTTACCTTCCCATCGATTTCAAACCTACCCCATCATGTTCGCGACCGTCTTCCCTCACCCTTCCGGCACAAGTCGCCAGCCGAGTCGACGACGCGGGAGAGTCATTGTGGCCTCGTCCTCGTCATGGACCCTCTCAAAAGGTGAGCCCCATGCCCAGGATACCAGTTGTCTTCCATGCAACACCATTTAAATTTCGAAATTCTTCTGCATTTAATTAGAATTTTTTCAGCGTCCTTCGGAAACCCTTTTCAATGCAACCTTATTCCAGGCAATTTAATTTCGTTATAAATGGCGCGGGTTTTATCCTCCAGAATCTATTTCGGTTAGCGCCGTAATGAGAAACATATCTTATTAATGAATGAAGCTGAGACAGGGAGGTGGTCTTCGAAAGTTTCCCATAATGCCTTTCTACACCGAACATAAATGTTTTGTTCCATTGGAATGACGAATTTTTATCCAGTAGTCTTTTTCCGGTTCCTATTTAAATGTGAAAACTTAATACTTTGCGTCGGCATGATAGGTCCCACCCTTTGACGTTATTTGCTTAGAGCATATTATGACTTCATCGAAATTCTTTCCATCCTCCTTTTGTTTTTGCACAAGTAAAGATATTTACTGAGCGAATGTTTTTACTGCGGCATTCACTTTGCCTACGTGATATTAAATAATATATTAGTTTATTTAACCATCTTACTGGCATTACAGGTGGATACGCAAACATATTGTATATTCTGGATAGATAAATGCGAGGATTGTGAACACCTTCACATTATTCCTTTACTTGCATACATACTAGCTTTAAACTAAGCTTAAGATATTACATTTTGATTCATAACAATTGCTTTCTTCCCATTAGCTACACATGCTGGCTAAACTGGTTACTAAACATATTGTTTATCTTTTGTTCATTTGCTATTGACCGTGGGAAAATAATAAATAACTATAATAGAACGTATGAGCTATTGAGACAGTATAGGTTTTACTATATAGTTTTTATTCTCCAGTTATTTAAATCTTTAGCGGCACTTTCTTAAAAATTTCAATCTTCATTTCATGAATTAATATTTGGATTGAAATTTACTAAATATTATAATTTTGGTTATCAATTTGCAAGACTATATTGGAATGAGACGAAGGAATTTCCGCACCTTGTGAAACATATTTGGACCACATTGTCCCTCAATTAATGATTCTGATGGTCAATTTATTAACTTGGTGCACCTTTGCACCATTTATCATTATTTTCGTTGTGCCCAATGTTTTAAACATATTTAAATTAGATCGAAAAAAATTCCAGAGGGAGACGAAGTTTTTTGTAGTGCCTTTAATCAGGTAAAAAATTTCCAATTTAAAAAATTCGTTTCCATTAGATATTTACAATAATAGTAGTTGTAACCATAATGAGTAATTCGTAACTTTGAATATTCCTTTATAGCCATCTTTTTTTCAAACCTTTTGCTTGATAAGCTACACAGAAGTCAGAAAAAAAGAAAAAAATTTCTCCATGGTAAACGGATGTCATTAAAAATCATCAATTACGGAATAATCTGAGACACAGATGCTTATTAGTTTACTTCTGTGCATCTAATTTCACTATATATATATATATATATATATATATATATATATATATATAACTAGCTTTGACAGCAACAAACAATATAACAACACATAAAAAGAACACTCACACGTTAATTCTTGATAATTTCGACGGAATTCTATTCCGTCTTCATCGGAAGATAGAGAAGTACTGACTGCTGGAATAGTAGAGGTGAGGGATGCGAGAGAAAGGGAAGGGGGCCAGGGGAAGGGGAGAACGGGAGGCGGAGGAGGGGTGAGAGGAATGGTTGGGGAGAGGAAAGGGAGAGGAGAGGCTAGAGGGGAGCGGAGATAGGAAAGGAGGTAGAGGGAGGAGGTGAAATTCACACAAAATCGGAAAAGAAAACTATCTGCTCACCGCAACTGTTGCAACATACGAGACCCAGGTTTCGCCTTACAAAGTCGTGATCAAGACCCTGCAAGTCGAAACAAAGGCCACGCACACCAAAACTCATGCGGAAGAACAAAGTATTCACCTCTCCAATATGCATCGCTTCCAAAAAGTGACAATTCGGACCATTCTCATTAGTGAACGACATTGAGACCCGGATACTGATAGGCTATACAGATCCAAATGAATGCCATTTCTAGAGTTTTTAATTCCTATCGGATGTAAAGGGACGCTAGGACGGAAACATTGTAGCACTGGGTGATGGGGGTTTTATGATGGGAAGCATGTTTAGGGATGGGGAGATCCGCGGACGGGGAGGAGGGATTGCGCGAGGCGCGGTGGTTGTTAATACTAAGGTTCAGGGGTGGGGAACATTGGCCTATGTAAGAGGCCGGGCAGAGTTTACAGATCAGAAGATAAACAACATTCTTAAATGGTAGAGGGAGTGGGGTGGAGTGGTGAAAATAGGGCAGGTTTCACATCTTCCTCGATGACGTGGAGTGGGTATGGCTCTGGGGGTGTGAGGGGATTTTGATGGTGGCTTGGTGGATTTGAGGATATCTGCTAGGTTGGCGGGACGTTTGAAGGTGACAGAGGGGCAATTGGGAAGAAGGTTGGAGGAAGTGTTGTGATTTTTGAGGATGGGGAACAGGTCTTTGAGGATGAATTTGAGGGACTGAATGCCTGGGAGGTAGGTAGTACACATTGAGAGAGGCTGGGAGTCAGTGGTTGAGGCAGGCTTGGGGGTGTAGGAATGTTTAGGTATTTTTTTATGGAGGAGAGCATCTGGGTATTCTCATTAGAGGAGGGAGTGGTGAAGGTTTTTGAGGTATTTGTTAAGGGATTCGGGATGGTTGTAAAAACGGTGACCGCGGATAGAGAGGGAGTAAGGGAGGGAGCGCTTGGTATGGGAGGAGTGGGAACTGCTGTAATGAAGATATTGTCGCTTATTAGTAGGTTTAGAGAGAACGGATGTCAGGAATTTGTAATTGCTAAGGGAAATATTGACATCGAGGAAGGTGATCTGAGAGGATGAAATGGTCGAGGTGAAAGACAGAGATGAGGAATCATTGAGTTGGGAGATGAAGGAATTGAGGGAATCAATGCTATGTGGCCATAGTAGAAAGATTTCGTCAATGTATCGGAGCCACAGGAGTGGTTGCAAAGGATATTTGGAAAGGAATATATATATATATATATATATATATATATATATATATATATATATATATATATATATATATACATATATATATATATGTATATATATATGTATATATATATGTATATATGTATATATATGTATATATATATGTATATATATGTATATATATATGTATATATATGTATATATATATATGTATATATATATATATGTATATTATATATATATATATATATATCTATCCCTCCCCGGACTAGAACCTTGACGTGGTGGAAGGGCTTGTGCGTTCCGATGAGCTGTGCCGGTGGAAGTAATAATAATTGCTCCTGGTAGGGTCGCCCATGCCAGATAGGTCGAAGGTTAGGAGCCAGACGAAAGGTAGTCCACGCAGCGTCTGTTCCTCAGTGAGACGGCTGCAATGGCGTCTGAGCCCAGTGGGGAGGCCAGTAAATGATGGTGTCACGTTAAACACACTATTGAGGAAGGCAACAGGAAACCACCTCAATTATCATTCCCTAGAAAAATATGATGGACAATAGAGATAATTTGAGTCCTGGCAACCACGGGGCTCGGCCCAATCGGCCGTGTGTCGTGCCCGGCAGCGGGGGAGGCAAGGCTTCCGCGGTCGTCATCCCACGAAACCCTTGCAAGGGAAAACCAGCAGCAGCAGGACAGAAGACGCAGGAGAAGAAGACAAAATTAGTTAGAATAGGAACGTGGAATGTCAGGACAATGATGAGGACAGGGAAATTGGAGAATGTTAAGCGAGAGATGGAATGGGGAAATATAGATATTTTAGGTCTATGCGAGGTGAGATTGAAGGATAGCGGGGATTACTGCAGTGATAATTATATAATAATAGACATCGGCGGGGATGAGAGCCAACGAGGGGTTGCCACAATATTTAATGAAGGAAGAAGTGTAGTCAACAAAGAGCAAGTAACGGACAGATTATTACTAGTAGAGATTCAAGCAGAATTGACGAACTTGGTTATTATTCAGGTATACAGGCCACCGAGCAACCTTAAGGAAGAAGAGGTCGATTGGATATACGATCAGTTAGAGGACATAATCGCGTGTGTTCCCGCTGGGAAACTTTTGAAAGTCATGGGGGAGTGGAATGCGACGGTAGGCGAAGGAAGAGATGGTGATGAGGTGTGGGACTACGGTTTAGGCACGAGGAATGACCGCGGGGAGAAAGCAGCTGAGTTCTGCAGGAGACAGGGGTTAGTCATCACCAACACTTGGTTTAGACACCACAAAAGACGCAGGTATACATAGAAAATGCCAGGTGATTCAGGAAGGTTTCAGATAGATTATATTCTGGTTAGACACAGGTTTAGGAATAGTGTGATAAGTTCGCACAGCTTCACGGGAGCGGATGCAGACTCCGACCACAATTTAGTTCTAATGACATGTAGGGTCCGTTTCAAAAAGATAAGGCAGGGGCGGCGAGTTAGAAAATGGAATGTACAAGCATTACATGGATTTCCAATTCACTCAGCAATGCTTGTAACCCCTTGGCTGACTGACAAACTAAAGCTTGGTCATCAGGGGCTAGAAGTTAGAAAATGGAATGTAGAAGCATTAAATGGTTTGAAAAGGAAGGAATACAAACAGGCGGTAGAGGAAATCATGGAGGATGGTAAAGAGCTAAGTACAATCGAAGAAAAATGGGATTGCATCAAGAAAGGGTTGTCTAAAGCCGCAAAAGACACTATTGGAACCGTTAACGCTCAAAGGACTAGGAAACCATGGATCACGGATAAGATGATTACAAAGATGGATGAGCGGAGAAAATGGAAGAATGTAAATACAGAGTTAGGCAAAATGAAGAACCAAGAGTTAAACGATAAATTGAGGCGTACAACAAATAAAGCAAAAGAAGCATGGTGGAAGACGCAGTGCGAGGATATGGAAAGGAAGGGTGAAATTGGTGCGCTGTACAGCAAAGTTAAATCTTTATCGGTAATTAAGAAAGGGAGATGAGTAAGGTAATAACTGACACAGGAAAGATCCAAGAGAGATGGAAGGAGTATATAGAAGAACTGTATAGTAAAAACCTTAGACCAACAAAATTAGACATAGAAAAGTAACATGGCGTAGAGGAAGATAGCTTAGGTCCAGGCATACTCGACGATGAGATAGAAAGGGCATTACGGGAGATGAAACTAAATAAGGCCGTGGGGGTGGATAACATTCCGCGGAACTACTGAAATGTTTAGGAAAATATGGGAGGAAGAGGTTGTATTGGCTGATTCGTAGTATCTATGAGGAAGGAATCCGGCCGGAAGACTTTGTGAGATCAGTTTTACTTCCTATTCCGAAAAAGGTAAAGGCTACATCATGTGAGCACTACAGGACAATAAGTTTGATATCCCACGCAGCTAAAGTTGTTCTCAGGATCACCAACAAAAAGAAAGCAGGGCGAGTGATTACTTAGGGGATGATCAGTTTGTGTTTAGGAAGGGCAGAGGTACGCGTGATGCCATTGCAGTAAGAGATTATTAATCGAGAGGAATATAGAACACAACCAGGAGGTATTAACCTTTTCGAAAAAGCGTTTGATAGAGTGAATTGGGAATAAAAAATGAGTATATTGCAGAAAATGGGAATAGATTGGAGGGAAAGGAGGCTAATCCGCAACCTGTACATGTCTCAGATTGCTCAGGTGGGAATGGGGAACGGGGAGTCAGGATGGGCAGTGTTAGGAAGAGGTGTAAGGCAGGGTTGCCCATTATCACCGTTGCTTTTCAACCTGTATGCAGAGGAAATGATTAAAGAGGCATTGGAAGAACTGGAGGTAGGAATGAAAGTGGGCGAAGAATTCGTAAAATCAGTTAAGTTTGCTGATGACCAAGCTTTAGTTTGTCCGTCAGCCAAGGGTATCGTACGTATCTCGGTAGTGTTTTGCTCGAACACGGTCAAAGTAGTAGGGACGTAAAGAGAAGAATTGCGCTAGGCAAAGAGGCTTCACAAGGAGGAGGGAGTTGATGACATGGACTTTAAGTAAGTATATATTTTGAAATGTGGGTTTGGAGAAGAATGGAGAAGGTGAAATGGACAGCGAAGAAAACAAATGAGGAAGTACTTGGTGTGGTGGGCGAGGATAGGGATTGGAATCCGTATTCATCGGAAGATAGAGAAGTAACTTTTCTTCCGATGAAGACGGAAGAAAAGTTACTTCTCTATCCTCCGATGAAGACGGAGCAGAATGCCGTCGAAATGATCAAGAAATAACGTGAGAGTGATCTTTTTTTGTGTTTCTATATTGTTTGTTGCTGAAGAATGATCTGGTACTTTGTTTGTTGCTGTCCAATTCATTATTCGGCACTTCCGTGTTACGTCGACGAAATCGTCTTTATATATATATATATATATATATATATATATATATATATATATATATATATATATATATATAATATATATATATTATATAAATAAATATATATATATATATATATATATATATACAAATATATAAAAACACAGAAGTAGATTTTTAAAATATAGAAACACAAAGAAAGGACACTCACAATTTGTTATTTTACGTTTCGACAGCACGGCTGTCGTCTTCAGAATCATTCTGAAGACGACAGCCGTGCTGTCGAAACGTAAAATAACAAATTGTGAGTGTCCTTTCTTTGTGTTTCTATATTTTAAAAATCTACTTCTGTGTTTTTATATATTTGTATATATATATATATATTTATATTATATATATATATTATATATATATATTATATATATATTATATATATATATATATATATATATATATGTATATATATGGTATTTCTGAACGAGGCTCACTATGTTTTGAAGGAAAGAGTGGTTCAACGTTATTTCTTTCAGAAATAAATAAGTTAAATAATTATTGTTCACTATTTTAAACGTTCAAAATAATCTAAAAATCATGTTTTGATGCTGATGCTGGACGCGATAGAATTGGATATTTCCTTCATTTTTTGTGGCTATTGTTTTTCTAGTGTGGTATCATTTATCCTCAATGCTACAGAGCCTACGCCACCGTTTTTTAATATGCGCTTAGTACTGAAAAATTTTAGTGTAGGTAAGCATATTTTCGAAATAACAATAAACATAAATCGATCCCACGTCTCCGCCAATCGATTGGAAGTCGTTTGATGTAACGCACGACGAAATCCACCTATCGAACAGAAGAAATGGGACAGTATTTTTGCATTAGTTGACACATAGATAATACGTATATCTCTGGAAATCCCAGCTGAAATCATAAGACAAAATTTAAAAATGTTTTATATGATATTAGGCGCCAATGGTTTTGAAATGTGGGAATAATAGGTCTTGTTCATCGCTCTGCCGGTCCGCTAGTCCGCCCGATGCAATCGTGTATGAACTCGAAGGCAACGCGTAGATTTGCTTCCAGTGTGCGTGTTTAATGGATGCCGTATCAATACTGATAGTCTCCGGCTCGCAGAGGACAAGAGGGGGCGTTGACGCTGGGAGCAGATAAGAACTTAACCCGACCTGATCGGACAATCGCGGGAGAAACCGCGCATTGTTTGGCCGAAATGTGGACATTGCGCCAGACCGGACAATCCTCGCCGAAACTGTTTTTATTCTCGACTGTCGGCCCTGATCCTTCTGCACTTTGCAAACGACCTCATTAGATTTCCCTTCAATATCCGGGCCGCCATTAATGTCAGGTTGAGGGGATGCACTCGGTGGAATTGAAGCGTGTCCGGACTCGTTTCATTTTGTCGCCCGCCTTCGACTATCCCGCTGCGGTATTTGCTTGCCGCAGAAGTCATAAGCGACGAAATTTCCCAGCACCATCAATACAGAATCGGTGCTGTACTTGTGCATTCACAACTGCCTCGATATAAACGGAAGTGCCAGGGCTTTCGTAACCACTGACTCAAAGAAGTCTTAATGGACAGCTGCGGAGTTGGGTGACAAAAATGCCGGATCCAACAGCAAAATTGCTCGATCAGCCGTTAAAGTTGCCGAATTTAACGACGGCTCCCCCTAACTTCGCTTCGACTGGCTAAACAGGCGGCATTATTGTCCGCTCCTTCCCCCCCCCCCACACTCCTGCGTCCCCCCCTCGCCCGGTGACCCCTTCCAACCCCTCACAAGCCTTTACCTTCGCCCTCACCCTTTTTGCCGTCCCAGTTGTGCTCCCTCCGTCCTTCCCTCTTCTTCTCCCGTCCCTTTTGAAACCGTCTCGTCCTCCGACCTCGCTTCCCGGTCCTCTCGGCGCTCGCTGCCCTCTCGTCTCTTTCTCCACCCCCTCCCCTCGCACACGACTCCGCCTCCGACCGTCGTCCCTCCCACTCCCCCTTCCCTCTCCGCACCCCTACTTCCCCGTCGGCCCGAGCGCCTGCCTGCCTCGCTCGTCCAATCCCGCCTCTCCTTTCCCCGTCAGTATCTCGCTAAGCTCCGAACGGGCTGCATGCGATCGAGTTGCAGTCGCTAATGCTTTCTGGTGGGGGGACAGAGCGGATTCCACGGCTACAGCGGCGGCCGCAAAAAAGGAACCCCCGGAAGAAGGGGTCGCGGAGGGAGGAAGGGGGGTAATCCCATCGCCTCGTTGTTTCTTCATCCTGTTTTCCCGTAACGAGTGGACGGACTTTGAAGGGAAAGGAAAAAGAGGGATGCTCTCCGGCGATTACTCTCTCCTGCATGTCGAAGGGGGGGGTGGGTGTTTTGTTGTGATGCGTGATTGAGGGAGAGAGAAATAAAAGGGGCAGTACCGTATCAAATCGGTCATCGAGAAGGCGGGGATTTTTCCTTCCTCGAGAGGTTGTGAGGGAAAGGACCGGAGGGAGAGACACCGAGACGTGGTGTGGTAGTCGCCGGTGCTTGCGCGGTCACCCGCCGGGTTTTGGACTCTGAGAGTGCCCGAGTGACATTTCCTCCCTCCCCCGCCGAGGTCAGCCGCCCTGATGTAAATGCGGTGAGATTCAAAACTTTTTTTACAAGTTCGATTTTGGTTCTTTTCTTCCATATTTGCGCTTTTTATTGATGTAATTGCATGTTGTGCCGCAGTCATCCATCTCTCTCCTTTCTTGCCGTCCTCATTGTCTCGTGTTAAATGATTGTTACTGACGGCGCTTAGAGAACTATGTGCCTAGGAATATTCCGTCGGGATATTATTTCATGGCTGAAGACGGTAGTTTTCTTACTTTAAGTTCAGGGAAGCTCTCTCTTTCTCTTAGTTCATAGAAGTTAGTCAATTTGCCGCGGAAAGTTTTCCGCGTCCGAAGTTTCTCGATTCCTTTTTCGATCGAATTTCCATATTCGTCATCAGGTGGGATAATTTCATTTATTTGCTTTCGGATGTTTATCCGATGGTGATATTTATTTCACGGATTTTCACGTAGTGCGGTAGTTTCCTCGTTTGCTTCGTGCTTTTTCGTGTTAATTTTCGCGAAGCAAAAGCGCTTCGCGACGCCGTGGTCGAGTCCCAGCGATGGCCGCCGCATTTCGCCCGAGCGACGCCGCGGCGCGAGGGATATTTGATCGAGGGGTTTGCCAACAAATCGGGAGAGAAATACGCGTGGCGTTCGACGTGTTTGCGAATGACATGCTTGGTCACGAAAAAGGAATCCCCGCAGATTTGTGTCTCAGGTCAATTTAGCTGTAAATTCATGACAGTTCTGAATTCCATCGTCAACATTGCCCTTGTTAAATTTCCAAAATTAACCATTATTCATATTCATCGCGTCTTTGTCGATTACCATTTCAACCATTAATATGAGGAATGTCACTCACTGACTGGAGAGGAGGAATGGGGTTTAATTTATAATACGACATTTGCTTTTGTTCATTACGTTTATATAAATAATCAGTGTCTTCATCTTGGCTTGCATGCACGTCATTTCACAAGCCGAAAGGTGATTTTTTTGAAGCTAAAATTACGCTTATGCATTGATTTGAAAAACGAATCCGCACGCTAGAGTTATCTTTCTGCATTTTGTTTGGCGGATGTTATTAGTCTGATTTTGGTCCGGTAAAATTTTAAAGAAACAAGCCGAGGAAAGTCTGTCGGGCCTCCGCATTCGGTCATTAAGGATTTCGTCGGCGTCAAATTTTGTTCGCGTTAAATTGTAAACGTTTACCGCTCGGATGATTAAGCCTTTCAAATTGAGAAAGTATGCAAAAAGGCACCTGAAGTAATTTGCCTAATTCACGCGCTCGGGACCGCGAGGGAGGCCGACACATTTCGCGAAGGGTCGTGGTCGGTCGCTGGGAAATGATGGGGGAGGGAGAGGGGGGGGGTTGGTGGCGGGGGATGGAGAAGGGTGGGATGGGCGACGGCCTTCGATGGCGTCCCCAAAACATATTGTTCTCAAATTTGATACTTAAACTGTAAATTCTGACTCCCTTATCCCTCATTCATTATCATGGCGGGACCATTCCGGGCGGCGGCTTTTATGGGCCGATGTCCAGCATCGGACGGCCACAAATGTGGACATTTCCCACACGCTCACAGGGGCCCACACGAGAGAGAGAGAGACTCGCACACACCCACCCCAGTTAACACCCACACACCGCCCGGCACGTCCACACGACGGGGGCTGACGGGAAGAATGGGGTTTGGACGCTCCCCGCCCCGCCCTCCTCCCGCCCCCGGGGTTCTCCACCTCACTAACCTCCACACACACACACACACACACACACACCCCTCCCCTCTCACATGCATGCAAGGCTTCCCCCCACCCACTTCCCTTTCTCCAACCCCGCTTCCCCCACCCACTTCCCTTTCGCCATCCCCGTTGCACTGGCATTAGCCCTCCCCGCAGAAATGCAACGACGGATTTGCGCCCATCCCGAAGGATGGAGGACTATACTTGCATAATCTCCCCGCGACCCAAAATAAAAGGAACTTTTTCGGGCCGGAGCCGCCTCATCCGCGCGGGGATGTTTTTTATCCATTTTTTATAAACAACACGCCCGCCTCTCCTTCTCCCCCTCTTCCATGCCCTTTGGCCTCCCACGCCTCCGACTCCACCCCTTCCTCGACCTCTCCCTCCGGGCAATCGAACCCGGCACCTTCGATGCCTTGGGACCTTTTCCTCTTCTTGTATCGGGTTTAACGACCCGTCCGTTTCCCCGATTAATTTGGCACACGTAGTGGACGCCTAAAATGAATTCCTAATCAGGTGAGGGTCGAGGAATTTCCCTGGCGACTTCACCCGGCTGTCCTTTATGATTGTACCAGTCTTCAGGAAGGGTTGCGGGCGTCTTTTGATAATTAAAACTTTCTTTGAAATTTTTCTCATTTTTTCAAGCATAAGTGCTCAGTTTGTAAAATGTTAAAAGCATACATTTTTGAAAAGTTTTATGTCGGTGTAAAGCCGCCGGAATACTTGGAAATCATGACGCTATCACTTTTCTATATATTTCTTAGATATGACACTAGTCCGTTTGAGGTTAAATCGTCAATATATTTGAATTATCATCAGGAACATTATAGGATAGAGCGATTGAAATATACGTGGTCAAAAATTCATGGTTTAGTAATTGAAGATATGAAGGAAAACCTAATGCTACGCCTAAATGGTCTGATTTTGAATCTTCCTAATCATGCTTTTAATGTGAAATACCATCTTGTGCAATATTTTCTTTCGATCATTTTCATTTCATTTGTCATGGGAGATAACTGATTAGTGCGCTGAGAGAGAAAGAAATGAATTCCGACCATTTCAATCCGGCTTCGATGTAGGTAACGCCACTGTCTAGCATTATATTTTATTTTGAGTATCAACTTTGAAATGCCATTTTATTTTGCAGATTTCGATATTGAGAGGATTACTCAGCATTTCGGATTATTTGTAGCCCTTTCAGGACTGCCTCGTTGAAAGAAGTTTTTAATTTTTAATTATTCGACGAAGATACGCTAACAAAATGAAAACAACAAGGAATCATAATTATTAATCCGCATTTCAGTCAATGTCCCAAAGAACGCATTCTTTCTTGTTTTCACTAGTGAAATCCCTCGCGGTCAATTTTCATTTTTATCGCATCCTTTGAAGAACCCCCAAAATCAATCGTTCCACTAATTGTGGCTCTCGTTGATGGTCCTAGGCTCAATTGAATGCTCTGTCAATGCGAATGCCTAAAGTATGAATGGCCATGCACCCGAGTGAATCATATCATCGAGGTGATCAGTTACCTGCTTCCCTCGCCGAGGGTCCGGATCCTAGCGTGGGGCGGAAGCCGATATTTGGGCTCCAATCCGGTGGCCCCTTGGGTTCCACGAGAAGAGGGCGGTTGCCCGTAGAATGGGACCCGTTATCTTGTGGGCGCCTTGGCGACATTCGTAGCCCGAGTGGGCCGGCGCAGACCTCGGATTTCCCTCCACTCTCCCCAAAATCCCACCTGTCTCCAAATTACTCACCGTTGGGGCAAATTGCCTCAGCCGTCGGTCGCCTCCTCGGAATTAATCATCGCCATCAACGATCATCAACCCCGGCGCACCAATCCTCTCCGCTCTCCTCTGCGCTGGCCTTTCGGTGCGCTAATATTGCCTCTCCTTCTATTTATTGGCTCTCCGATCTTCCGTACTCGCTGGCTGCATCTCGTCGGAATCACACTCCTAAGCTCCCCCCGTTAATTTATGAGCGGCATATTTTCAGGCGGTCTATCTTGTCCAAAAAAATGCCCTCCGGACATATTTTTGCGTTTACATTTTTTTGGTTAGTTTCTTCATCCACTCACTCTTGTAGTAGATACTCCTCATAGGCCATGCATTTGATCTTTCTTCCGTGAGTAGCCCCCGTTCTATTTCTTCTCATCTCTTTCATCACTAGCAACTCTTCGTGTCTCTCGTCTATGTAGGAGCGAACTTCAAATTTTCGTTGAAAAATTTCCAGATTCTTTTTGACTTCATGTCGAAAAACTTCATGTTTTGCCCTGTTCATTTGATTATATCGTCTTACGTTTTGCGATCGCGGTGTAACTAATTTCGAAGCAACCATCATTTGACGCGATCCCACTAGCTGTTGATTGCGGACTTGTATATTATTTCGCCTTCTGCCCTTCCCAAGCCCACTCCTTGGTTTTGCTTCTCATTGTGTTAAGGCCTAATATTGTATCACAAAGACGTGCTCATGATTAGGAAGACCTCTAGTTCAGAAGGTCTTATATTTGGGAAAATGGAATTAAAAATGAATCCCTCCCTGCATTCAAAGACGTCAGTGAACCCGTTATTGTGGTTCGCAAGGGAATCCCTTTGGTAAATTTTATAAAATTAGGGTTAGTATTTGCTCTTAGAATCATACGTACCTATCGATGCGTGAGTTTAAAATCTTGCCTGCTCCTGTTGTAACTCTAGGATTTGATACGAAGTAAATATGTTGTATGAATCATTCTATAAGCATTATCCAAAATTATTTCATCACTGTAAGGCGTCAAAAATACTTTCTATAATTCGCTTTACTATAAAGAAGTGGGTTTCAAAGACAATAAAATCTTCTATTACACATGAATAAAACCCAGCAGTAGGTAGCGTGCATGGCTTGACATACCCTGAGCATTGAATTCTTGTGCCGTGGAAAATAGTCTGATTTCGAAAATCTGTTGGCTTTGGGGAGCTTACATTTTCTAGGGATGGCACTTTTTCGCGGAGGAAAATAAAATTTTCTATAATTTTTTTGTTTGAAAATATTTGACAAAGAATATTATTGGTCTGACCATTGAGGTAGATATGTAATAAATACAAATTGTGCCGTTGAATTTGGAATAATGTACGCGATATTTGGCGCTATTTTACAAAGAAAAACCTCCAACTAAAATAAAGTATATGACAGGGTCAAAAACATTTTGCAACAACGAGTAATATATCTTCTTTTTATCAATCTATCTCGTTATAATCCTTGGGGGGGGGGGGGGTGCCGCGCTCTCATGAAGTACGTTTATTGAGAGATCAATCATCAATATAAAAGGAATAGTTCTTTCGTTATGCTGAAATAAAACGTAGTAATGCCTATTGGAGTATAAATATTGATATTTTAAGTCATCTCCTCCGTCTGAGAAATGAAGCCTTTGAATTCGTCAGAAAAGTAAGCTATTTCCAGTTTCCTGTTCTGACGGAATGGGATGTAGAGCCACATATGAGAACAAGGTCAGACGTCTAGCTTTTTGTCCGACAGCAAACCGAGATTTTAGGGTTATCTATTTCATTTCACTGCGTTCCTAGACTTATGTAGTGAACACGCGCCCAGCGTAAAAACTTTTTTACGATCTCCTTTGTGAAGAATTTTACGGCGGCGTCGGAGAAAATTCACCATCTTCGAATTACCTTTTGGGTGTAAACATTAACTATACCGACTTCTATGCATGCTCATATAAAAATTGAATCATGGGCTCCGTTTTTTGCAATGCAGGCTAGTGCAGCTATCCTTAGCGTACTCCATGTTAGCGCGATACTAGGTAGTTTTCCAGATGAATAAATATTTTTGTTAAAATAATATATTCATATAATAAGTTGGATAAAGCCCCGTGAAGTAACTGGTTCCTTTTTTAATGAATTATATATTTCAAATATTATAAATTCAGGAGTTCTTTAAGTGCATACAACTTTCATTAATTTAAAATTAACTTGCAGAGTTGTATGATGGCCCCTTGTTTACATATTGGGTGTATCAAAATGGGAGCCACTAGTTGACCGTAGTTTTAAACACAGGTTAGAGTCATTGCGTGAATTTGAGGCATGTTACTTATCTGAGGGTGCTAAGGACATATTATAGGGCCCCACTTGCTTACTTTGGTAGATCAGATCACCTACAGGTACATTAAATCAGGCAGATTTATTGTAGAAGGGAGAGATTTAAAATGTCGCTTTTTCCTCGTACCATTCGAGATCAAAATAGACATGACTGCAATCGCTTAGGAGATATTTAGAATTGATAGTCTACACATATTGTATATATTTATCGATATCCTGCATGTTTCTTCCTGCGTGTTATTCACTTTATTTTATAGACCCACCTATTTAATAGTTCTACGGCATGATTTTTATATACATATCCTAATTTTAGTATTGTTGCATGTTGGTACTTCCTTTCGTGTGATTAAAATGTATCGAGTAGAGTGTATCGAATATGATTTGGTTTTGCATTTAGTTTTATTCTGTTTTAAGGGTGGTTACCTAACATCCCCCGCCACACGCCCCCATGGCGGCTTGCTGGGTATTATCCCACGTAGAAAATATATGCTCGAATGTATTTGGCACAACAAATGCGATTCCAATACGTTTCTGAACCTCTGGAAGATGTAACAGCGACTTACGTGTTTGCATTTAAGTAATTTGTGCAAAGAGGAAAAATGTCTTCCCGTCGGATAAAGCCAAAGAAGGGTTCGCCCCGACGTGAAAAACCGCCCGCCAATAAAGGCGTTGACGCGGCGGCCCGCGAGCCGTGCGACTCCGCACCGAAGAATCACGGCCCCCGGGAAGTTCAAGCGTGCAGCGTTCCGGATAATTTTCGGGGAGAACACATCCGGGGGGGTGTGGTGCGAACGGATAATCGCAAACAGGGATCATTTTGCCGTTAATATCGTTGGAAACCGTCTCAAAACGTGAAATTACTCTCTCAGTGAAAACTTACTTCTTTATCTATTTTGTATTGACTCCCCAAAATCATTGGTACGAGGTCGTACTATTGGCTACGGCGTCATTGCAGAGAGAGAATATCGACAGGGATTAATCTTGATGACTTAAAATGCACATTTATTATTCGATATTCGTGTGTTCTATAAAGTAAACATGAGCAAAAGAAATAATTTGAAATAGAACCTATGTAAGAGCGAGATTGATTAAATTTTAAAACAATGCCGTTTTACAGTTGTAGATAAATATATTGAATATAGACATTAACTCACATGGGTGTAGCATAGAATTTTTGACTGAATGTAAAGTAGTAATACTATATTTAGTCCGTTCTTATTTTTTCAAACAGGGATTCGTTTCGTAAATGTTTTATTTCGCGCTATTGCTGCTGGGTCGCTCTTTCGATTTAGCGGAAGGTTTTCTAAAAATTAATTATATTTTACACTGGTAACATCAAAGTTGATTTCAGTCTGGATGTTTCTAGAACTATTGTAATGATTGATGAAATATCTGAGCGTGGCAGCATAAAAATAGAAATAAACATTAAGGAAATGGAAAAAATACCCATGAGATTTATAATTATGCAATTGCACCATGCCAATATTTCTTTATTGAGAAGGAAAACAATTTCATTTTAACAAGTCGATGATCATTTAATCAAAATTACGTGATAATTACCTGATAAACATATACAATTATATCCACCGCAAATATAACGTACTGAATAGATTCTGGAACTTTGCACGCTGCCGTGAGCCTTTTTTTTAGGTTTATTTTATGTTATTTAGCAATATCCTTCAAGGTCCATCAATGAATTATGTCCTCTAATTCAGAAGCAAAAATTTAATCATAGATTTTATTTTATAAAGTGTATTACTCTTCGCCTTCGTTTAATTCATTAAAATGCTTTCGATCAGGAAGATGTTTAAATGTGATGCTCGTTCGGTTAACTGCAGACGCGCATATATACAAATGGCGGGGAAAACACAGGTCCATTCTTTGAGAAAGCCACGATAAATTCTTCCCTCGGCTTATCTCATGCGATCGCCTTAAATACTCTCTGCGATCCACTGCTTTGCCCCTCCTGCGTCACCCTAAGGGTTTAAGCCTTAACGGGCCCAGGGCACGTCGCGTCGGCGTCCCACGAGGCTCCAAATGGGCTTCGATTGGGACCGAGCCAATCGTCTCTATAATTTAAGTACAGTGTTTTTTTTTCGCTGAAAACAGGAAAGGAGAGCCAGAGAGTAAAGGAACATTATCGCCACAGTGAATCTATGAAATTTCAAAAGTCTTTTGATAACTTCCTCTTTTTTAAGTGGCCGAGTATTTGCCACGTAAAAACACGAAATGCGTGCTGCTAATGAGAATTTTTAAATTCTAAATCATTTCTGGCGGTGTGGTTCGACACGGGCTTTCAGAAATAACCGATGGGGTTCGAAGAGCCCTTCAGAAATGTGGAATCGCCTGCGCTCTAAGCCTCTTATCTCACCCCCCCCCCCGGTTGGGGAGACAGCCTAGGCACGCTCCTCACTCCTTTCAAAAGTGAATAAGAACCGAAATGATGGAAATTTTAAGAAAGAAGGAAATGTTATGAAAATTAAATTATCTCACATTTTTATCTCTTTGAGAATTACCGACCATTTGATTGGCCGATAAATGAAACTCGAGCCCGTGAATATATGGTTTCGAGTTTTCGGAACCACGAAAAATGCGGCGCATATGAGGCAACGGGCGTGGTGGCCGTTGCCAGGGCAATGGTGGACCCGGGTTAAGCGGTTACACGTTCGCCGCTTCAAAGGGTTTTAATATTGCACACATATGCTCTGCCTGAGTTACTCCTTTGATGAGGTCATTCCTGCATAGACATGTTCCAAACTAGAATCATCCTCGCAATTACATGGAATCTCGTCCAACGCATCGCTTTAACCGCGTGATTTTTCTAAGCCTATCGAAAATAAAGCCACAAGACGAGCATTAGGAATGTAATGACTCATTTTTATGTCGAAATAAATCGAGCATAACCCCGCAATCAATGACGGATTCATATTAGTGACCTGGCGCAACACCAATGATATTTGATCGCGGTGAAAAATTAATGCAGTTCTACGCGGTAGTTTGAGGACACAGGTTATCTTTTTGGGTCCCCTCATGCACCCGCCAAGGACTGTAAATTGCGTCAGGTACGAGGGTCATCCGGAAAGTAGTACCCGTTCGTGAAATAGACACAAAAGTAAATATTAACAAACATAAAAAATTTTATTTGAAAGAGGATACTTTAAACTACTTCTCAACATAATCTCCAAGCAAATTAAGGCATTTGTCATAACGTGTGACAAGTTTCTGTATTCCTGCTGCATAGTCCTTCGCCGCCAGCTCATTGAGATACGCGAGGGACCCATCTTGCACAAATTTTTGCATAATGCAGATGGTGTTTAACAATTTCATGAACAATTGTTCGAGAAACATTGGGAAAATGCTCACAGATGTCATCAATTGTGACGCGCCGATCGTTCCTCACGAATTCGTCAACTGAGCTCACCAGTTGGTCTGTAATGACAGACGGTCTCTCCGAACGCTCATCGTCGTGTGTGTTCCCCCTCCCCATGTTGAAGTTGCGACACCACCGCCGAACAGACGACTCGTCCATTACATTGTCTCCATACACCTCCTTTAATTGGCGATGAATATCACATGGGCGAACGTTTCTTGCATTGAGGAATTTAATCACTGCCCTCACTTCACAACTGGCGGCGTTCTCAATTTTTTTAAACATTGTAAACAATCACAGAAACAACACAGGCAATGCTAGCGTCACGCAACTTGGCTCAGAGAAGGCAGACAAGCCACTGAAGCTATCTGACCTCGTCCAGCGGCTACTCGCGTCGTCAGCACTTCATGCGGCACGAACGGGTACTACTTTCCGGATGACCCTCGTATATTTATAAGTCTGCATCGTTAAATTAACTGTTGAGGGTTTATTCATTTTTCGTCGTTGCCGGAGATAAATTGTGTCTCCCCTTCAATTTTACCGCTCCGTATTGCTGATTTGTGGATCCTCCCACGAATGTACATACAGGGTTCGTCCGGAAAATAAGTGTACTGAGCTCAGGAAAAAAAATTTATTACACTTTTACATATCTTAAGCTAATATTCCTCAAAATAGGACCCTTGTGAGTCGATACACTTGTTCCAGCGGCGTTCCCATTCCTGGAACGCTCCCGCGAAGGCATCATCGGGAACCTCTCGAAGACACGTCGTCACGGCCTCCTTGACGGCGTCCAAAGTCCCGTATCGCGTTCCTTTCAAACTCCTCTTTATCTTCGGGAACAGAAAGAAGTCCGCCGTGCTTGGCCAAGAAGTCCGACACGACAAGCGCGGTGTGAGACGGCGCATTGTCGTGATGCAGCCGTCAGATGTTTTTGATCGCTGGCCGGACGCGGGCGACTCGTTTTCGAAGCCTGTCGAGCACTTGGACGTAAAATGCAGCATTTACAGTTTGTAGTTCAGGTACAAATTCGTAGTGGACGACTCCCCTTTTGTCAAAAAAGACAAAAAAATCAGTACACTTATTTTCCGGACGATCCCTGTATAGTATATGGGTTTGTTTGCACTTTCTTTATCCATTCAAACAGATAATAGTGTTGGAATAAAAATGTGTATGTATGAAATTCTTTCAAATGTGACCAAAACTTATGGAAGTGTTCTACCTCCCTTTGTTTCGGTTTAGAATGTTATCGCGAAATGAAAGAGTGCTGAATTTGTAGTCCGCTAGTCGAGCGATCGGGTTTGCACGAATGCGATTCGAGGTTCGCAGACTAACTTGATCGGGCCTTCGGCACGCGCTCTCAGAATGCAGTTTCCAGTTACGACCTACAGAGAAGTATTTTTTGGTAAAATTAATGTGGAAAAAATGTCGAAAGTGACAGATTGTTAAGATAATCGTAGGTGAGTGAAACGACTTCATTTTCGCAATATGTGAAAACGTTCCTTCACTGAAACGCACTATATAGTATTTTTTTAAAAGAATTAAATGCAACTATAATGCTGTACCAAATAATAAAAATCCTGCTCAAATCTCTTCAGTCATTATTTGCTAGAAAAGTTATTGCAGATAAAAAATTAATCATCATAAGGGAAGTACTAGGAGAAGTTGGACAAGGTTAAAGCCACTTTATGACTTCAAGCCACCACTATGGTGTGTGGCAGGGGGTGAATACACACCACAATACGTTTTGCCCGAACATGACACTACCGCGGACGGAAAATGTTATTCTGATCCATATAATTCGTGAAAAAAACGACATTTTAAATCTATTTGTTCTGCACTTAATCCCTCTAATTTTATCAACATTTAATCCTTTCTGAAGGCTTTAGAAATATTTTTAAAGAGTACATTTAATCTAGTTATGTTAACTGGATAACTAATGGTAATGAAAAAATACTTGCCTTATGCGGATGAATGGCGTTGCTTTACTTAGGCGTTAACTTAGAGCTCAAATCTGTTTTAACATGTAAGGGATCATCTGCAAGCGTTTCCATTGCTTTTTATTCTCTTGTATTTCTTCTGAAATGCATTTTAAATAAGGCAATACATTTTCTATATTTTGAGAGATTTTCTCCATGAAAAACCAATAGCAACCAGCTCGTTCTTCTGGTGTATGATTTCATTAGTATCAACAAAAATGCAATTCAAATTATAATAACGCGTCGCAGAATTGACCTCATGAGGTTCGCAGCAACATCTCCTCCCCTTTTTGCAAAGCCCTTCGCTCTTGAGCGACTCATTGTGGCAAAAGAAAAGCGCTAACCCTAAGAGACGTGGTTGGAGGCGGGGGAGCCTCCAAGGGATCGTGGAGCCGAACGGAGTTCTACGAGGGAAAGAGGCTGGATTTATAACCAATGTGTTTACAACACTTGAGTGGTGTAAATTTACATGCCATTTAAATATATACATTACCTTAAATTTGCTCCATTTCGCTGCGGTAAAGTCTTAAAAATAAGTGATTTTTGGAAAATCTCTCTCTCTCGCCAATTTCTTCCACACTGTGTTATCTCTGCTAACTTCTTTCACCTCTGTCATGTTTACACACACTTTCAAGCACCGACTTCTTTCCCGATACTTTTTATGTTCCTCGTCTTAATAACCTCTTGGGTCGCATCACTACGTATCTCGATTTATCTCGGTCCTCGTTCAAATCGTTTACTCTTCTTTCAGTTCGTTCGATTCGACTCTGCTCCATTCTCAACCAACAATTCTTTCATAATTGTCTATTATCGGGGTATCCCATCGAAATTATTCCTTAAATCAATCAATACTCATCAACGAAATCATTTGCTTGCGTTTATCCTAACTAAAACTCCTCGAGTATCCCAGGAATAACTTATTTTTGTCGAAATTTATCGTTGTCCTGCCGTGCCAAAGTTTCGTTTCGATACAGTTTTCTGTTGAGGAATACACTTTGATGCGTTTCTTTCGGATTCTTTAGACAAACATAATTTTTTTTTCAAATAAACACCCCACGTACTATTAGCAACTCTTGTGATTGTTAATCTCTTCGTCTTTTTGACGACGTGTTGCAGGAATACTTCGAAAATATGGCAAAATGAAACCTTTTTTAATTATTTCGTCCATCACACTCACTGTATAATAATTCTTCCTATTGTTCATGTTTTCACTCTATTTTTCAGCTTTATAACCAAGCTTCTATCTAAAATCTGATCTGTAAAAAAAATATTTTAACAACATGAATATTTGGTTGGGAGCGGAATACCTTGGAAACCTGTCGGTGATTTTCATGTTCATTTGCATTTACTGGTTGAATCCTTCAATCGCTTATCTGCGTCATCACATTCCGTTTCCGAGTTTGTCTCCATCCTCGGTAGGGCAAGCGTCTTGTCACCGCTTCCCACCGGAGCGTGCCGTGTGTTCGGTGTAACACACGGTGTAACAAGTACATTACTAAAGACTTCCAGTTCCATAATAGACTCAATTGCTTTGGAGTTCAATCAATTAAATTTCAAGATGGGTTTTCGCTTTTTTTAAAGCCATAATTAGGCTCTTGATGTTATTGGTTTTATTTTCTGTATGATACGTGCCTTGTAACCACGTTTATCCGATAGTGCTAACATAGCTAGTGTAATAACAAAATTGAAATAGGAAAATATAAGTTGGAATAATTTTACTTTTTGTAGTTGAAATGTCTTTAAAAAATTGCAGTTTTTAAGGGTGGATGTCACAATTTCGGGTGGAGGTTAATTTGATGGTTCTCTTAAAACAAACCGGCGTCTAAGATGAGATCAGCGTCTCAACGATCAACGTGAACAGACAGTTAGATTTAGGATGTCATATTTTCCAGGGACGATAGGGGATCACAATAAAATTGTGCGACCGTGGTAGGGTCATGTTCGGGTAAAATTATTCTGGTGTGTATTCACCCCCTGCCACACAGGGGATATACAAATAAAATAATAAAAATAAATAAAAATGAGCGGACCTAAAGCAAACTCTCTTTGCCAAATAATTTCAAAATCTTTGTTTCTCTTCCTTACTAACTACGGCAACCACTTAACTACCTAATTAACTATGGTAGTTAGGAAATACTTAAAAACAAAACATTTATCTCATGATCTTTTAGGATTCTTAGTATCACTGGAAAATCCCAAAGAAATTCAAAAGTCAAACATATCCCGAAACTCAATGTAAGTCTTAAGTATTAAAACATATTTGTTGGGCGAAAATATGATCACGATGAGATGATATTTAACTTGCGGTGGATATAGGGCCAGGGCTGAATACGGAAGCGAAAGTGACGTGATCACATAAGTGATAACAAAAGTTGGGTCCTTGGCGTCAAACTCTGGTATAGTTTTATCGGCGACCATGACAGTGTTTTCAGCAGTCTAGAACGGCGGTAGCCGTGAGGATTCCCTTATTGAAGGAGCCCTTATGAATCGTGGATCTTGGGCTCCTGTCATAACCGACCCTCTATGGTCGTCCGTTTTAGTGTTTCGAAAGTGGACGTGTTTATGCCTTTTTTTGGCCGAAGTTATTTCAGCCAGGGAATGCACTTAAAACTCTCCGCTTATGCATTCAAGTTTGGGGAAACTATCGGGCGAAGAAAAGTTAAGTTCTGAACTTGAGCTCCCTATTAATTCAACTCTCGGTTATTGTTGACTTTTTTACGGCCCTAAAGTTTGAGACACAATCCCTTTCAAATTGCATGAAGGAGCGATAATTCGAGTCGTCTAAGTTTCCAGGTAATAATCAATGGGTATTCAGCGGTTGGTGAGCGCTTGTCAAGTCTCGAGATTTCCTCGTTAATATCGAACTGCGTAGACTATTTTTTCATAACCACTTCAAATGAAAAACTCTCGGAACCCACTTGAAACTAATGCCTACCTAATTAAGCAATGGAGTGCCATTAGCTTTCTTTTCATAACCGGCAGAGAGTTTTCTTTTTCTGAGAAATGTTTTGAGTATGAAATAATTTGTTGGGTGCGCAAGAACATTAAAGCTCTCACTAGGCCATGCAAATAAGACATTCGTGCTTACCTTTATTTTTTAATTCTACTTATATTTTAAAACTTTTGAAGATCATTTCTCATTGAAATCATGAATAAACCATTTTAGTTAAGGAATAGGGTAAGAATATTTTGCATCCGATTTGGACTCCAGTCATTTAATAGTCATTTGCTTCCCTTAAATGCTATCTCATTTAGTTATCAAATCTCGCCATTCAATCTTTAATTAGCGCGGTAAGTGGAAAACTTTTGCACCTATATTAAAACATTCGTCACGGTAAATGTGAAGAATGACGTATTAGTAATCTTAATTGAGTATTCCGAGAGCGACGCGCAATAGCATAAAATTTACGAGTATATTTGAGCGATGGTTGAGGCCGATGCTCCTTTGAAATCCATTTATAACGCACGAAGGCAGAATCAAAGACTTTGCGTTTCCACAGAGAAGAGTTTATTGTGTCGACTAATTTTGCTTCACTGTATGCGTCATCTGGACTGGTTACAGAAAGTATGCACTCATGCATGTATATCGTCAATGGGTGTGCTTGTGAGTCTAGGAGGAGCGAATGGAGAGGGGGATGGTGGTCGTTGGTGATATTTTCCTTTCTCCGTACTCTGGGTAGACTGGCAAATTGTTCTTGGATGTCCATCCATTCCACCCCTTGCACATCTTTTGTGGAATCAAGTCCGAATGATGACCTTCGCTGCGGAGATGGGCTGCGAATTGTCACACTCCCGTTCCCTAGTTGAAGTCCCGGCGATGTTCCTCTGCTCGTGCCACAGAGGCTTCTTCCCATCCGTCCAATATATGACGCCTCAAAATCCCGAATTTGTAGACGGTTAACTCCACTCCGTCTTGAAACGTCTACACGGGATCTTTTACTGATTGTAGTGGGCTTTTTAGATTTTTTTGTCGTGAAAAGCTGATTTTACATTAAAGTCTTCAAGGAGTTTTTAAAATGCCGATGGAGGCTTTCTTCGCGTATTTTAAGCGCCACCAGCGCCATTGCTCTGTGGGGTGAGAGGCATACATTTCTCTTTCGGCTAATTTTCCCGTTTCTTTGTCAGTAGCTCCTCTATGTTTTGTTCTGTGTAACCGTTAGCCACCGCTATTTTTTATGTTGGCTATTTCTTCATCAATCGCTTTTTGTATTGAGGGTATATAGTCAAAGCCCGGTGGATCATATTGTGGAAAGCTGCCGGTTTCTGGGTTATAGCGTGTTTAGAAGTGGCGTGAATGACCTGGCCGGTGCATGTGGGTTTACGGTAGATGGCGAAATTGTGTAGCCCATTTTTTATGGAGATGCTTAGGTCAAGAAAATGTTGAGTTTTATTTTCTTGAGTTTACATATTGGATTTAATGTTTTTGTGTAGTTTGTTAATAAGAGTTAAATGTAAAACGTAAGTAAAGCGATTTTTCCTGGTGAAGCGGACGACTGGAATCGTGCAAGAAGTGAGACTCAATTCTGATTGACCCCCAAGAGTCAGGATATGATAGAAGAAGAGAGCAATATTCAAAAAGCCACAGTGCATTGCATTCTCACAGAAGATTTATCCAAGAGAGGGGTGTGCCAAGATGGTCCCGAAGGTGCTTCCGGAAGACTGCTTGCGTGACCAATCTCGCCTTGGACCTCTTGGGCCAATGGGGAAAGTGACCCGAATATTTTAGAATAGGTGGTTACTGGTGACGAGACATGGGTCTTTGAGTACGACCCAAGTACAAGCCCCCTGGGTACCATTTTGGACCACCGGACTATGTCAAAGAGACCGTGGCAGGAGGCGCGCCAGAAGCGTGGTAGAGGCACCGACATAGTTGTGTTGATGCACAAAGGTGCTGTTTTGAAGACTTTCAGTAATTTGTACTTGGCTCTGCAATAAAGTTTTCCCACGATTTACAATACTTATTTTTGGGGACAGACCATTTATTCATCACGTTAGAAGAGGGAGTGAATGGATAAACCCATGATTCGTCACCATTTATGAGCAAATTTGGGTCGTCGCGGATAGAGTCCAACACCTCATTAGCAATGTCAATGCGTTGTTGTTTTTGGTCGAAATTGAGCAATTTTGGTACGAATTTCGCGGCGATCCGGGTCATGCCCAATTCGTTGGCAAAAATCGAATGGCAATCGATATGTTTAGGTCCCCAGCAACTTCTCTGACGGTGATTCGACGATTGGCTAATACTATTTTCTTCACTTTATCAATTTTTTTCGTCTGTTGTTGACGTGCTCGGGCGTCCGCCACGCTCTTCGTCGTGCAATTCTTCTCGGCCCTCTGAGAACATTTTGTACCGCCGGTAAATGTTGCTTCGGCCCAAAGTAGCTTCTCCATATGCCACAGCCAACATTCGAAATGCGTCCGCAAACTTAATTTCGTTTTTCACGCAAAATTTGATTCAGATTCTTTGATCCATTTTTTGGAACAGACAAAAATCGAAGGCAAGCCAAAACATCCAAGCAAAACAACTGCCAGCAATTAACTAAGCGTTCAAAATGGCCAAACCTTTCGGCATAAGTGAGAAACATAAGTACCAGCATAACGCCGCAAAAAATCGAAAATCAAAAATACTTAACCCGCGAAAATTCAAAATTTGCGATACTTTTTTAACAGACCAGAGAAGCAATGAAAATGATGGGAGAGGAAATAATGTCGCTTGTAGCTTAAGTAGAGTTGGGGGTCGTCAGGATATTTCAATCCAATCAGCAAAGAAAATGCGTTCCCATTTCTAAATGTTTTGTGTTTTCTTCTCTCTTCAATCATTTCCAATGCTTCCGACGTAATCCGGAGCTTCATCTTCACTGCTTTCTCTCCACCTACCGCTTCTCCTGCAGCTACAACAAGTTCACCTCTGCGGTCTTTACTCTATTATGCTTCTATTAATGAGATTTGCTTCTTCCAAAGCCAGCATCGGAAAAGATGGATTGAATTTTTGCACTCGTCATCTCTTGTTTACTTGTTTTTTAGCAGATTTACAGTTAATCATGTGGCATAACTAAGTTGTGGTCACTGGCGCTACTTAGTCTATCTCCTGAGAGTGTCCCACTTCCCTCCCGAATCTCTCCTTCACAAGATCGTTGTCGATTTGGAATTGTCTCCAAGCCATTACTAAATGCATCCTCGGAAGTGATTTTATAGCAGGATGTTTAGTCAGCACCATTTCATACTGCTAACAGAATACTATAATCAACTCTAATCTTTCATTCCGCTTTCCCATTCCATATTTTACCGCAATTTTCCGTCTTGTCATTCTGAAACGATTAAAAGCTCATACCATTAAAATTATATCTACATCCACGTAATACCCCGCAAGCCGCCGCAAGGGCGTGCGGTGGGGATGTTAGGTCACCGCCCGTAAAAGGGAAAAAACCATATGCAAAGATACACCATGCAATTACATATAACCTCTTCCTTTTCCTCATCATTATATTCTTTTATAGGCATGCATACTTGTAACAAGTAATACAGTAGTAGGTAATGGTAGTAAGTAGAAGGTACTGTAGTAAGTAATACAGTTAATGTGAGCTAAGTAGTAATTTTAAGAGTGTCAATCCTTTCGTTATGCTGTAGGGAGCTCTGTAATTACACTTGCTTCTCCCTTTCGTGGTGTTTACCTAACCCCCGCTGTTCTGTTCGAAGATGCTGTTTGGCAATACTGGTAGCGTTATTGTTTCACTCCCTATAATCTTCTTCTTCTGGCAATCTAATGGAACTAGTTTCCTAAACATCCGAGTTCAATTTTTACATTCTCAATGCCATGTTTTTCAGTCGTCCGCTGGCCTGAAACGAGAGGATGTTTAGCAACCAGGAAAACTGAGAAATCCTACAAACCTCAATTATATTTGTAAGGCTGGAAAACTTGGGAGTTTTAGCATTGTATTTAAAAATGTGGAAGCGTTATATCTAGGTGCCTGTGTTTGATCCCTGGTGAAAACTTTCAATCTCTCTGGTGGCCTCATTTCAGTTGCGCCTTCACCTTACCGTGTTTTGGATTCCAGTTCCTTACCACAGCTCAACCCACTCAGCTTTTTAACACTTTAGTTTGCTCATAATATCTTTTATACTTTGGTCAAGAAACAACCCTTCTTGAGAGACGTTTTTGTTAAATTACTGCCATAAAAAATCCGCCTTGAATTTGAGAAGTTTTCTAAAGAAAACTGAGTTTTATTTATTTTTAATGTGCTCACTTAACGAATTGATTGGGCAAGATTGAGACTAAAGAGTCCCTTCTTCCGCCCGACCCTTGTATATTACATTGAAGACAATTACAGTAACTCTAGGCCGAGCTGGAGGAGAGCCACGCAAGCGGGAATTAAACGCACGGCAGCTGGGATTGCAATCGAGGATATTATCATCGCAGTCGGCGAAATTTATGAATTTAATTTCCTCACCCTCTTCTGCTACTTATCATTAGCAAAAATTGGCCATTATCTCGGTTATTTTACTCAGATATCGGTCGCTTGTGTGCTAAATTACACTGAAAAACACAAATGTAGATCTGAAAAGCCTGGAAAACTCAGTAAAAGACAAAATTCAGATTCGCAAGGTAACCCGAGTGATCTGAGACGCCTATTCCACTCACACATTTTTTTTTCAGCTCATTTGAACGACGCAGCCTGGCCGGGCCGAGTTTACGTGTTGCATTAATGAAAATGCACGCGCCGAGAAGTTAGTCCGTTGCTTCTCCTCATCATACATTTTGAAACATCAATCGTTCTCTTCCCAGTGGAAGCACGACAGGCGTTCAAGGATTGTTTGCAAAACTTGTTGCGGGTTGATTGTGGCCCTCCCTTGCCTGGCTACTTACTATAGTCCCCGCGATCACTCAAATGCGGACGAGCAACTGACCTTACCTCCGCATCGTCTGGAGACCATTTGGTTGACGGCTGCCATTCATCAAGTCAAGACACCTGTATAGGATTGCGTAGAATTCTCAACTCCACTGAGTGCATTGCTTAAACTGTCGTGGACATTTTATTCAGTTAATTTATTCGTTTATTATACGGCCAATCTCTTGAGGTTTCTTTGCTATACGGAATTTAAGACGGCCATTAGCTAGTTGAAACACAGACGAAACCTTAAATAACCAAACTATTTATCCTTAATTATATTCAACCGCATCCCATTAAGCTCTATGAAAATTTTAGTTTTTTTTTCTGCCGTTTTTACAAGTTTCTCGGATGCCAAATGCATTTAATTTAGAGTCGGTGGAAAAAACTATATTTCAGCAGTAGTGTCACCATCGATGTGCATTTTACTCTTAAAATGTCCTTTCTTTGGCACAGTTCAATCTTTAGTACTCTTACACATAAAGCAATTATTTGAACTGATTTTGGTATGACGTTGAATATTTAAAATTATGGTAAGGACATTTATTTTTTACTATATTGAAAAGACCTTCATGAATGTCGCACTATCATTTATTACGCAACAGACATCTCATCTAACTTTCGGGAAACCCAGTCAATTAATTAAGATAGTAATTAAATCGTATTTGGAGCTATATAGCTCTACTTGGCACATTGATAACTTAAGCGGAGGGAATGCCGAGTCATCCTTTGAGTAAACGTTTGCATGAAGGTAAAGGTATTGTGGTAGAATTTTTAAATTATTATTTAAAGTGATTTTGTCTCGAGTTCAACTGAATATTAAGTCCTTTTCTGTGTTGGCCATATTTTTAAGGAATACTGAGATCGCAATCTACGTTTATCCAGCATCAGCGTAGTTGGAAGGAAAAATGTTCAAGTCAAGCGAAAAATTTGAAATAGAAGAAAGCAAATGAGTGAGATGAAAGGGAGACTTTGGCTACATCATCTTTGGCTTTGAACAATCTTCACAAACAAATTCACGAGAAGGTTTTGTTAAAATTCGTCGAAAACCAAAGGTTACCCAGACGAAAATGCGGGAAACGTTCAATCGTCCCTCAGTGATTTGGTTTGAGATTTTCCGCCAATTTTATTGCGCTATTGTTCTTATTTAACATATTTCAAAGCTATCAACACACATTAATGAAATAATAGATTAATTGTTTTGAGACCAAGTTCAAAAAGGAAAAAGAAACATTCCGATTCGATAACTGGATTAAAAGTTGGAGGCCGTAAAGAGCGAGACAAAGAATTTCGCTCCTTAAACAATCACTTTAGCAGGAGTGTATTATTGGATTATTTGCCATATTTCACGCGTAATACTTTGAAATGAATTGCTCTTAAACCCACCCAACATTATGTGACAGACTCTTCCCGTTACTATATTTCAGACCAAAGTGAAAAAGAACTTGCCAAACTTACACCTTTTAACCCCATTGAATTTAGTAGTACGCCCTCCTGAAAGCAGCCGCTTTTTAAACTGTGTGTCAAGATGGCGAATCTCTAGTGATTGTTTAACTTTCAGCTCATTAATTAATCATTCGAAAACTCCCCATTTTTTGGAACAAAAGCAGGTCCTATACAAAGGGAACCTGGCTTTAATTCCCTCTTTGTGGGAAGAATGGAATCAGCGCGCATGTTATTAAATACGCACTTTTCTTAAAAATCTTTGGAAATACTCGTTTCGCTAAAGCCTTTGGGTCAGGAATACACTTAATTAATGCAAAAATTCCTTTGTGACGTTGCCAGACCGAGCTTCTGATCGCAGCTGGCCGGGGATTAGCGACCTCAAGTTTGCATTCAGATTTAAGACTCTAGCGAGTGAGGTATCAGCTTACCATCCTGTTTAATTGCCATTCAAGAAAACGTTCTTGTATTAAAAAATTGCGTCTTCTATTCGATTTCGTCGAATTACCTATCGTCCCCTTAAGAATGATTTCTCGGCTATACAGCATCAAACATTGTACCACCATGAGCGGAAATGTGTTAATGGATGAAAGTTAAGTTCTATTAGTTATGTAATTTTTTTCCGACTCGTGGCCAAAAAGCACTCATTAGATCCCATTTTAATCATCTTGTTATCGCGTTCAGAATCTCACGCTGATTCCCCATGTAAAAGGAAGCGACCTACACCTTTGGGAGCGGCTCTGTCTTCCCTCTTCCTCCCCTCCCTTCCCTTTGACCGACTTATTCATACTCTCATCCTCAAAGGACTCCTTTGCCCGTCCTGACTCCATCCTCAACTTCCTCAGACTATTCACTACGAGAGGAACATCGGGCGAAAGGGGAGGAGGGAAGCGTTTATCCCAAAAAAAGTAATCAATATTACATTTACTGCTTAATCAGTGGAAGAGAGTGAGAGGCGCCCCCTTTTTCTTCTTCCTTGGACTCTGCTTAAAAGTCCAGCTAAGAGTAGATTTCCTTACAGATTTAACACCGCCCCAACACAAAAAAAACACTTCTGTTTTCGGGAGGGAAACCTTTTCCGGGGGACTCGGGAGTGTGTTTCCCTCCGCTAACAGTGCTGCCACATGCCAGTGGGCTCCTTCGTTTACGTCCCTCGGATTGTCAATTTTCCGTTTCCATTGCTGTCGGCTCCCACACCCTCTCCCAACTCCGTCCTCTCTCTCACGACTCAACCCTATCCTCCAACCCCCCCCGCCATCCCTCTCCCTTCGACTTATATCATCCCTCTAGTCCTCGGGCACATTCCTCGTTCCCATCCGTCTTCGGCCGCGCATTTTCTATTCATTCATCTCCCTCGTCCCTCCCCGTCTGCTGCTTCGGAGGAATATACGTACGTGCCTCTCGGACCCTCGTCATTTGCTAATCCGATGATTTCTTTCCGAGAACACCGTCCTCTCTTGCCTTTCACCACCTCCAACCCCCCCCCCCCCCCCGAGGTACACCCCCCTCCACCCTTTTGCGTCCCTCCCGCTCCTCCATCCCTCCAGAACCCCCACTCCATCCCCCCTCCCCGCGTGATTCTCCATCGCAACCTAATGCGGAGAGGGGGTTGAGGATTCCACCCCCTGACCACCGCGCTCCCACCCCCGGATCGAATGGCTTACACGCATCCCTCTGCTCCATTTGACTCCTCTGTGGTCGTGGATGAAAAGAAGGGATGATACAGAAGGAAAGGGTTAAGCAGGTACACGAGAGCACACTTACAGATGTACTTCAAGCGTTGGGATGTGCCACGCGTATACCTTGCGGTTTAGCACGGCCCTCGGCCGGCCCTGATTTATCGAGTCGTCGCCCGCCACTGCTTCCGTCGAGTTTCGCGATCCGGAAAGATGGGCGCGTAAAACATTTCAGCCGAAGGTCCCCGAGGAAAGGGATTCATACCATGGGGAGGCATTGCCACGCGTAAACAGTCAACAGAGGAGAGGCAAATGATTATATTTTCCGTTCATATTTTTTCTAGAGTTTTAAGTAATCTCTCTGTTTTTTGCTATCCGTCTATTTTAAGGGAAATTTGATCTTTTTCGGCACTTCTCGGTGTCGCATGTGATGGGTTATATTTTACCTAGCTATACCTTTTCTCAAGTTTCTTTTGAAATTTAGCATATTAGAGTTTGCATAACCGGTGCATCATTTTAAGCAATGCGACTGGAGCAAAATCTGCTCCTATTTAATCTTCTGCTGTTGAAACATTCTTTTGAACAAATGTTATCATGAACGTCATTTTTGCATTTGGTTCTCGTTCACTCGAAAAACTCTCCATCCGAGGGTTCATTAATGCTTTTTATATGGGAGGCGACCGACAGCCAAGGTCATTTGCGCCTTGATTAATGCTGCCCACAATTGTTTCGCATGCAATGTTAATTCTAATTTGTCTGGATAACTTTTCTTCCCTTCCCTTCCTTCATTTCCGTTTACGAATGCCCTTCGGTCTTCCTCGCTGGATCTTTCTTGGCACATTACCGTGTCAAATTTGTCATGCCGGCACTTTATTTTGCCAGATCCATCTGATTTTAATCCCGTACATCCCTTCACTTGGTGTGTTGGTCTCATCGTAATCATGGGATATCTGTCCGACGCGTGGTCGATGGCAGTTCCCCTGTCGTCATCTTCACACTCAATTGAGGCCTTCATTCCTTCATAGTTACTCAAACTAATGTCTTCTATCTTCTCTCCTTATTCATTCTTGGTCTTCTGCCGTAATTATTTTTATCCGAGGTTATTACCTTATCGTCATCAATAAACTATTGTCTAAGGGTTTAAAGCGCTCAGTTTCCCTCCTACCATTCTGCGCACTTCTTCGGTCCTGTATTTATTTTACTTTCCCATTCAATTTATCTGTCTGCACATCTGTTTTTATACTATCTCGTCCACGCACAAGGATTTAAGTTTCGTTCCTTGTATTTTCCATGCATTCAGTCAAGTCATTGCGTTCTTGAAATTTTCCGCTCTACTCAATTTTATGTCTTAATTGCGATGTCATCTACTACACGGTAATTGATGATTTATTCCCTACCTCAGTTCCTTTTATTCTCACACACTCAAATTATTTTACTACTCATTATTTTTATTCTATCAATGCTAAATATTTTTAGTATTAATGTACGGAAAAATTTGCAAAACCAGCAATATTAAATATATTCATTTGGCTATTGAGGACTTTATCCATACGATGAGGTTAAGTTTGCGTGTCTGCAATTTCCCTCGACGGAAACTTTTATTCGTTAAATGTTTCCCTTAAAAAGACATTTGGCGAATGCAAATGCATCAATTTCATTTTACTCCGCTCCAGTCAAGATTTTATGATTAACCCATTGATCTACTATGAATATTGAAGCTAAATTTTATTTCACGTCAAACAGTTGCCTTTGAATATTTACTGTATTTGGAACTTCAGAGTAATTATGCATGCTAACAATTAGTAGAGGCAATGGATAGGAAATCGTTTATTTGTGATGCAGAGCGGGGGGAACGAAACATTCAAATAAACATGCTCCTCCGTCAGGCTTTGCTTGAGAAAACTTTGGTCTCGTTTGATATCGTGAGAAACACAGTAAATACTGTCTTTTGTGCCTACTGCATTAATATCATCGTTCTTCATCTACTGTTGGTGCAATATGTTGTTATGGTACCTTTTCACGTGAGGTTAATTGATTGGAATTGCCATACGGTTGGCATATCCTCTCGCACAAAACCCGTGGAGAAGAGCTAGGCATGTTATTTAACAGTAATAGCAGGAAGCATTCATTAAGAGCCATCCCAGATCCGTACTCACATGAATTAATGTCATCATTTTTCTTCTAATTTTGATCTCTCTTGGAGTTATAATACCTTTTCCCCGTGAAGTTGATTGATTGGAATCGTTGTAAGTGTGGCGAATGTCCACGCAAAAGGCTAAAATGATTTATGAATGGGAAAACATAAAAAAGTATGGAGGAAAACTAGTTATATTATTTAATGGTAGCCACATAAAGCATTCATTATGGTTTGAGGGCCATTCTGAACCAGTATTAACATGCATTATGGCTGCACCATAAATTTGACTTGCTTTAAATGTTAATATCTGCCGAACGACCCGCCCGTTTGGTAAGAGTATCGGTATGATTCCTATACCTCGCATGAAGTTGTTTTAGTCGTAATTTTTGACGCACCCGTAGCTAAGATTCGAATTCACTGCACGCCTCATAGCCTTTATGAACATGAACATATTTAAAAAATTAATTTTATAATTGTTGAGCTCAAATAAAAAGAATTTTCATCTTAAATTCATCGAAAATTCAACCAAATCTAATGCATGGGGTGACTGAATGTTGTACATCGTTGTATGGTGAATTGAAGCAAACATGAATTTGCAAAATAGCGTCGATAAAGTCTGGATACTGAGAAAATTATTAAATCTCGTGCATTGCAATGAAATACCGGTTTCCATCGCGGTGGCCATGTTGAGTAAGAGGAATTTTCTTTTTTACATGCAACATAGACTAACATAATAATTCTTTACGAGGACGCACATGGTGGGGAACAAGTCCCTCTTTTGCCATTGACGAGTCACGAGGCCATATCTCCCGGACGGACGGACCTAAGTTAAAACACTTGGTGCATCCCTCCGCGATGCGTTCGTTCATTCAGCTAATTTAAGGCATAATCAACTGTGAACGACAGGGGGAATGGTAAAAATAATACTTTTCACATATCTTGGGCTAATGAGTAAAAACCTTTGGAACCGTCCGTCGAAGTTTTTTCCAAGCATCTCTTGAGAGAAAAAATGCTATAATTATAGACTTATAAATTGTTTCCATGATCATAGGGAATACAAAATTTTAAGGGAAACGTTAAAATAGTGATGTTCATTCGTGTGAGTGAGGAATGAATGCAATCTGAATTAAAATTAAAAAATGGAAAAGTACGGTTATATCTAATGACCCTTGGCTCTTGCCCTAATGACTATACCAGTTGGCATTTCGCAAAATGCAGAGGGCAGAGACATTTTCACCATTGACCTTGGCATCAACATTCATGTAGTCACACAAAATGTCAACAATTCCGTTCATTTTGAGAACTAGAAGCTATGGGGGAGGAGTTAAGTTGAAATTAAAAAATAATAAATTGGCCGCTTTCTGTGTGTCAACTTAAAGACTGTCCATTTTCCAGTTCTTATTCATTCGGAACTTTGAATTGATTTCAACGGACAACCATGTTACTACTAATGAAATAGATTCCAAATTTATGAAAGCAAAATAGTTCAGCGACTTCGGCCATAGATGGGGAGCAACTGATGTTTTTTTAATTGGCTAGGGGCTTATATTCGAGTGGAGAATTCAGGGAAGTCTCTTCAAGAAGCTTTGCTAGAGCAAACTTAATTTAGTTACCCAATATTTGACTCTTCCTTAAAATATTATTCATTTCAACCTTTCTTGGCTCAAGAATATTTATCGAATCCGCGCACCTAACCATACTTACTGTCAGATGCAGTATACGGCCAATAGTATATAGAGAGTATATATATGCAGAGAATGGACAGCGATTTATATATGTATGCATACGTCCACTGAAAAATTTTAAAGAAATGAGAGAAGGGGAGTTATTTGGAACGGATTCAATTCAGTTGCATGTTCCGAAAAAATACTCCGCGCAATTGATTCCCCTCCTCGAATAGATTAATGCGTTGTTCACTACGAAAGCATCGCGAGTAATCAACAACCATTGTTTCTCTACGATCATGTTATCATTAGATGTTGCCATTCACAAACTTAAATTTACAGTTTCATCCCAAATGCATGCCCACAAAAGACTAATTTCCTCCGTGCTTACCCTGACAACAACGCGTGCCGTGGCGCCCCCCGATTCGTCAGGAAAATCCTCCCGAGCCAACATAAATATTTGTCCTTTGAACTGAAGAACTCGAGCGCCACCTCCGATTTCGCTTGAGGGTCCCCATCTGCTCCCTCCCTCCCTCCCTCCCTCCCTGTTGAGCCAGTTATAATGGATTAATCAATTAGAACGAACCGGAAGTGGTCTCCAAACCACGTACATGCGAGCACATCCGAGCACGCTCAAAGTCCACACGAATGCGCGCCCACGGGTTCACAGAATCGCACGAAAAGGGGAAGGGCTGACGCTCTCCTAAACACCCTCAAATGGGGACGAACGGATGTAAGAATTGTTTTTTTGGTCATTTCGAGACCTCTATTTATTTTCTTCCTTGCCTGTTTATTTTCCGAGCTGCCGAAGTTGGGCTGGATCAATGCGGGAGGAAGGAAGGATCCACCAAATAGGGCATTTTTTTAAATTGAAAAGGCGAAGATTAAAGGTTAAGTTTCTTTGTGCTCTTCACCACGGGCAGTGACGTCTTTTAAATGAGCAAAGTCGATGAAGAGGTTTCCTCCCTCCTCAAAGAGTGAGAAAACAACCGAGAATTGGGAGTGATATTTTCTGCCATCACCGCGGCTAGCAATCGGAATTCGCCGACAAAAACTCATTTAGGGTTCCACAAAATTAAATTGATTTATTTTATAATAATATCTTGACACCTCCATGCTTTTTTTTCATCGGGTTTGGTATTTTCGTCTAACCTTTTAAAACATTATGTGAAGCGATTCATCCCAAGTTTTAGTCGTTAAGGATTGGAACTTCAAGCATATGCGTTTTTTACTATATAAATTCCACTTCCTTTCACACTAATTCTTTTATTCAGTTAATACTTCTATGTACACGAAGGAACGCATACTCTTTTGAAGTTTTTAGTGATTTTGAAAGATAGTAAAATAACTTAAGGGTCATTAGAAATTACTGAATGAGCTCAAATGTAATTCAGAAATATTCCCAAGGAATACAGGACATACCTGAACTATGGATATTATATGACGTCAGCAACGTTAGAGTTGTGATGTTCTCCAAATACTTAGTAGGCCCTGATCGTGACCAAACGCCATCTTTGCTCCCTCCGAGACATTAGAAGCCAACTCACAAGATACGCAGCGGGATATTTACCAGTAAAGAACGGATGTTCACAGCCACGCAGCTATGGCTCTAAGCTTGATTCTCTTTACTCTCTAAATATTTAAATTCTAATATTAGGGTTTTATTAATCTGCTCAGAGAATTTGAGTAAACATACCAGCCGTTTTGATATTTGGAATGTAACCGGACTTTTAAGGACCATTCAAGTTTTACTTATAGATGGAAAATATAATAATTTTACTCGAGAAAATATTGTGATTAATCTAATTCAGTTAGCAATATTCCTCGAGTATTTGCCATATCATTATTCTATTCAATATATTTTATCTTAATTATCAAAAACCAAAATCGTTTCCATTCCATTTAACTGCAAATCCTAGTTGTAGTTAATCCGTCAATAGAGTATCATACAGTGTGTGTACAAGTTTTCCATTGATAAATGATATTTGCTGAATGATAAATCTTAGGGATTTCAGATAAAATATAAAAAGCGGATTGAATTGACATTGAACGTGCCTTTACACTTAATTGGCTCTAAAAATGGCTTTCCTTTTTTCACACGTTTTCTCCTCTAAAAAAAAGGGTACATTATTGTCGCTCTGCCATTTAATGATTCTTCCTTGAAGGTAATCACTGATCTCATCCCGAAAATGAAATTAGTAGTGAGATATTGGGCGCTTATCAAGTATCTGATTGGTTCATGCCCTTTGTAAATATTTATTTGAATTGTTGCATATAGTGCTATCCAATGCTGAGAATATTTTATGCGCCAGAATAACTTATTGATGGTTACACGCTACAATCAATTTCACTCAATTTTGTCACACGTGAAGTCATCTTGCGCGTAAAATGTCTTAGATGCTGTATTTTCTCGATGGGATGGTATGGATTGATGATAGAAAAAAAATCAAGAGCTGAAAATGTTCTCCCTAGTCTGAGCACAATGATTCTCCTCTTTGAGCGATATCCAAGATAGTGTCGGATGTTAAAATATATTTCCGTTGCGCAACTTACGATGTTTTATCCTCATGCTGATTCGAAATTTCGATCTCCGTTGGCATTGTTGGCAATTTTCGTTTGCATATAATTTCGAAGGGCAACACTTTTAAATCTTCTCCCTGTGTTTTATTTTAGCTTTGATCGAAATCTGACTTAAGAATAAAATGTTTGCCGCTACTTTCAGATCAATGCTGATTATTCCGCATGCAATCAAATAATTTATTATTAATCCAGATGTTTTCTAACGTCAGTTTGCGTGGAGTTAATACTCCTCATCCTGATTTCCGTCGTCGCATGGACCGCGTTCTGCTAATAAGAAGCATATATTCATTAAATGCCTACATCCTATGGAAAATTGCAACGGCTTGTTGATTCTATGAGGATGATCTTGCTTCCTACCAGTCCATATGCATCAGTAAAATTACTTTGTAGTTCAATTTAGAGGTTGTTAAAAGTTTAATGCATGTAATGATTCATATACGGATTCATAAGCAATTTTTATTGAAATCTGCTGATTAATCAATGTAATTGAATAGACGTCATTTCATCCCCCTAGTACATAGGACTCTCTAGATATTATTTTCCAGTGTGGTTAGGTCACCGACTCAGCCAGAGCTGTTAACCCTCCAGAGGACCACTCTTGGCCACTCTAATGCAGCGACGACCAATCACATTTAGCGTCCATCATTGAGCCGGTCGGTCCACTCACTCCCCCGCCGCAGATCGCCTTTCGTTCTAATGCCCACCCCCCTCTCTCCCCATCTTTCCGATTTATGTCTCTCACTCTTGCTCCGTTAGGAAACATCCCCCGTCCACCCACCCCACCCCTCGATTTAACACCCCCCCCGAATCCTCATTCCATCACCCACGTTCACATATTTTTCGGTCGACCCACCCTCCGCCACCACCACTTTCCCCCTCAACCCCTCGCCCCGAAAGACTGGCTCTGAGCGTAATTTCCGGTTCCGGCCTTTTATTTCAGTCTCCTAGGGGGCCTCCGCGTGTCCGTGCGTGTGTCCGTTAGCCCGTGCGTGCGTGTGCGCTTCAGATAATGGTCTTCCGCGTCCGACTCCAAACACATTTCTTCTTCTCCTTCCCCGTCGCTTCTACTCCAGACTTTACTTCCGACCATCCCTGCCCCGCCGCCCCTCATTCGCCACCGCCCGCCCAAATTCTCTCTCTGGTGGGATACACACCGCTTCCTCCCGCCCGCTCCCGCCCGCGCTCCCGTCCACTCCCGGCCCGACTCTTTTAATCCTCCTCTTTCCCGACGAAGGCATCCCTCGCTCTCATAATTCACGGCGCGCATGCGCTCCTCCGAGAGAGTATCCCATCTCTCTCGCTCGGAAGGCCGCTGGGATATTATTACTTGCACCAGACCTCCTCCCGCCCGAAATTCGATCTCGGCGGAAAAATGTAGAGAGCGAACTTTCGGGGAGGGAGAGATGGTGGGGGGAGATGGGAAATAATTTATTTTTACGCGTCGGAAATTTGTGCGAGTGAAAGACTTAAGTGGATTATCCGCGGGCACTCCGGCTGAAATTCGATCGCAGCGTACAAGAAAGGGGATGACGACAGAAATTGCTTTTTTTTGCACCCTGTAATTTTCGCCGCTGTGGGACACATTGTGTCTCTGAAGGGAAGCTGAAGCGAAAACAAATCAGGAGTCGATGGTTATATCTCATGCTGCATGCTTCCTAGTTCTAGCCCATGGTGCATGTGTTACTTCGTCCCCGTCGATAAATATATCAAAGCACCCGATTGGAATACCTCTGACCAATGAGGCATATGAATTCGACGGGCAAACCGCCACACTGCCTGTTTATGTGCCATTGTTGGTGCTTGGTGCTATTACGCTGTCTTATTATGCTAAGTTGCTGTCTCGTCCATGGCACATTGCCTATATTATTTACTATTGCTATAATTATTACATGCTTTTTACTCATAGTGTATAGGTTTGCTATTGTTTAATCAGAAAGAAAAAGAAACGGAGAATTTGTATGCATGGTAGGGAATGAGAGAAGGTTGTCGGGAGAAATTTGAAGAATCCAGGAGGCGTGGATTCAGGAGATTAAGTGGCATTGAGCAGCTGAAAAATGTAATAGATGGGGAATGTTAGGAAAAGCAATGCGGAGAAAGGAAAATATTAGGTATTTTGGACGGTAAAATGGGAGGTAGGAGAATATGCTTGGCTAAATTACAAGTTATCGTAATATTTAGAATGGGGTTTTCAAGAACCGCTATATTATTTAAGCCCTAAATGTTCTGTAGAGTGTAGTGCCTTGGTTCATTGAAAATCTACCCTAACCCGGTAGACTGCTGATTATGAGAAGAAAAACTGCTGCCATGACGCTATGATATTTTGCGGGAATTTGCACGTTGCCTAGGCTATTTACCATTTAGAGATAAGAAATAATAATAATTTTATCGAAAAATATGATGATTAGCATTTAAATATTTTGTCATCACTTTTATATATTTTTAAGTAAACCTTGTTTATTCCTTAATTGATGTTTCCTTAATTTTTATTTCAGCAGCGGATGTCCCCTTTCGGTTTTCGTTTGGTTGAGTTAGAATAGAAATATTGTCTTCCATTTTGCTAAAAATTGCAATCCTTATCCTAAGAAAGATTCCTACATAGATCTGTATCCGCATTTTTTTAATGTGCGATGCATTTCACGCATGCTGAAGAATCTGCAAGTGGTAGGAAATATCCAACTATTTAAGAAATATCCCGCTTAACGCCAAATAATTGGAAACCCTGATGCTTGATTTGTTCGGAGGAAAACTCACCGCGGAATTCGGCAATCATGTAAACCTAATATCGGTTTTAGATTCCGGAGCGTGAATAAAAGAATTGGTTATTCGTGAGATGTGTCACGGATTAAACTTTTATGTCAATAGTCACTCTTTCGTAGCGGGGGAGCGCTCGCCTAAAAGTGTAATTCCCTCCTCATGAAGCAGTACGCAACGAAGCCGGAATAGTGCAAAATACACATAAAGACATCACACGGTGTGCCTTTCTCCGGGGCAACGAAGCTTCTGCAAGTGTTAATGCGTAAGCTCCGTGGAGACAGACTCATTAGTGCCCATGGGAGAGGAGAGGCCAGAGAAAGGGGCCCATGGGGATGGGAGTAGGGCCCATCGCCGGCTTCGGGCCATTCCGCTGGAGATGAATCCCTAGGGCTCCCCCTGGCTCCGAGTCCATTCCGAAGGACTACGTCCGCGCGTAAACTTGTGCTCCTTCCAAAATACGCCCGCGGGGAATCAAGCGGCGGCAGAGGCGCGGTGGATATTAAAACTCTTTTTGGAAATAAACTTCGAAAGGGGAGGAAGCGAAGAAAGTTGGAATTGCCGTCGAGTGAAAAACTTGAAATTTTGATCGGAACTGTGTGCGCGCGCGCGGTTTGATGCTCTTCTCGATATGGGGACTTGTCGAAGAACTAACCGTTAAATGTTCCAGTGCGTAGCATAACCACTGAAATAAATCGTTTCTCATGCTTTTTTGAACGTCGTTTGACGGAAAAATGTAAAAAATATCTCTCCCCAATGTTGGGATATCTGTCTTAAAGCATTCACACCTACGTGTTGTTTTCTCTCGCGTTATTAAGCAGTATGAGAATCAGTAACTATAACTCATGACTTAGTTAACTTAGTATATTTGTACTATAAATTGATATGATATATTAAGAAATAATAATGTATCGTTTTAGTTTGCCTTCAGGAGTCTTCAACTGTCGAGGGATATATTACAGTGTCATTGAATGCTAAATAATCTTCGTAAGTTGATGGCCAGTTCGTCTTAATATGATTCTAAACGGCAGGACTGGTGTTCATTGACTTGCGTCCAATTCGGCTCGGTGCATGTGCTCAATGCGTTTTGCATGAGTACGGTGGCGCTTCACATCAGAATTCCCGAGTACACTTCCTCTAGTAATAACGCCAGAAATTGTTGTTGCCAAAACACAGTTGACCGAATACCAGTTTCCTAATCATCATTTCCCGAACATTCCGCAATCCTCCTTGTATATTAATAGGAAACTCTCGCTGGAGAGGAGTTTTTTTTCAGGATTCTCTAGTTTTCAAGATTTTTCAATTAAATTCTGTTTAGTTTTCACCATACCCAGAATTGCATCCCCTTGGTAATTTCCAAGGCTCAATCCTTTCAATCTTGTCTCATTATATATATTTTTTCTTTAAAATTTTTCGATCATCTTTCGATTTGAAAAATAGGAAAATTCATTGAAAATATTTCATTTCAAACATTTTTACCTCAGAATTGTAACCCAAGGAAATCCAGTGGTCGTCATTAATGTCCATTCGTGGCGCATAGGATTTCTTTGTGAAGATCTCATAAAATGAAAAGATAGTTGACAGTAGTGTACCTCTACCGAATGTATCCAATGTGTACATATAACTTGTTCTGCTGTGACACATATTTAGACAGGGAAAATCGAGTATATTCCTCAATTGACGCTACGATGTACTCGTACTTTTATCATATCATCCGGATGGCCGCTATGATGTTGAAGTCTTGGATATGCTCTGCGTTGTATGAGAACTACTATGCTTCCTGAAGGTTATGTATTTCTCAAAAAGTCTTCGTCTGACTTGCTTTCCCATCCTTATTTCTTCAATTATCTTGCAATTTCTACCTTAATTTTGTAAAAAAAACTTGTCAAATCAATCGATCTTCGTGGAATCTTATATACAAATACATCTGCGTCTCGAGTTGCATTTCGCCACATAGATGCATAGCAGGTGGTGTCAAGTCACCATCCATCAGAGGTCTTGTTGACTGATTATTAATGGCATTCAGGAAATACGATTCGTCGTACTTTGGGTGCCCAACCGTTTGTGATATCGGATTGAGCGCGGGAAAAATGTGCCCTTATACCGTCTCAGGTCTCAAGTCGATTTTCTCCAATTGATCACTGTGTCTCGTCTACCATAGGAAGGTGGCCCTAAGATTCTTACTCCTGCGTCTTCTGGTTGGGCGTTAGATGTTAATAGAAATTTTAAATAATCCAAATGACGAAAATAATTTTTTAATCTTTCTTGCACTACCCGTTCTAAACCTAAAATATATCTCTACGCATTAGCCACATGTCATATCTGAAGAAGTAATCATATCCCTTGGGTCCCAATTGCTTGGAGCATATCCTAATGTGGCCTGACTGGTGCGAATTAACATTCCTTTTTATTTTACTTTTTCATCACATTGATCGACCACCCGCACAATGACGCCCGTGTTTCTGTTGTGGGTGGGTGGGGGGGGAGAAGGGGGAAGTAACATGTTCTCCCAATGTGTTCTCCTCATGAAGGGATCGGCGGGTACACGCATTGGAGAAATTCTCCAGCTTAAGAGCTCAGGAGGCTTAATGAAGTTGAGGAGGACGAGGGCCATGGAATCTCTCTCCCAGATAAAGTAAGAAAATAGCCGCGAAGCCGCACGGACGTCCGCGCGGGCCTTTGTGTCCGTAGAGGGTGATACTGGCGCACCTCGCGCGTTTTAAATGCGATGCGTTCAAGCGGATGCCGTCACGAATTGCCAGCCTGAGAAAATGAGATCCTTGATGCTGGACCTTCTTTGTTCATCTTAGCAGTCATGAATCCGGGCTCGTCTTTTTTGAAGTCGTCGCGCGTCATTCTGAAGAAGCATCGGCCCCTTGGGCTGCGGTGGCCCCTTGCGACGCGACCCCCCTCTTCGTTCCAGTTTTCCTCTCGAACTTCTGGCAGAGTGATTAGAAAAACGGTTGGAGGCTAGGGTGTCCCTCTAGGGTGCCCTTCTCCATTTGAAAGTTTGATCGCGTCGCGCGGTGGTTAAAGGTCGTTGGTCAAGTCAGGCCATATTTAATGGGACCACATATGAAAATAAGAATAAAACAATTGGCTGTCGGTGAATAATTCATTACCTGAAACGGGATTGGGAGCCCTTTACTGCTGGTCCTATTCGCACCTCCTTGAAAGTTTAAAAATTTTAGAGAAGTTAATAATTCACAGTCAGAACGTTTTGATGATTGCGATCAAATCAGTTCCCTTAGGGCGGAAAATATATATTGCGCGTGCCATGGTAGCTATCGCGGAACGCGATCAACGGCTCGTGTCATTTGCGTCATCACGCATCATAATAAAAGCGCAAACAGGAGAGGTGAATTTAGGGAACAGTGTCGGTACTATTTTCAGCGTTGGTACATGGTTGGCGCTAAGTAACGCTGTGTCCACGGTTCTATCTGGGAAATGAGCTACAACCAAAATGCCCTCCACGCAGTACTTGATTTAGTGATTTCATATGAATATTATGAGAGGATTTATTGCCAATATCAAGACTTGGCTTACGGTGTTATATTTAGGTAGTAGACAACATATGTGGTCACAATAGTTCGCTAACCTTGATTGTATTTTTGTATTAATCTATTCAGCTGTTTATAATCTAATTAACATGCCATTATTTCATGTGTATTTGATTTACATATGTATTATCTTATAATTAATATTCTTTTTGTGAAGTTCCTCTTCTAAAGTTTTCATTTTGCTTTCCGCAACTGTCTTCAGTAATTTATCTCACCTCAGAAAAAATCCGATGGATTAATCGAGTCTCCTTTTAGTGTTTACTGTTCAGATCTTTCTTAAGCTTCGTTTTTGTAAAAAAATGAATCAATCTACTAATTTTATGTTTATCATTCTTTCGTAGGAACGCATTTAATTCGATTGCAATCTCCTTGAATCCTCTTCTGCCACCGTCTGTTTATATCTCGCATTCACGTCTCAGCGAATGTTGTATCCCATCCGAATAGGCATACAAAATTCTCATTCAAAAGTAACATGGTGAAAGGAAGGTGACGAGAGAGTAGTACATAGTAGAACATAGTTATATGAGTCAATGGCGGGCAGTATACTTTGTCTCGAGTGGTGAATGGGAATGTTACGGTTGTGACAAATTGTTCATCAAAAAAAGCTATTTTTCTGAACTTGAAAATCAAACATAGCTGTTACCTTAAAAAATTGATAAAATCGTAGTCTCGCAAAACATCTAGGAGAATACTTTCTCTCTGGTTGCAAAAGCCTTGTCTTCCTCAAGGAGTTCGCCAATGTACATCGACTCCGGCAACAAGAGGAGGAAGCCACCCTCCTTTCCTTGAAACTGAGTGACCCGTTCGAACACTACAACACAAAGGTATGAGATGAATTTGAAGGGGCGAGGAGGGGGAGGGCCAGTCCCTTGCTCCATCCGTTTCTATTTCGTCGGTTTTTCTGTCCCCACTCCCCTGCCTTTTTGTTCTTTCTCTTTGTACTCATCGGTCCGGTCACGTGATCCGAGGACCAGCAAATTAGCTCACTAAAAATAAATCGGTAACAATGATATCAGCAGGATAATATCTGCGAAATTGAGGCGGGATTCGAACTCTCGACCGCGGGACATAAAACTGGCCACTGACCGGACTACCTGGAAAGGCTTCTTTTCTCCTCAACGCCATTTCTTTATAATTATATTCTCTTTTGTCTGCTGCTTCAAACGTCTTCCTAAAAGTCAAGAGAGAATAGAGGAAATGGGAATATTTACACTTATATAATATCCCGCAAACCTCGGCGAGGGAGTGTTTTAACAATGCGCGTTAGGGCAGAAACAATTCATGCATTAATGTGCTTCTATGCATAAAATTAATTATATACATTTCCACACACATGATCACACGCGCGTCTCATTTTTACCGTGAAAGTTACCCCGAAGGTAAGTGGCAGGGTGTGTTGGGTCATCATGGTTTGGACTCGTAAGTCGTTGATGTGAAGTCAATTTTATTTCAATCCAGCCGCATACATCGAATCGTGCGACGCAAAACGATTACTTACAGCGATTGGTTCTGCGGTCCATTTCCCTAAACGTATCACACGAACGCTCCCACACGCTCATGAATATCTGAATGATGCTAAAATATAAGTATTCGAAAGATTTTTCTTTTGTTTTCGAATTGAAAATTCAGGAGGTGACAAGTCTATCCTCGACTGTGGGTGTATCATTAGAGAATTTAATGCATGGATTATTTACATCCAACGTGAATGATTTTATTTTGATCCGTGATTTAATACATATTCTTCATGCTGACTGCGGGCGGTGGGCGTGGACATGCATTGGTGTAAAACTTGATAACACATGGCGACGTCATAATTGTTGTGACCTATTATCTCCGAGGTAATCGGAGAGCGGCGGTCATTTTGGATGAGGACTCGTTTTCTCGATGACCCTGGGCCCGTGGTCATCGTCGTGCCAGGGAACAGCGAGCACGCAGTTTCCGACCGCACCACTGCACACCCCCGACGGCAAACGGAAGGTAGCCAGCGAAACAAACCCCTTCTGCACAAAATTTCGGGCCGAGAGCATCCATCTAGGGCCATTGTTTCATCGACCTCGTGGACGGATCGTCGAGGACCCCACCCTGCCCCATTGTCCGGCAAAATCGAAACCTCGGAACCAGGGGTACCCTAGCCAAGGAGTTGGAGGGAGCGCAACAGTCCCCTCGCCAGGATTGTGCTCTAGCGTGTGTGCACAGGGTGGGGAAGGGGAGATCGTCGTAAACACCACCCCCCACCCCCTCTTACCAAGGGTTCACTCGCTCCTTTTCACCCCTTGTTCTCCCACTCCATTTGAACCTGCTCTCCTCGGCTTCAGCCCGCCCGCGTCGTAACTCGCCTCGCCTGCAAGGCCACTCAGTCACTCCCGTGCCTTCTCAACCCTGCCCACTTCTCCCTCCCTCTCTGCTTACACCACTTCACTCGTTCCCCTCCGTTTCTCACTCACTTCCTCCCCCATCCCTCGCCTCCTCCCGCCCTCACCTGTTCTCCATCACCGCGAGGTTTCCACCCTCTCCTCCCTTCCTCAACGAGCCAACCTCCCTCGACGGAACTACAACTCATCTCACGCTGCCTCATTCGTTCCGCTCTCACCTCTTTTTTGCCACCCGGCCAACCCCGCAACCTCCCCCCAAACCCCCCTCCCAACCCCACCCCACGACATCTCCACCCTCATTCTTATGGCGGGCCGTGGGGGAGATAGCTGTCCCGCACTTATCCCACCTCCCACTTTCCCACCCTTGGGGAAAAACTTCACTTCCACCCGCTCCCCCCCGCGCACCTTTTCAAAAGTTTTCTCCTCCAAACTCGCCCCGTATGACTGCACTCCATCTTACCTCGCTCGCGTGTTATTTGAGGCTCTTCTCGCTCGCCACGTCTCTTTCTCTTAGCTGGCGGTGGCGGGGGCGGCGGGACGTGGTGCCCCACCTGGGGGCGGCGCGTCCTCCCCCCGCCCCCCCCCCCCCGCGACTGCGGTCTCGCCGCCACTTTCAGAATTACGACGGCGGGGGCATCTCTCCTTTCCCACTTCCGCCCCTCCTCGCCCCCCGCCTCTCGTGTTTCACATTCACCGCTGCGACTGCCTAATTTCGCGGCGTGGTCCGCTCCCCGTGAGTGAGTGGGTTCACTTCCAAAGACTCGCTTTCCATCTCTCTTTCTTATTCATTTCTGTATTTTCAATCTCTTCGCCGGATGGGGAAGTCTGTATGCGTGCGATGCGCCCTGGTAGCACATCCGGTTGCCGCGCAAACGTTACCGCCGTGAATTTAACCCCGGAACAGCTGCCAGCCGATTCTTTCCTTAACTCTGGAATTTATTCAAACATTCTTTTTGTCTCACTCTCTTCGCCGTCGATTTCAATATGAATGGCAAAAGTTTCTTTCGTATTCAAGTTTAACCCTTTCTCATGACCTCAGCTGTCGGTCGCCTCCCCTCAAAACTACTACTACTACTACTACTTTAATTTTCTTGGTAAATTTTTTTCCTCCTTGGTGCTGCGATTGAAAATCCTCAATACATGAGGTTGTTAAGGTTATTGCTAATATAAATTCTGCTCAAGTTGATGTGAACTGCTCGTTTTGTGAAACGAGTCGACAATTCAACCTAATTCTAATCTTTAATTAAAAAATATATTGTTGGAACCTTTTATGTGTCTTTTCTAGTTAACTCAATGTGAACTGGACGGTATTCAAACTGCGAGTAGTAAGATGTACGTATGTATTTACTTATCCACAAGATTGCTGTTTATTTACCAAGCTGAATAGAGAGCATTAATGCCCAAGAAAGGAATGCAGAATGCGAAAATCTTACTGAATGCGAATGGCTCATCTTACTGAAATTTGCTTAAAAAATAGTTTGATGCAATTTTTTATGACTTTTAAGTAAATTTTAAATATCAGTACATAATTAAAACCAGAAAAATTAATGTGCGCCGGTGGCTTACGGACAAATTAGCCATTTGGATGATTAAAATGATTAATTTTACTCTCAATTACCATTTCTTTTCTCCTCTGATATCTGTTAGCCGTTTATTGGGAGTTAGTACTAAATGTTAATATGTGCCTGTTTCAAAAGCCTATTACATAATTCGGGTTTCCCGATAATCTTAATTCATGTTCTATTTAAATGTGTGAAAAAACTGTAATGTCTCCCCGAGTGATTCATTGACATAAATGTGCTTTGGGTTTGAATCGAACGCTAGAACCTCATGTAATACCTCATGTAAGCAGCCTTATGCACTTTGGGCGGACCCTATTCGATACGATTTTTCGACGCCAGTAAAGGAATTTAGAATGACGTTCGTCGGAATATACTCACGAGGGGTGCAGTTTTAATACTTGGAAACAACTTTAAGAACACGCTGTCTGCTGGGATCACTCAGCCAATGACACACTTCCCGGGAACACATTTGAAAGCGACGTAATTATTTGGCCGGATCTCTTCGATCGATATTTATCAAACTGGCCGCGCAATCGAGGTCGCTTATTACAAGACTCGACGAATTCTTTCCCCCGTCCTCCGTAAAATTTGCGTCTAGCTATCCGTAGCTGTATATGAAGTAAGTATATTAGCATGAAATAGTAAAGGTCCGTGCTGGGTTAAGTGGAGCCCGAGAACCAGTGTTTATGCCGGAAAAGTGAAATTGATCTGTTTTGTTGTAAGTGAGGGAGGATAGCATTTTATCCCCCCGACCGGATGAGGTCCGTAGGGCGTAGGTTTTATCCCCGGTGCACAGCGGTGCGGCGGCTGGGTACGGTCTTAATGATTTCACGACACGCTCGCCATCACCTGCACCCCCCCTCTCGCCGTGCTCCATCGAAATCCCTTTCCCGCCTCTCTTCCCTTTTAGCGGTCTCCTTCCTCTCGTTTTCCCTTTGCCCCACTCCCCAGCATTCCCCGTGAAACAGTTTTAGAAACGAGCCTTCTCTCTTTACCCTCGGTTCGCTATTTATTTAGAATTGCGTGGCCGTCTACGTGGCGGGACAAACTTGTCTTTCGCTGCAATTCTCTCTCCTCAGATAAAAGGTTAAATGTCAGTCCTGAGCAACATTTAAGATGGGAACATATCTCCTAATTGGAGCCGTATTTCTCATTCGTTCACCCGGGACTCTATGATGAAAAAAATGCATCATTCACCAACCTTAAGCAAAAGTTTTTGAACGAAAGAGCTGTGAAGACCTGCGTCCGGTTTTTTCCATAACTTCGAACGTGGTGCAAAATAAGAAAATGAAGCACAAAAGAGAAAATTAAACGCTGACGATGCACTTTTATATCCCTTGTTATTCTCTACCACCTTTGGCGTTGCCAGAGTGGAGGTCAAATGATACGAATAACTTAATATTTTTCGTCAAGCCATCTGGGATGTAAATGTCAGCGGTTCCTTTGTCCTTTTAAAGAGAAAAATATCCCACTCCTCAAAAGAGTTCTTCTTGCATTTATTTCCGCTTCATTATTTGTGGCCATCTTTTTGATCCTTCGACTTGAGCTCTCGGGTACTTCAAGAACAGTGGATTATCGATCCGTCATTTCCAGCAGAAACAGGGTCGCGTGAGGCTCGCGTTGGTGTGCAGGGATGACCGCATTCTTTTCGTTGAATGATGGCTTCGAGAGCACACACACACGTTCTTCGGTTCATGCCTTCAGTCGTTTAACGCCGTTAGGAAAGGTCATAGGTTAGGGCTGGAGGCAGCTCCGTCCTGGAACTACCCCATCCGAAATGGAAACCCGGCTAGAGCGCCCAGCAGGCGGGGCGCCCTGCTTTCTAACGGCAGGTTGCATCATTTCCCTGGATATCGATGTTTCTTCGCGATGCGATTGCCCGCCGTGTTGGTTTTTAATGGAGCGAATCGGTCTCGTGCAGCGGCAGAAAAATGAAGCTCCGAATTTCCTCTGCTGTCCTAACGGAGGCTGCGGGCATGAAAGAGGGAGCGAGGCTGACAAACAGTTTTGCCATCGTAAAAGCAGGAATAAGGGATTCTATCCGATGGGATCCGTTCAACGTGCACGTCCAGCGTATACGACGGAGGCGAGAAGTGTTTGATGCATGGCCCTCCGCGAGTGCTTCCGGCGTGGAAAACCCAAGCCATGTCCGCGGATGGTTTTTGCTCCGATTTAATCATGGAATAGTTTGGTGGCACATGTGGGCGGATGTATTTAGTTGGCTCATATAAACACAAGTGGGCACTAGCATCTCATAGCGAATAGCGTTTATGTAGCGTAGGATGTGTGGTTGTGTTTTATTAGGAGAAGCGGAATATTTATTTGGTAGTTGCTTCCATCTACCTCCCTTAACCGGTAGATTACCCATTTAATAATATACACCCACGAGGAGATCATAAACTTCAATTATTCCTAAAAACTAACGGAGATAGAAACATAATTTTTATTATGATTATGAGCCCTCTCTACAAAGTCGCCATTTAGAGTTGTGCATTTCTCCCGGCGTTTCTTCATTTTTAGAAGGCCGTCATTGTAGAACTCAGCAGATTGCGTCGAAAATCATTTTTGCACCTCGTGTTTGTGTCGTGTTTCCTTCTGAGAAGAAGTCAGTAACTCAGCGTGCTGACACCTGCGACGTAAAGTGGAACTCAGCGTGCTGACACCTTTGATGCGAGCTTCGTGAAATATTTTCCACACACTGTCGTAGTCCCATTCATGATCAGTTGGACGATTGCTTTCTGGTCTAAGTCATCTTCATTTTATTCACTGTGGCAACATCGCTCGTGAGTGATGGTCTTCCACTTCTTAGATAATCGTTTGTGTGGTGCATTCGACCACTTTGAAAATTCATTTTTCTCCTCACAACTTCATCATGCGACGGGCTATCTTTTCCATAAACAGCCATCATATCATCGTGAATTCCTCTGGACAAAAACACTTGTTTTGAAAAAGAAGAAATTCGCGCCAGATTCAACTGATTCCGCTTGGACCTCGTCCTTTTTTTGTGCGGGCGATACTTGATATTTCCTCGCCCCCCCTAATTCCTCAACAAGCCCATTCACAATCCTTTACTGGCACCGCAGCTGCTCCGTGTGGCTGCTCGCGAGAGATGCAGTCTTTACGACAATTTTACAGGGGTTCCCGCAGCCCTGTTCCCGAGCGAGGATTGCAATTCGCGTTTGATATTCGGATTTCATTCCACCGTGGAAAGGACTGCGGGTTGCATTTTCGTCCGTCCACCCCGGCGTTGAGATGGGGGGTGGATGGGGGGGTGTTGGGTGGGGCCGGGAAAGGGAAGGGTGGTGAGGGTGAGGGAAGGTAGCAGGGGTGGAGGGCGGTTCTAGATCCCTCGACTCTCCGCAACCGGCTTAGTCGGGTTAATATCATTTGGTGGCGGCGTACTTTCAACGCAGGCCTGCACGGAGATTTGTGTGTTGTGGGAGGAGTCGCTTAATGCGGGCGCATTCCTCCGGAGTGGAGGTCAAACAGGGAGATACCACACATCCTAGAGCACTTAGATGGAACTATGCTTCCTTCTCTATCGCCCCATTGGGGTTGGGGGGAGACGGCAAAATATTTTTGCAAGTTCAAAGTGGTGGTCGTGTGTGGATTAAATTAGCTGGGTTATTTCAAGTCTAGCCAACCTTGGCTAATCCGACGGCGGTCTGCCCGTTGATTTTTATTAAACTCGGAGGTCTAGCGAAAGTGTGTGTCCTATGGCGCTGCACGGCCCTTCCCAATGAATTTGGAGCTTATCTCGATGATGAAATTGCTCTCCAAATATTCATCATCATTACCATTCATTATTCACCGGATAGTTTAACTAAAATTCTTAGCTCGACCCTTCTCGAAATGAGCTCTCCATGTCTAAGGATTTTTTCGTTATGCATTCAGGAAGATGGAAATAGTAAGTTGATATCCTCAAATGGTCGCGTCATTTTCTTTTTCTCTTGTTCTTAAGGCAATCGAATTAATTTCATTCTGAAAAAATATGTGTTTTGCGATTATCAAAACATCGATGTTCCATTCAACGAAAGTTACACTTTCAAATATCATTTTTGTTAAAGCAAGTCATTGGGACGTATTTAGGTAATTTTTTGCTTAATTTTAACACACAATATATCTCCGGAATCGATTCTTGTGTTATTTAAATTCATCGATATACCCAAGAATTTTTGAAATCTTGGAAAACAGTTTTTTCTATCTTTGGATCAAGGAGAGAAATCTAGCGTTCTCGATGATAAATATCTTTTATGGTGAAAATTACCGATAGAAGCTGGAAAAAATATATTACGGATTCCTCATTCTCTTGCAGTTTTTGAAATATCAATATAGCATTTTTGCTTCCCATGCTTTTTTTTTGAGTAAACTAAGTTTGTTGGCTTGTTTTATTAAACACGCAAGCCAGAAAATGAAAGCAGCGATAGAATATTCAAGTATTTTCGATTTACTACCAAATAATGTTTTTTTTAACTTTAATTTTTCCTTCAAATAGCAATTTCCTGCTCTTAAAACCCAAATCGCAATGTTTATGACCACTCTCTCCTTTGAGCCCATATGTATCACCTCAATAAGACACTCTGCTGCCTCGGGCGGGAGTGAACCTCGTGGAGAAGACACTTACTCGGGAAGAAAATCCGGCCATCGAGAAACGATTTTGCGCAGGAAAGGGCAGTTTGTCCCGTCGGCTTCTCCCATTTAAAAGATAATGACACGTTTCACCTGAGAATTAACTTAAGTTTTCACCTACCCTTCAGTCGTCACTCTGATGGCCCGTGGTTTTCGCGAAAGTTGCTTGTATGCCGTGGTCGAAATTGGGATGGAATTGCGAATCGGTGGAAGGAACAACAGGGCGGAGATGACCGAGTGAGGCGGCCTAACGGTAGCTGGTTTTACCGTGACTCTTAGCCGTCCGAGGGAACCACTGTGGGTCCATTCCGTCACCGATAAAAACTGTGATTTGGCAGTCCTTCGGCAGGGAGCAGACAAGAATCACGTAGTCGAACCGGATCGGGAAAAAATCACCTTTGTTTTCGGTTAAATCCTGCGGTCTAGTCTGCAGAATTTCCCCGGACCGTAGAATTTCTCCCCGGTAATAAAATTAATCCAGAGACAAGACCGCTCGGTTGTAAACGGCTCGTTTATGTGGATGTGAAGTGCGGCAATGGAAGCATGACGCCACCGACGCGCAGGTCGCACTCGCTCGCGACGGAAACTAATAACGGAGTGTCTTTCCTGAATATTTAATCTGATGCCTTTGGCGTCTGGGTGCCAACTCGAGAAACCATGATCGCTTATTTTTCAAAAAAAAAATTTCCAACATGACCCAAAGAGTTTAAAAAATGTTCCATTATCATCTGTAGCAAACTGAAATTTTAAGTTCTACAAGTGCTCGTATACAACACGAAACTGAAGCAGGAACGGCAGTATCTATTTTGTCTCTCTCAGAATATTACCATCCATGGGATCCGAACCAGGACCAGCGGAAGACGTCATCACGAGTATCGTCCACCAACTGCGTCCCGTAATTTACTCAGCGTTTCGCTAGGAGTCTGCTGGGAGCACGTCCCCACACACACCTTCCCCTCGGCCCCGTCTCTCTCTCTACTCCCCTCAGCAGTGAGATAATCACGGCGGACACGTGGGCCTCAAGCAGCGGTTGCCATTTTTCCCAAAAATCAAGGTCGAATGAATGTACAAATATACATGCATATATTTTGTCGTGCTCGACAAAGACGAAATAAGAGCATTCCTCTTTCGACAAGAAAGATAATGGCTAACGAATAATTCGTGCTTCCACGTGAATTTATACGTTTTTATGAAACATAAGGAGGGGCTGCCACGATAGCGGCGTTTAAAACTTGTTAAAATACCCTCGAGAATGTCGTGGTGCTGTAAATCTCTCGCTGAAGCATCCCACGGGAATAATGCTCCCCCAGAGTCCCTTCTTCCCCACCGCATCCCTTTGCCCGGTCGCCCACACCCCCCGGGCGACAAGACCTCCCTTTCATCCCCTTTCTCTTTCCTTATTCCCTTCTATCCCTCCCCCCCACCCCGTACCCCCCTCCCTCCTTTCCCACCATCCCTCGCCTTCGCACACCCCCCTCATCTCTCTAGCGTCCTCTCTCATCTAAATTCCCATTTCCACCCCTACGTTCATCCCTCTCCGTCCTATCCTAATCTTCACCCCCGCCGCTTCCATTCGTCTCCTCCTCACTCTGCCCCTCTCCCTACCGCTCTCTCTCTCTCTGCTCACCCACTCCCTACCGCGACCCTACTCATCCGCCTCTCCTTCCTTCCGAGCCACTTCTCTCCTTCCCTTCCGCCCCACGCATTCCTCCCGTCTCCTCCGTCCCTTCCGAAACCTCCCCCTTTCCCACCCCATTTACTTACCACTCCCCGCCTCGCCTTCCCCCATCCCTTTTCCTCCACCCCATTTGCTCCTGGACAGCCCCAAACTCCATCGCACCCTCCCCTGCTTTCTTCCCTGTGCTCATTTCGCCCTCTTCTACTTCCCTAATCACATTTCGCCGTTCCTCCGTCTCCCGCTACCCTCTCTTTCCCTCCCTCCCTCCCGCCATCTCTCTCTCTCTACTCGTCCAGGTTCCAGGTTCACCTTCGTAAATATATATATAAATATATATATATATAAATATATATATATATATATATATATATATATATATATATATATATATATATATATATATATATATATATATAACACGCACATACATGCATACAAACAGACACGCCACGGTCCCCATTCCAGTCATCCGCCCACCTTTCCTACCATCCTTCCCCTCAACTGCCCGTACATCTCAGACTCACACCGTGCCCCCACCCTCTCTCTCCCCATCTTCTCCTCCATTAAACATTTCCCCCAAAACACACTCTCCCTCCGCCCCCTCTACTTCCCTCCCCCCCTCTTCCTCCCTCCCCTCCTCCCGCCCCGCCCCCTCCCCGTCCATCCGCCTCCTTTGTCCAAGCTCTCGCCGCTCCCTGCCTCTCCCCTTTCAACCCACCTGCCTCCAGTTCCCGTGTGTTCCAGCACGCACTCCGGAGGGCAGGGAGGGACGGACCCGCTGGTTTTCCCGCTCCCGGACCGGGATCGAATTCCAGGAGGAAATGGAATTTGTCCAGGGGCAGAGGAAAAGGGAGCTGGGAAAGTGAGGGAGGAGGCGGGAGGGTGGTGGGGTTTCCTCGGAGGGCTCTCTGTGTAATGCGGCGGCAAAAAGGTCCCGCACTTCCTTCCTTCCACCCTCCCGGCGAGAAAGTCGCATCTTGGAAGGTCATCGACGAGCGACAAAAAGGGTCGCCTCTGTACCGTCTCCCCTTCGCAGGGGGCAATCCCCTTGCTCCGCCCCCTCACGGCAAGACATTGTCACGTCAAAAAAAGGCGAAACCCCAGAAGAGACCCTACCCTTGCAAAGAGAAAGTATTGGCACATCGCGGTTGAGTGTTTCCGCAAATTAGACACCTCCCTGGGGGGGGGGGGAAACGAGCCCGAGCACAAATTGATAAAGTCTCCGCAAACTTCGCATTAGCCATGTGCACTCCAAGAGACGTTCTGGGCCGCTTTCACGGGGGTGGGGGGTGGAAAGAGGGGGTGCGGCCGGGTCGCGTAATCTAAGGTGAAAATATTCGAGGCGCGCAAGAAAAGAACTACAATGGCAGTACTAGACTGTTGACTTGTGTTAAGAGCCTCTCGACAGAAAATTCACGTCGACGAAAATGCCTCGGTGGACACTCCGTCGGGAAGCGCCCCGGTTCCCAAAGGTCGCTTTGACATAGCGACATTGTCAAGAACGTCACCGCGTTAAAATAAATGCGGCGCCGTATATCCAGGTTTTGGTGTGGCACCAGCTGGGCCTGTCTTGACTGTCGCCCTCTCCATCAATCTCGCAACCCCATTAACCATTGCGCCCTTGTCCACCGCACGTTTTACACCAATTGCGACAACCCGAGAGCGGATCGCCGACGGTGAGGCATCGCCAACCGCTTGGGCTGCAACAGCTCATTACAATTCCACGAGTAAATATTAATTGCTACTGTAGACAAACTATTTTTAAGGCGTGGATGAAATTATTCGGTAAGCGGATGTGCATTAATGACGTAAATGGCTTGAAGCAACTCAAAGCTTCTCTGAAAGTTCGGATTTTATTCGTGGAAGCGATCATAGCATGGCGCTGCATTTCCTCCGTGTTTCTCCGGATGATCCATACGACACGCTCACGTTCAGTATAGTCTTTATACCTGCAGGTACACGACGTCTTTTTAGCGGTGGATTTAAAGAATTTGATGAAGGCTTCTGCACGTCATCGTGGATTTCGAAAGCTCTCGTACGCAGCTTAAAACTCTTTTGCCCAAATTTAATTCCTCACGTTACTTTCCGCCTAATTCGTACCGTATGAGCTCCCTTAATTTTCTTTATTATCGCCGGTTTAAACATCTCCGTTATGTCGCATCGTTTTTCATTCCATCACACCCTTTAAGCAGTTATGCACTATCTTCTTCCGATTTCCTTCTACCGTGTTCTTTCTCCTGCATTCTTATTCCTCCCTCCTCTCCCGACTTCTCCAGAGTATTTTCTCTATCCTCATCTGTCAAAATGCTCAAAATGGGGGCACCGATACTACGCGTGAAAATTTGTGGCGATCAATTGGTATTTACTGCATATGAGGTGGTGACCAGAAAAAAGAATGGTCAAAACTTAATGGTCTTAGAAAGATCCAGAGGAAGGCGGGGTCATAAATTAGAGGAGCGTTCCCTCGCTGCCCTCAGGGGCTATGTCCCTGAATAATTCCGTGGTCGAAAAAACCGCGGGTGGCAGGATTGTCACCCCGCACGCTGTTGCTGAATATGCGAATTAAACAGAATGTAGCCAGGAATTGCCCTCACCTCAAGCATTGGTATTTTTGGCGCCTAAGCTGGATCAAGCATCTATAAAAAGGGCTCATATATTTTAATTATGCTGTGGAAATACCTTTATTGCGCCTTCAACTAGATTCCGCAATGGAAAAATCCGCCGTGAAACAGACGTAAACTTCGGCAACCCTTGCCTCACTTGCGTTTACAAATGTTTCCGGGTTTTATCGTGACTTACTCTTTCTATATTAGCAAATATAATATTTAATATCATTTTCCTTTGTGCAGATTTTCAGAATAGAGATTTCTCCGGACATTAGCAGTAACCCGTTAAAATTTCAAACCTTAAGTTAAAAAGAATCTCATTTGAGTAACTCTTAGCTCCTTGCCTTTTTCCTGCTTAATTTTAAACAATTATTTATTTAATTAGAAAATACATCTTGGTAAATTTGATTCGCTATTAATTCGTTTGATGAAAATGGACCTTCATATAAATAAATTTAGGTCGGTGCTGAATTGAGGCAAAAGAAGATGGAGTGGATCGACTCTAAATTACACAAAGGCATTCTTACTCCATTCGATAGAAATATAACTGCTCGTCATATTTAATGCAATAGTTCGTTTTTTCTTTGAGAAAACAGCAAGCTTTCTGACAGGAATTCTTGCTGGAGTCAATATGTTTCTATCAAATCAGTTGAAGATTGATTCGAAAGTTAATTTTGATTACATAACATCAGTTAATTTTAACGGGATTCAATTTTTATTTCATTGAAAAATACCCACTTTCATTTGACGTAACTGTGCTCTCTTTCACAATCAAGTTCCCCATGTCCGGATTTGACTATTGACAAAGAGAAAGATACACCGCCAGTAGCAATTGGAAGCCTTCGTCTATCACTTCCGTATGCATTTAGGCAAAGCAACGAATACGAGGACAAGCAGAGCGATGCAGAAAGCGGGAGAGGCGGATGGAGTGAAGCGAAAACCAAATAATCCGTGATTTGAGGTTCCTATTCACACTTGAACGTTAGTCTCTGTTAGGTATGCAATCCAGATTGTTGTTTTTTGCAGCTAGAAGGGGTGTCATAATTCGACTTGAAAATGATTGTTTGATTCTTTTGGTCATAATTTGGAGTGATTTGACCATTGAGACGTGCTCCAAAATTTTTATTTATTTCGTGCTATTTTTACTTTTGCAGTTATTTTACAGGCGTGAAACAAATAGTGAATAGGTTATATTTTTTCCCCGCGCTCCCACAAATATGAAAATGTTGTCGACCATAGACTTCTTGTCTTCATGTCGTGCGTCGCTTCTCCTTACTGGTATTATTTTAATAGTTCAGCTAAGAGTAGTTCCTCTTTTCCTTCTTTTTTTCAACTTAATAATTTATTTACCAATAATACCTTATTTTTATCCGTGCCCTATCTCTCTCCACAAGATGGTTGTGTTGCAGTGTTTACGTGTCACTTTTGTCTCTTCATGGAAAATGTGGTATCCTCCCTTTTAACACTCCACGCCATGAGAATGCGTTAATTAAAGCGTTTCTCCTCCACGTCGCGGCAAGGGCTCGGATGATAAAGGGATACAGCGTCCAGAACATCAAAACTGGAGTATCGCATTAATGCGAGCCCTTTCGCAACTGCTCGCTTCGCATCTTGTGCTCAGTGCTAACGTGAGTTAGGTGCAGTTTCCCCATAGAGTAATATCTATGAAGTGTAGGGTAAACTTTCGGCCTTGGACCCACCATTACTACATTTGTTTGCATGACGCTATTGTTATCCAAACCACACTTCATATTATGTGCGTCTTTTTTCAAATTATTTCGCCGGAGATTGGTTTGAATCTGAATTGTGGTTGTTTACGTCAAGAAAAGAATGTCAGCAGAGATGAAATCCCCAAAATGTTGGCAATTGGGCGAAAATTGTCACATTTTGCAGTGATTCCAGATTTCTGAGATCATTTGAAACCGATGCTTAACCCGTAGTCATGTCTTTCTTTTTGTGTGAGTTTTTTTGTAGAATGAAAGATCAAACAGAGCGCACCAATTTATTCAGTGCTGCATCTTAAATGGAACATACAAGTTCATTTATCTCGTAAACACCTGCAGTTTTAGCACTAAATGGAATTTTTTATCGTTTAGGAGATTTTTTTGGACACCCGCGTTACCTTTTGAGTATCCTCCAAAGGAATATTTTTAGAGTATATTGTTGTTCTTAACCTAAAAATTATCAGCGAACGTGTTACTCCATTTTTTGTTAAATTCAATGCCTTTGTTTGTTATTTCATCTTCATTAAAACTACCACACATTATTAATACCTCTGGGTTTTTTTCGTGCCGGAGATTACCTTTCAGCCTTTCGAAGCAGAGCATGCGGTCAACAGAATGGAGGACCCAATTGTTGCCGACCCAATTCTTTAACATCGATCTCTTGTAAAATAATGGAACACATCATCGTCACTAACATTATGAGATTTCTTGATAGTAGGAAAATACTAATCCACAACCAGCACGGATTTAGGAAAAGCAGATCTTGCGAAACACAATTAGGTCTTCTCATTCATGATGTGCTTCGATCGGGAGAAAACAACACACAAGTCGATACAGTGTTGCTCGATTTAAAAAAAAGCCTTCAATAAAGTCCCACACAACAAATTTTCACACAAACTTAAATGCTATGGAATCAATGAGAAATTTATTAATTGGATTAGAGATTTCTTGTCAAATCGCAAACAAATAGTATTCATCGATGGGTTCTGCTCAACGGATAGAGATGTAACTTCGGGCGTCCCCCAGGGAAGTGTAATAGGGCCTCTTCTGTTCTTAATATGGTATTAATTGCTCTAAAGTCACATCTTAGTAGCCAACGATACGAATGCGACGTAAATAACATATGGTACAAACGCGCTAGGTGCAGCATAAAGGACTACAACGACAGAAGCCTATTCGTGTGCTCATTTTACAGACCCCAAACATCTAATACAGATGTTCTACACGAGCTTGACGTCCAAATATCCACTCTCAGCAACAAAAATTGCAACAGTATTATTAAAATCGCAAAATGGTAATGTAAATCTACCGTCAATTGACTGGGACACGTACTGCTTGCAAAATCTGCCAAAAAGTGATATTCATGCCAAGAACTCCTTCATATATTCGCAAATCACTCTTTAGAAACAAATTTTTAAATAACTAACAGGGGGCCACAGCAGTGTAATAGGGCCTCTTCTGTTCTTAATATACATTTTTGACTTAAGCGCACAGGTTAGTAATAATCTGAGGTTATTTGCTGACGACACGGTGGTATACAAGGAAATAAGGAGCCAACTAAATCGCGAGCTACTCTCTAGAGACCAGTGTAGACTCAGCCTTGAATTGGTATTACGAATGCAGATTAATGCTTAATATGTGTAGACAAATGCACAGTTTTGAAATGTTAGAACAAAGGAAGTAGCGAATAGGACATAAACTACGAAATAGAGGGTTCAGTACTGACTACGGCCAATCAAGTTAAGTATTTAGGGGTTGTTCTAACACCACGCCTTTCATGGGGAGCACATCTCAGGCCAACATGCGAATCTGCTTTTAAAAAACTCGGCTTCGTTAAACAGGTGGTGGGAAAATGTAATGAGAAATTTAAAGAGAGGTGTTATTTTGCTCTAGTTAGACCTCATTTGGAATATGCAACAAGTATTTGGGATCCTTGAGAGAAAATTTGGCAAAAGAATTAGATAAAGTCCAGAGAAAATCCGCCAGATTCGTTGAAAATTGTTATGATAAGAACACAAGTGTGACAGCTCTTTTAAGGGCTTTTAGAAAGGTTAAGAACAAAGGAATTTAACGATGGCACAAAGGGAATTATTATGGACCCACATTGCTTAAGTAGATCAGACCACAAAGATAAAATAAGGGAGATAGATTCCAGTACATAAAGATACCAATAGACATTCTTTCCCCGAACAATCAGAAATCATAACAGTATAAAACCGAAGTCATTTTAGAAACATTAAAAATATTTCAGATACAAGTAGGAAACAAATTAAAGATTGCAAAGGAAACAGGTATATATATATATATATATATATATATATATATATATATATATATATATATATATATATATAACACTTTTTTGAAAGACTCACGGACGTGAATAATAATGTATAACACTTAGCACTAGTGGACACAGACAAAAACACAGAAACACACAAAAAAAGAGACTCACTATTTTTCGAATTTTCGGTGGTCGTTGCCACCTTTATCAAGGAGGAGAGGGACAGAACTGAAGGGAATACGAGGGCTGGAGCGATGGATGGAAGGGGAAGGTGGGGAGGGAATTCCGAAGGGACGGGTTTGGAGGGGCAGCGTTAGAAGGGTGGGGAAAATGTAGAAGGTGATGGGGGTGGAAGGGGGATGAAAATATAATTAGAACAGGGTAATTAGTGCCTAATATTGATTCCTGGCCAGTTCCAGGACTCCAAAAGCCAGATGAAGGATTGCTCCAGTGTTTTCAGTTTCAGAGGAGGATCAGAGGGCGGGAGGGATGCTATGATTGATACACTATAGCATTTATCAAAGGGAGTGTTGTGTTCGGAGGCGTGTTTGGGGATAGGGAGCATGTCAATGAAGGAAGAGTTTTTGCATGAGGCTCGGTGGTTGTTGATTCTGATATTGAGGGGTGTGGTGGTTTGCCCAATATAATAGGCAGGGCACAGTTGGCACTTCAGAAGGTACACTACATTGCTAGAAGTGCAAGTAGAGGAGGGAATTGGTGGGAGAGAGTTAAAAAGCGGGTGGGAGAGGGATGGGATTTTGGTTTTGAAAATAGGGCATGTTTTACATCTGGGTTTATTGCAAGGCGTTGGAGTGGTTTTAGGACGGGTTGGGGATTTAAGGAGTGGATTTGTTGATTTGAGGAGATCGGATAGGTTGGCGGGGCGTTTGAAAGTAACTGAGGGGCATTTGGGAAAAAGGTTGGCGGTGGCATTATGATTTTTTAGGATAGGGTAGAGGTCTTTCAGGATTGATCGTATAGATTCTAAGCCCGGGAAGTATGTAGTGCAAATTGAGAGAGGGTGGGGTTCTGCGGTGGAGGAAGGTTTGGGAGTGTACGCATGTTTTCGGATTCTTTTGTTCAGGAGGGATTCGGGATAACCTCTTTTGAGGAGGGAACAGTGTAGACCTGAAAGGAAATAATCAAGGGAATCAGGGTCACTACAAATTCTGTGTCCCCTTGTGGATAGGGAGTAAGGAATGGAGCGTTTTGTGTGATATGGGTGGCAACTATTGTAGTGTAAGTATTGCTGTTTGTTTGTGGGTTTAATATGTACAGAGGTGTGAAATGTTTCGTTTCTTAATGTAACATTTACATCTAGGAAGGTGATTTGGGAGGAGGATACTGTAGAACTGAAGGAAATAGAGGACGAAGCATTGAGGTCGGAAATGAAAGCTTTCAGGGAATCGGTACCATGTTGCCAGAGGAGGAAGATATCATCGATGTACCTGAGCCACAATAGAGGTTTCAGTGGTTGTTTTGACAGGAATTTCTTCTCTGCGAGACCAAGAAAGAGGTTTGCATAGGAAGGGCTGAACCTGCTACCCATGGCACAGCCCTTGATTTGTAGGAAGAATTTGTCGTTAAAGGAAAAGGAGTTGCGGGTGAGGATGAACTCGGAAAGACTAAGGAGAAAATCTGTGCTGGGTATGTGTGGCTCAGGGCGTTGGGAGAGGTAATGTTTGAGAGCGGAGAGACCTTCTGAGTGGGGAATCGATGTGTATAGGGATGTTGCATCTATGGTGGCCATAATGATCTCAGTATCTGGAGGGAGGGAGGTTGATTTTAGCCTTTCCAGGAAATGGTAAGAATCTTTGGTGTGTGACGGTAGGGAATGGGCTATTGGTTGGAGATAGTGGTCTACAAATGCAGAGATTCTTTCAGTTGGGGAGTGACGGGAGGATAAAATCGGACGACCGGGATTCCCAGGCTTGTGAATCTTTGGAAGAATATAGAAATGAGGGGTGCGTGGGTGGGGAGGGGAGAGGAGGTCCAGGTCTGAAGGAGATAGACCCTCATTTGGCCCTTTGGACACGAGAAATTCAATAAGTTCCTTCTGAAGTGCGGGGTTTGGGTCTTCGGGGATTTGCCGGTATGCGCACGTATCCGAGAGTTGCCTGTCAACCTCCGTTATGTAATCCGATCTATTTAAGACAACAACTGTTGAAACTTTGTCCGCGGAAGTAATGATGATATTAGGATCCTTAATTAGCCTTTTTAGTTCAGTGGATTCGGTTGGAGACAGGTTGGGTCGAGGATTTAGGGTCTTGAGGAAAGACGGGTTGGAAATTCTGGACAGGAGAAGGTTTATAAAAATTTCAATTGGATGATTTGGGGGGAGGGGATTGGGTTCTTGGGCAGAAGCCGGCTTGAATTTATGTTAGGCGTTGTGAAGGGGTCTGGAAACTTGCTGGAGTGACGGTTGGGAATCCCAAAATGCCTTCCACCGGAGATTCCGGCAGAAATGCAATACGTCCGCGAGGATTGTCACGTGGTTTACTCTGGGGGTGGGGGTAAAAGAGAGGCCCTTGTTCAAAAGGGAGGCCATATTTGGGCTAAGGGGTTTGGAAGAAAGGTTAACCACGTGGCTTGCGGCGTCCGTGTCTTCGTCTGGCGGGATGGGGGTGGTGGGTCTGGAGCGGGGGTGTCTTTGGGGGAAAGGCCCTCGAGGGTTCGGTGGAGGCAGATTATACATGGAAGCAAGGTCCGGTTTGAAGAGGTGTAGGGGTGGGGGAGGAGGGGGGAGGGTGGCCAGGCATAGCGGTAATTGGAGACCTTCTCGGAAGTGCGACATGCAGAGGTTGGAAAGTTTCCTGAGTAATTTTTGACGCCGACGTTGTAGCGAGCGCGCGGACGCCCTAAGAGTCTCTTCTACTCTGTGTAGGAGATGTGGCGCGGTCAAGGAAATGATTTTAATCAGGGAGTTTATTGAATTTTGATATGCGGCAATGAGATGATAGTACTGATTTCGTATAAAGTGACAGAGGAAAAATGAGTGTTGGAATGTTAGTATATTCAAGGAAGGACGCAGTTGGGGAGGTAAGCTAAAACCACTCCAACGCCTTGCAATAAACCCAGATGTAAAACATGCCCTATTTTCAAAACCAAAATCCCATCCCTCTCCCACCCGCTTTTTAACTCTCTCCCACCAATTCCCTCCTCTACTTGCACTTCTAGCAATGTAGTGTACCTTCTGAAGTGCCAACTGTGTCCTGCCTATTATATTGGGCAAACCACCACACCCCTCAATATCAGAATCAACAACCACCGAGCCTCATGCAAAAACTCTTCCTTCATTGACATGCTCCCTATCCCCAAACACGCCTCCGAACACAACACTCCCTTTGATAAATGCTATAGTGTATCAATCATAGCATCCCTCCCGCCCTCTGATCCTCCTCTGAAACTGAAAACACTGGAGCAATCCTTCATCTGGCTTTTGGAGTCCTGGAACTGGCCAGGAATCAATATTAGGCACTAATTACCCTGTTCTAATTATATTTTCATCCCCCTTCCACCCCCATCACCTTCTACATTTTCCCCACCCTTCTAACGCTGCCCCTCCAAACCCGTCCCTTCGGAATTCCCTCCCCACCTTCCCCTTCCATCCATCGCTCCAGCCCTCGTATTCCCTTCAGTTCTGTCCCTCTCCTCCTTGATAAAGGTGGCAACGACCACCGAAAATTCGAAAAATAGTGAGTCTCTTTTTTTGTGTGTTTCTGTGTTTTTGTCTGTGTCCACTAGTGCTAAGTGTTATACATTATATATATATATATATATATATATATATATATATATAACTCTGAGTACTTTCTTCCTCCCTTCATCCCGTCCAACATCCCTGTCCTGTTCCTTCCCTTTCCTCGTTTGCCTAACATTCTCCCCTCAATTAGTCTTCAACATCCCGCTGCCGGTCAATACCCCCTTCAGCCACTTTTCCTGCCTCCATAGGATTGCTCCAAACAAACCCCTCTCTTCGCCCACCATACCAAGTACTTCCTCGTTTGTTTTCTTCTCTGTCCATTTCACCTTCTCCATTATTCTCCAAACCCACATTTCAAAACCCTCCAGTCTACGTCTATCCTCCTGCTTCAATGACCACGTTTCCGCGCCGTGCATAGCTACGCTCCATATCAAAGTTTTTACGAGTCTTTACTTAACATCCTTACTCAAAGTCCCTGTCATCAACTCCGTCCTCCTTGTGAAAGCCTCTTTGCCTAGCGCAATTCTTCTCCTTACGTTCCTGCTACTTTGACCGTGTTGGTCCAAAACACTACCGAGATACGTAAACTGTTCTACCTGCTCTAGTTTTTGCCCTCCTATTTTAATGTTAAGCTTGGCCTTTTTTTCTAGAAAATCGCATAACCTTTGTTTTATTAATATTGATTCTCATCTCATACCTGTCGCACTGAATTTCCAATTCACTCAGCAATGCTTGCAGCCCCTTGGCTGACTGACAAACTAGAGCTTGGGTAAGCCTTATACGGCGTGTGAAATTCACACATCAGGGTAGGGGGGCCAGTTCCTTTCCCTGTGCCGGTTTTGGTTTCCCAAGAAGACCTGGTACCCGAAATATCACTTTAGCTTGGGTGGAGCTGCAGGTGCCCAGAGTGCCTTGCCCGGGAATCGAACCAGGGACCCACTGGTCAGCAGTCCAACGCTCTACCCACTAGACTACCGCGACCCTATATATATATATATATATATATATATGTATATATATACATATATATATACATATATATATATATATATATATATATATATATATCTATATATATCTATATATATCTATATATATATATATAAATATATATATATATATATATATATATATATATATCTATATATATCTATATATATATATATATATATATATATCTATATATATCTATATATATATATATATATATATATCTATATATATATATATATATATCTATATATTTATATATATATATATATATATATATATATGTATATATATATATATATATATATATATATATATATATATATATATATGTATATATATATATATATATATATATATATATATATATGTATATATATATATATATGTATATATATATATGTATATATATATATATATGTATATATATATATATATGTATATATATATATGTATATATATGTATATGTATATATATGTATATATATATATGTATATATATATATATATATATATGTATATATATATATATGTATATATATATATATGTATATATATATATATGTATATATATATATATGTATATATATATATATATGTATATATATATATATATATGTATATATATATATATATATATGTATATATATATATATATATGTATATATATATATATATATATATATGTATATATGTTCTTTTGTGTGTGTGTGTGTTTATGTTAGCTGGTATTTTTAGTGTTTGCATGTATGTAGGTTTTGAAGGAATTTATATGAATACCTACAATGTGTTGTTTGTGGATTTTATAAATTTGTGGCTTTTCATGCGGTCTTTTTTCTCAATTACGGGTTATGCCCTAACACCCCCCGCCATACGCCCTTCGGTAACTTTTGGGTATGAAGTAGATTTAGAAAGGCGTTAGAAAGAAATATTCTTAGTCTTTACCGAAATCGACGAGAAATATGGAGAAATGTCCATAGTCCAGTTCGTTGCTTCTAGTTAATGTCTTTCTGAAATGATAAATTAAATTGGTTTCGTTATTTTCGTCGTTTTAGATGCGTGAATGGGACTAATATAGAATCAGAGGGATGGAAAGTAAATACAAAAATAGGAATGGATTTTTGAGTTTCACAATTAATCCGTATCTCATTCAGTCGGATCATGAATCATCAATATCCGGCATTCGTTTCAGTGGTTGACTCGTTAAACGTTAGCTCTAAATTTGATCACTTTATCACTTAGGAAAATGGGATTTATTTTGGAGAACAATTCTGGTGGCACCGAGAGTATGTTATAGAGATGCTCGTATTATCCAATAATCAAATTGCCGTGAGCTGGAACGGATCCTCTTCATCCTTTTAATTTTTAACCGGTCAATAGATGAAAAAAATAAACTTAACGGCTTCCCGCTTGTCAATGTGCAGGAATGGTGGGAACGAGGACGGCGGTCAATATCTTCGCCGAGTTAACGCGTAAGGGATAGCCGCAGAATTGCCAAGTTTTTCCCAGCCAGGTATCCTGCCTAATTGCGCAAATACCGTGCTGGTTTACACAGAGGGGTGAAGAGAAGCGCTGCCCTTGCATTAGCCGGGTCTTTGTGATTAACCCGGGTAATGCTCAGCGCCCCTCCTGGTACTCTCCATGAAGTGTTTCCGCACCGCACCCAACACGGGGCCGGAAAAAAGTCGCGGGTGAAATTTCCCCGCACGAGAAGAGCCTTGTCATTGGCGGAAAATTGGATTCGCCGGTAACCTTCCATAAAGGCGGAAAGCGCGCTAGCCGCACCATCACCCGAATCCTACCGTGCTGTGCTCTGTAGCGTTATGTACTCGAAGAAAAAAAATATGTCCCTCTAGGCGGTCGCTTCGAAAACGCACGGAGTGTATATATATTACGAAATTTTTACAACCAAAAAAGTGTTTTTTTTTCAACTTTAAACAGGGTGTCTTTAAAGCTGGCGTCTGAAAGAGCTTTTTTATTTATTTTGACGAAATACGAACCCAAAATACGCTAAATAATTTCGTTTAGTGCTCCATTGAGTGGGAAACAACATCCCAAATCTAGGAGAGATGTGATGAACTCTAGGGAATGATTACGTGATTTCTACCTCTCGACAGGCTTTCAAATGCTTTGACATTTGACAGTTTTTGTTAAGACATAAAAGTTCTTGCCTCATATGCTTCCCTTCACTGATTGATTTCGTGTGTTTTCCATTCTACCCCTCCCGACCTCATTCGTCCACTCATCTAAGTAGATTGACTTTCTAATGAAATTTTTAGGGATCATTTTTGGGTCCTGCAATTTCTGGGTTCAGGATTTTAATTCAGTTGTCTGTTCAATGTTTCCTAGGAGTTAGCTCTCGAATATTTAACTCGGCCGCGTAATTTTTACTCGCCGTGATGTGCTCTAAGGGAGGGCCTGTAATCCCCGTCCCGTAGGAATTCTGCGTGCTTCGGTGGACACGCAACTTAATGAACGCGAGTCTTTGGGGAGAGGAATTTGGGGCCGCGCGGCCCGATGGCTCTTCGAGCTTGGGTGGCGAAAGGCGACACTTGGTTTCCCTCCTCTCCGCACCTCCCCGTCATCCTGCTGTCCTCTTTCTCCTTCCGCCCCTTCTCCCACCGACGTCCCTAACCTCCAACTACGGGCGCCTAATGACTTTAATCGTTAATGGGCGTCTCAACAATGCATTACCATACCCATCCCTTTTTCGCTCGCCCTCAAAAACGTCTCACTCCCTCCCTCCCTCACCTCTCTCCCCGGCTCCTCCCTTTCCCTCCTCCACCCCCGGTCTATCTTCCTTCCAGTTTTTAGTCGGTCATCTCATGCCCGTATATTTTCCTCCTTCGCCCGGAGGAAACCTTGAAGCCCTCGCGCTAGCTGCTCCCAGAATCCTTTCTGACTTCAAAGCCCTGTGGGTCGCAATTGCGGAACCTCCCAGAGTAGTCAAATTTCAACGTCATGGCGAATAGGTCAGAAGTGAAAAGTCTACTCTGGGCACTCTATTGTTTTGATGGCTTCGATATAATACATCATAGGAAGAATATTTCTTATGGCGGTTGACTATCTGCGCGCAAATTTGATATTGGGGTGATTGTATGGAGCAGTATTAGTATACCTTATGCATTTCGATCTAATTCCTTGCACAATATGCTATTCTGTATATTTCCTTCGCATTCACGCTGAGTTATATGGTTGCCCTTCAAACACTGCTCCGGTGACAGTTGGCCCAAAGAGAGGTTCAGTTATCTCTTCCTCCGTAAATAGGACTCCGGCCTGCATAAACATAAATGCTCTCTTTTGACATGCACAATTAGATTTGAAAGGTTTAATTTTGGATGCTGGCTTGTTTTGCCTGAGCGGGGAGTTTCATCATGGGCGTTGTTATTATATTCTCATCCGTTCTCCCATTCCCCTTCTCTCAGGACGACGGCGGGCGTAATGCAATATCCCAGGTTCCACTCCTTTGCTCTTTTGCCTGCTCTTGTAAACTTCCATTGGCACCCGATCCTACTCTTTCCCTTCTTCTCATTCCCCGAGTCTCTCAATTCCTAATTGCCCCCTCCTCTGGTGCCATTTCCCCTAGCTCTATCCTGTTGGCAATGGATCTCTTAATTGCGAGGCCGAGATTTGGTTCCTTTTAGATTTTTCTGCTAGATGGAACTCTTTTTCTCGATTGCCCAATCCCCACGGGCCTATACATTTTTCTCCCTCGGATGCCGTACTTCTCTACTTAAATGGTTGCTACGCCTCAAGTTCACTATAATTACTCTAATTTGAAGTGAAAATTGAATTTTCTTATAAAAATCTCTGGAAATTATCCTTAAGGTTATAACCATATCAAATGTCGTAATTGTATAGTTTTTTATTATCATTTTTCCTTAAATTGTTCGCTCGTGTTGACACCTAAGCTAGAGGAAATTGCTCCACATATTAGCACTTTCCCTCGATGTATTTTTTTTAAACTCCGGTTAATGCAACGAGTACCGCTATCTCTATCAGGATCTTCGTTGGCGATATCCCGTTACCGTATGTCGTTCTTGTAGGAGCTTGATAGTTCAATCATTTAGGGATTGCATGCACCCAGTATTTGCTATTTGCAACTCAATTACTGCTATTTTGCAAAAATTACAACTGATGCTATGTGGAATTAGACTAAGCCGATGTAAAATACGAATTCGTTAGAACTATTCCTTCATATTTTGACTTCATATTCTAAATTTTGTCTGTTTTAACCATACTGATATATAAGCATAAGTATTCAATTGCGTATAAATGCATAATGACACGCAAAATTTAAAATGCCTAGATTTGCCCCTAGACTTTGCCTAAATTGAAATTAATTTTATGAGTTTCAGAATACATTGCAGCATGCGTTTGGTGTCATGAAAATCATTGGAGAGTTAAACGGTATTCATATTCGATGATAAAATCAATTCGTTAACAGCCGTTCCCATTTTTCTTCAAAGTAACTTGCGTCTAAACTAGAAACACCAAAATATTGTAATAAACGGAAAATTATCATAAACAAAAGATTTAATGACATAAATGCTAAAGTTTTTTACAGTTGAATCTTGTATTTGTATTGTCAAAGTGTGTCATTTGGCATCATTGGTGCGAAAATAGTGTCGTTGTATGGTTCCGTTAAACCAAATGGGGAATCGCTCCATAGGGTGTGTGTAATCCATTCTTGTATTCCCGTCGTTATCCCATTTCCTTCGCTTTGAGGTGCATTCTCTCGTGATTGGCGTTAAATTTACAACTTTCAACGGTATAGTTTGTTTTTTGCCCGCCTTCTGACTCTCTTCCTCTTTATTTTTCCGACCACAAGAGCGCAGAAGCCGGGACATGTTTCCACCAGCAGTAAAGACGGCGAAACGCTCGCAACAGGGTTCATAATAAGGAGGAGCGAAATAATCTCGGTAAAGGATGAAAAAAGCTCTCGCACACATGCACGAAACGTTGTGGAGCGTTGAGGAGTGTGTGTGCGTTGGGTGTGGCGTTAGGGGCGATACGGGAGGGGTGGGGGGGGAGAAAAACTAGATTAACCGCCCTTGCAATCGGAGGACGGCGACGCGTGGATTCTCGGGTGCGGCGGGAGTACACGCGGCCGTCCGTGGACGCGAGGGGGTGTGGGGTGTGTGGGGGGGGGGGTGCGCCAGTTGGATCGGATCCGAGACCAATCTTCCACGGTCCCTTGGTTTTTTCGTAATGACGGTCGGGACGCCGCGGCCTTAACTTCCGTTATAGCGCTCGGACGCCACGGCGCGCTTAAAACGCGGCGCTCGATACGGATCGCGTGGCACGCACCACACGCCCCCTCCCATTGCTGCTGCGCTGCGCCACCATCATCACCGTCCGTCCAAGCACCAACCCGCAACCAACCCACCCCACCCTCCATTTTCCACCCCTCTCGACCACCCCCGCTCCCCGCCGCCCAGTCTACTTCCCTCCTCTCCTTAGCAGAGCCCTTCCCTCTCTCCCCATTTAATCGCACCATTCACACCCACCCACCCACTTCTCCCACCCACCCCGTCCTTTCATCGCTCCTCCTCCGGCTGGCCACCGCTGGGTCCACTCCTCCCCCCCTCCCTCCCCCTCCACCCCCCCTCCCTCCCATTGACACTCCTTCCTCATCCAGCACATGTATCGATGACATCGAAATTCTGGCGTCGCTAATGAATCTTAGGTCCCACCCACCACGTCGCTTTAATTTCCGTCCGCGCTATTTTTTTCTCCCTCTCTTTCTCTTGCGCGCGTATTATGGAGTAAGCACTGTTTTTCAGTGGGGAAAACATTCGATTTCCTGTTCTCGATGGAAGTGCGCGCTTTGTGTTTTTCCTCGACGTATGTAGGAGTTTAGAAAATGGTGTACGAAATATATGCGGGGTTTTTAACTCGCCATTCTCTTAGAAATAAAAAAACTTCGATGCGTTCGAATTTTGCGCACACATTAACGTGGAGTTGTGTATTGTATTTTATGCAATCTGACCACACTGGTTATTTTGAAGAAAACTAGATACTCGGTGTAAACGATTGATGCATACCATATCGTGTAGGCAAGTGGAGGTATAGTTAAAGTGCAGCCTACAAATACTTCGAACTGAGCTGAGAGTTCTTGAGAAGCAGGCGGATTCATTACTTGCTTCAATAAGAAGGTCAGTGTGTGTACACAAAACACGCAAAGGAAGTTTAGTGCTCATTCCGGATCATCTTCGCTCACAGTCGAGCCGCTCCATTTCGGACTAGTTGAAAATTTAGAAATTTACTCATAAATGTATTCTCCTCATGTGCAGTAATTTACTTTGTGTGTGTGTGTGTACGTAGGTGAAGGGGATGCCATAATTGCGAATGAATACATATGGATGTACATATTTGTTAAAATGTGCATACCTGCTGGTAATGTGTGTCTGTCTGTCTATATGTATTTCAGTGTTTGCACTTGCATAGGTATTGTGTGTGCATGTTCTTATACATTTTATGGGTATTGTAGTACGTGTATGACGATGGGTTGATGGGAGAAGGGACCATTTGGTCTCAATTTCGCCTGAATAAAGGCCTCTCCAAGTAAAGTTCTTTCTAATGTAAGACTAATTTATAGCGTGTCCTCTTATTTTTGTCCCCATTGCGATCCCTTTAGTGCACTTGTGATTAGATTTGCGTCTAATTTGGGTACTATCACACGAGCCGACATTATTTTATCAAGGTGCTCGTGGTTTTTTTAGCAACTAAAATAAACCCCTGAAACGTCCGTAATGCAACGGGAAACTTCACTCTTACTCTTGCAGTGCGATGCATGCGCCCGTCTTTATGACGCCCAGCGGAAATGTTTCGTCGCGGGTGAATAAATATATGTTTATCTAACGTAATCCTCCTCTTCTCCCTTTCCTTCCACGCGTCCTCCCTTGCTATCCCCGAATCACTTCCCCCTCCCTTCCATCGCTTCATTTCATGCTCCACCTCTTCCCGCTCCCCCTCCCTCCCTCCCGCAGCTACCGCTCCTTTCGGCCGCAATAAGGGTCTCCTCTGGAGATGGTATCTCTTCTGTCTCTTCTCCGCTCTGACCGTCCACTCGTGAGAGAGTGCCCAGCTGAGAGCTTGCCTGCTCGGTGTGCGTTATGTGTGCGTGTGTGTGGGAAAGGGAGAGAGGGAGGGGGTGGGGGGGGGGTGGTGAGAGAGATGGAGTCTGTGTGTTTGTTTGGTCCCCCCGCCGCCTCCCCACTCCTGGGAAGAATGGAGTGCGAGGTGGGGAGTGGAGGGGAAGGCGGTTGACGGGGAATGGGACGGGGAGGGGGACGGGGAGGAGTGGCTGCCGTGGATGGGGGGGCGGGGCGGGAGAGGATGGTCGGCACGGGATGAAATGGGAAGGAGTTGGGGGTGGGCGGCGGGTGGGGAAAGAGGGCGAGATAAGAGGAGGGAGGGAAGGAAGCGAGCGGAAGAAGGGACAGGGCGGAAGGGAAGGGGGCAGGGGACGAGGTTTGGAAGAGGACACAAAGGGGATTTTCTCCACAAAAGGGGGAGTGGTCGGGCGGCGTGGGGACGAGCGAAGACAGACGGACTGTCTGGCTGATGGCAATATTTCGATTCGGGTTAGAACTAAGGGTCCGCTGCTTTTGGCTCCGGCTGTCGTCATTAAAAAAAGTGGAGAGGGGTGGTGTTTGTGAGCGCAGGGAGGGGAGGAGAAGGGAGGGGGGGTGCGGGGGTCGGAAGGTTCACGAGGCGTGGGCGGGAGTGGATCGAAATCAGCGGCGCATTCAAACGTTAATTGAAGTGATCGAATGAGACTCCGGACGCTGGCGTCGCACGGTGCGGCCTCCGTCCGCTACATTTCCCGGCGAAGATCTGTTATTGGACCTCTCTCTTCCGGCGTCAAGGTTGAAAGGCAACCCGTGCAATTGCTGAGCGTGGGAAACGCCATAAGGAAAATATTCCGTGATTGTGGGGGGGTGGAGATTTTGTAGGAGGATAATTTCCGATAAAAGTGAAATACACGAGATAAGGAGGGAAAAGTTATGTGAGAGCAATGAGGACGGCAGGAAATAGGGTTGGGAGAAGAACGTGCAGGGAAAGATGCAGGAAGATAAGGGAAAGGATGGCAGGTAGGCAGATGGAAAACTTTACTAAGGAGAAAATTGGGGCAATCAGGGCCCACGCCTCCGTCTCCGCACCCTCCGATGCGTCAACAGGCAGGATCGGCGAGGCAGGGGGGGATGAATGAAATGGAGAACTATTGTTAAATAACTAAATGCCTTAAAGCAGGGTTTCTTTGTGCAGGAAAAATGTGAGACGCTGCTGAAAGTGTGAATTTCATTAAGCGCTTCTGAGATAAGAATTGTGTAAATGAAAGTGGGCAGAGTGAATGAATAAGTAGAAGTACACGACGTTACGTGCCATCAACAGAAAGATAGGGTCAGTGGAATGATTTCCTTTTGTTTTGAGAATCAACAGAATTGAAAAATATTATATTTTGTATATTTTAAATATTTACCTCGCATAACTTCAGTATATATGATTCGAGTGTGTTTCTTTTGGCTACGAAGCACGGATATTGGGAGTAACTGCGAGAGCGAGGTACATCACAAAAAGTTTGAAGTGACGGTCCCTGTTTTGTTATTTTTTGCTAAAGAAGAAAAAGGAAAATGAACAATAAAATAATAATAAACATGGAATTATTTCACTTTTGGAATTATTCTATGACTGGTATTCATTACCGAAAGGGTTTGGCTTCCACTGTGTTCATTTTATTTATTCTATGAGCATTTTACGTAGACACCGATTGTGTTGTGGAACATCCACATGTAAATACTTAAATCAAGACTTTAAATGTAATTGGAAGTCATTTTTCCGAGTACGTTTCTGTTACGGTAAAATATAGCATTTTTAAAAGTTTTATGCCGACAGTTGTACGTGAAATATTACACCCTCCAATATTATTTGTGTGTTATGAATGCTGGGGCATCGTTTGCGTGAACTAAATGCTGAAACTTTACTTCCTAAAGAATCAACGTGCGTTCGGAATTTTGGTTTCCCACGAGGTGCGAAAGGATTGATCCTTTAATTTGTGAAGAGGACTCGCTTAGCCGAGCAAGAGTTACTCGCGATTGTCGACTAATGTTATAAAAATTATACAACGAACGCAAGTGTGCGACTCCTAAGTACCGGCCTTCTCAAGTTTTGACCCTTAGGGAGGGGTAGTGATTAATTTCTCCATACGAAGAGCAAGCTTATCAGTGTTTGTCTGTAATATGTGGATCCTATAGGATTCCAAGTTCATTTAAACTACGGAATGCGGTTTTGAACTCATTTCATAAATCAGTTTTTCAGGATAGGTCGTGCCTTTATATTAAATAGTAATAAGGGTAGTAATAGTATAAGTAATATTTATTGAATGTTTGAATTATTTACTCTTTCATTTCATATTAGAATTCTTTTTTGTATACCTTTGTCAAGATACCAATTTTGCTAATGTCATTTATGAGTTTTTCCTGAAATATTGCCTAACTTAGTTAATTCCACGTTAAACCTCTATTATTCGACCGGGAAGAGAAAGGCGCCCTGATATCCTGGTACGCACAAAATTTGGCGACTCCCCGGACAACGCGAAGTGTCGCGTGGGCTCTTGAATCTTGGAATGGACGCAATAGACGATGGGAGAAAGAGAGCGAGGGAAATACGCATACACGCGCACTCACGCAATAAAGATAGCAATGCTCAAAGTGCCGTAGACGCATTCCGCGGTTTAGAGTGCGCTGCGTTGCCAAAGGGCAACGCCGGAAGGGGAGTGGAGGGGATGTGCGGGAGGAGGAGGATGGCAGGGGGTTGGAGGAGGGGAGCGTGGAGTGGCAAGCTCGCGAGGAGGGGGCAAGAGTGGATGGGCGGCGGGGAGAAAGGAGTGGGTGGGTGGGGCTGCGCCCTTGTAGGACGTAGCTGTTTAGACCCTTTTAATGTGAGTGAGATAAAAGGCCATGTGGCCACTCCCTAAAATCGTAAACCTCTACCCTTTTCTCCTCCCATTCCGCGCCGGCACAATGATTATATCCGGGGCGAGCGGACCTCCACGCAAGGCCCGGTCGAAAGCGGCGGAGGAGGAGACCTCCACCACCACCCCTTTCGGTTTCTCCTCCGAGCACAAACGTCGTCAGTTTAAGCTGTCACTACTTTTATTTGGGCTCCGGTACCCGAAGCAATGCACACAGGGAACTCCGACTCTTGCTCCCAGGTTCTTCTTCGAAGGTTTGCGCCATGCTGTCGACGATCCCTTCTCCCAACAACGGTTCGAAATGTTTCATTTAGTTTGCACTGTTTTCACAGTAAATTTTTGAAAATTTTCGCGTATTTCAATCCCTTCATTGTTCCAACATTTATTTTTACGACATGTAAAATGCACCATATATTTAGTATCAGCATATACATTTTATCAGATGAAGTAAACAGTTTTAAAAGATGAAACAATATTAGTTATAAATCTTTGATAGAACGTAGAGTAAAAATTTTCAATTTTTCATACAATGCTGGCGTCCTTTATCTAGTGGCTGATAATATTCCCATAATAAAATATAATATTTTTCCTTTCTTGAAAGTAAGGAAAAATATGATATTTTATGGTGTTGTATTTCACTGCCTCACTCATTGCACATAATTAGCCATAATATTCTTCCGGAGAAATTGCCATATTTAATGCGAACCGGCAGCTAAGGCATTCATGTCAACGGTGAGAGAGGCTACTAAGACTCCGCGCCCGACTCACTGGAAAATGTGTTTCTTTCTCATTCTCAAATATTTACGACACAGCGTTATATATATATATATATATATATATATATATAACGCTGTGTCGTAAATATTTGAGAATGAGAAAGAAACAAATTTTCCAGTGAGTCGGGCGCGGAGTCTTAGTAGCCTCTCTCACCGTCGCCATTGCCTCTCTCAATATACAAATATAAAAATACACACACACATATATATATAGATATATATTTATATATATATATATATATATATATATATATATATATATATATATATATATATATATATATAGACCAATGAGAGAGCCAAAGAACCGATACCTTCCTTGCCAAAAAAAGCTTCTAATGTACGTGTCTCGGAATACATCTTACCTTTATTTTCCATCGACACATGTCTTTGTTTATCTTCAAAATTATCAATTTCCGTAGAAAGGCTTAAAAACCTAAGCATTAGAGTCCAACCTCATCGGTAGTTGAGGCACCTGTGTGCAGATGGCGCTGCAAACGGCTTAATAATAAATCTCCCTTTCAGCAGCCCGCCTTGGCGATGTTCGCTCCAAGACAGACTTCACCCTCCCCCCCCCCCCGCCCCTCACTCGGCACCCTCAGACCCTCACACCTTCAACCCTTCACACTCCCGTCCATGCCATTCCATTCACGTCATCCATGTCTCAGGGCACCTTCCGTTGTTCTTTCCAGTATCAAATGTCGAACAAATAACTGAGAGGCCTAAAGTATGGTTCTAATTACGTATTTAGTTATAGCTATTAGGATTAAGACATAAATTATCATCCAAACAAACGTGCTTAAACGTAGATTCGGCGAGTCACCTATTTAGCTTTCTCCCTTATATACAGTGTTAGTTTATTCATGATGCAAATTACGATAAGAATTAATCGCAGAGTGACTCCGAACGTTTTTTTAGTTGCTCTTGCTGGGAAGTGCATAACCAATGTATAACGTTTTAATAAATTTAAGCGAAACTATTGAAATTATTAAGATAGTTGATTTCAGGCGGGGGATGGTTTTGTTGACGCTAAAATTCTGGTAGATTCAAGGTTTACCAGATTCAGGAATAAAATCCTATTTTAAATATTGAGAAATATAGATTTCAATGAAGACACTTATCAAGTTTATTGTATGGCATGATCTAATTATTTTGGTAATTCATTTAATGTTCTTCTTTGCAATATTTACGAAGCTAACGTAGTTATTTTTTTCTAATGAGTATAGTTTTTCCTAAATAAGGTGTAGAAATTTCATTAGTTCTCCATTTTTTAGAGCCTCCTTTGATTCAATTTGAAATTCTTTACCTGGAAGTTTGCCTGATTGTCATACGTTATTACGTGTAGTGAGTCAGCTCATCGAAGCACATTCATGAATAAATCGAAACAAATATATCTTTTCTTGAAGTTAGTGCTTTTGGAATATCGAGGGAACCAGAGTGTTCAAACCTATGGTTGGATTCGTGGGGGTGATGACCACCTGGCGCAAAGCCCAACGGCGCGGGAAATCCACACATCAGCGTATAAGGGTGGTCGTCAATTCCTTTTCCTGTGCTGCCTTTGTTTTTCCAGAAAGACCTGGTTCTCGAACATTCACATAGCTAGGATGAAACTCAGGTTGCTCAGAAATGCCTCTCGAAAATGAATCGGGACCTCTAAGTCAGTAATCCAATGAACTACAATGTCAACGTATGAATATTACTTCATAGAGATGAAAATGAATGAATGAAAGTTTAATGCATTAACATTTATCAGAGATATGTGTTTTCCTTATAATTAGCTTCGAGTTTATTTCCCATTTGTCGTTTGGTGAGTGGTTTTTCGAAGGAAGCCAGAGCGGGTATGCTGTGAGGGCTATTTTTTGGGGCCGTCCGATGGCTGGACACGATCATTTCACCAGAGTTCCACTCCAGGCTTCAATTGGGGCAACAATGAGTTTTCCTTCATTTAGTTTGCGACGTCATATCCACCAGCGCCCTGCCAACCACTCCTGCCTCCCCACTTCAACCCCATTATCCATAGTTGGAAGCCATTTTGAGGATCCAAATATCATAGCATTCCTTCTTATTCTTGTATTTCCTCTTACTTGCCGAGGGCCATCTTGTCTCCCTTAAGCTCTTTTTTAATGTAATTAACCAAGCGAAGGAAATATTGTAGGTCGACCCTTTTTAAAAATATCACCTCCTCCCTCTCATTGTTTAGAACTTTACTTCAACTCTTCAACACGTGGAATGATTCGATGCGTGTATGTACACATCTATGTGGTTTAACGTATACATGTAAACGCTGGTTTGCTTGGATGCCGAGACCGCCAGACCTACTCGGGGGTGACCATCGATGACTCAGCTACCGGCTCTCCAAAAACTTCTTCTTGTACACACACTGGCGTCATTTCAACTTGAGCATCAATTCCACCCTCGCCATTTTGTGTTTCATGATCCCTTCCTTTTATTTCCATCAATACCTTTGTGAATATGATGGTACCCTTGGGATGAGACTTTGCTGATCGATGTTCATTGCTATGCTTGTATGTCTCGTATGTGTAGCTACAAAAGAACTAATGTAAATACAAACGCGCCCAAACACATTCATGAAAATGAGCAAGAACGCATACACACACATACTCAGAAACATATGTATTATATATATATATATATATATATATATATATATATATATATATATATATAAGTTTTTGAGTCGCAAAGAGTACGTGAATAATAATGTATAGAATTTAACACTAGTGGACACAGACAAAAACACAGAAACACACAAAAAAGAAGAAAGAAGAAAAAAAGAAAAGAAACTCACTAGTAAGTTTATTTTCTTTATTGTGTGTTTCTATGTTTTCGTCTTTGTCCACTAGTGTTAAATTTTATACATCATATATGCACCTTCATATCTTGTGGTAGAAAGACGTATGTGGTGTTGGTTTTTAACGTTAGGGTAGAATCGTACTAGTACTAAGCCGACCAGTGCGTGAAATTCACCCTGTGCCGCTAATGGTTTCCCAGGAAGATCAGGTACTTGAAAAATCACACTTAGGTGAAGCTGAGGGTGCCCAGAAGTGTACGCGGGAATTGAACCCTGACACTCCGGTCAAAGGTCCAGCGCTCTACCCTCCGGAATACTACGTGTCATATTTATATACATACACATACATACACACACAAATGTTTTGTGTAAGTATCTATATACATGTGTGTATATGCGTTCGGGTATATTTTCACGTACACTCCCATAGGCAGTAAACTCCCCCCCCCGTTCCCCCCGCTCCATCTTTCCTCCTTCTCTCGCTCTGGCTATAAAGCTAACTTTGGGGTGGTTCCATTCTTTCAAGTGTCTCTTTTATCTTCGCCCATCCGCTTGGTCCCGCTATCTTCCGCTCGCATTATTTCTTATGTTTACGGCTTTTTCATGTCCCATCCTTTTAGTGCTTTGCCGTCATTTGACCGTGCTTGAATAACTGCCAGTTAATTGTGGGTCTTACTGTGATTAGTATACACAATGGTCCCTGGTCTATGTTTCTCCCTTTCTTTTTTTACCGAAAACTCTTTCCTAAAATAAGCTCCAATTTGTGTTCATTCTCCAAGTAAGCTGGACGTCACTTATTATTGCTTAAGCATTAGGAACGGACGTCTCAAACTGATAGGGGAAATCTCTTGGGGACTCAGTGGAAGGGAATCTGTCGTCAAGGGAATGATAGCATTGCTACATGGATGGAATTGAACCTCTCTCGGATTCTGTTTTCCGAATCAAATATACTCAATATTACAGAAATGGGTATCAAATCATTGAGGAAAACAAATTTTAGTATTTTTCGCTCTACATTTTTGCCCTTTTGTTGCTTTTAAATGTTTGAGAAAAATTCTAAAATTCATTGCCATTAATTTTCTCTAAGCTAGTTTTGAAGGTCGTCCTATTAAAGGGTAATAAGTGTAATATTCCTATACAGCAAAGTTATCAAGCTGTCTGAGTACCTCAAATTAAGTGATATTATGCACCTGACAATAAATTATGAAATAAACAGTAACTGAAATATGTATTATTCCATTTTGTGCCGGCGTTTCTTCCTTACAGCCCTAATTTACTTCTCTAAATGTACTCTTCGTGAAGGTCCTCCGAAGTATTAAGTGTTAAGAGTATTGCGATAAAACTGCCAAGAATTCAGCTTCAATAATATTTGTTTAATTACTCATTATGTGTGAATTACATTTTTAAGAATATGTACGTTGACGTGATATTTTTATTTCTAATAAATCGTTTAAATTTTATATTTTCCCAAATTCATATTTTTTCAGCAATTTTCAGTTGGATCGTTGCACCTGTCTACTGATTAATTTTGATGCGATGCCTTTTATGTGCGATGCGAATTTAAGATAAAATCAAACGACTAATCTCTCATTTAAGGTCATAACTTCGTAAAAATTAGTACGCGGCACAGAACTTGTGGACTGAGATTTCAACAAATATGCCCTCTTGCGCATCGTAGAACTTCTTGTATTGCGGAGTAGATTTTCACCATTCCCAAATGTTGCTAGTTGGATTTTGAAGGTTATTACAAATCTCAAAATTAATAATACTCCTAATCCTGCGTCATATATTATTTTCCAGCAAGAATGCTATGCAATAACTTGAACTAGATAAATAAAACATGTATCCTAGAATTTTTGTAATTTAAACACGGTAAAATGTTACGCGTAAAAAAATTTGTGGATCGAAGAATTAATATTTGTACCGCCAAGTATCAATTTTTTAGAGAGAACCAAGAATTTTAATGGTGGGTATTCCTTTGAGAACCTTAAAATGGTGAATCACAGAAATGGAAATATGCTACAACTGCTTTAATAATATCGTGTTTATTATAGCACAAATTATGCCGTAAATACTGGAATCAGTCACGTGATGAACCGCGCTTTGCATGCCATGAAAAAGATGATTATTTGTCCATCGGATCCTGAAAAATAAATTGAAAAAAAATCTTTTATGTAGCTATGTATTTCTAGTTTTCATTTTAAAAATGAAACTTAGTTTTATTTTTTCCTCTCCATATTGGAATAAACTACACACGTAGAGATCTTACTTAAATAAAAATTATCCGTATGTACACACACCATGTAATTCAGTATTATTATTTTCCATTATTGTTTACTACTAACTCATCTAGTAAAATAAATTGAGTAAAAATATTTTTAGATATCCTTTAGAAATACCGTGAAAGACAATGCAACCTGACAATCAATTTTCATGCACTTATGCATTAACCTGAGGAAAAAATTGAAAAACAAAAAATCGTATCACCGGCCACGCTAATCACAGACGTTTTCGGGAAAGCCAAAGTAACAGCTTAAGACTCGTGTATGCATTTAGTGCACTTTGAAATCATGGATGAAGAGCAAGAGATGGAATTAATCATTTCCGTTCGTCCCCCGAGCCATTTTTGACGACCATTCGGCGGAGACCTTTGAAAAAAAAGCATACCGTGCTCTTCACCGTGGACGGTCACTCGAAGTACTGACGTTTGGGAGTCACGGCTTCCACACAGAGCAGGCGGTTGGGGGATATTTCGAATCCCCTGGAAAAAACCCCTCTTTGAACATGAAAAAATCGAACAATGGCCCTTACCACCATCATCGTCAAATCCCTTGGCCCGTCAGGAGGGGGAGGAGCCGGGGGCGGAGCGGCAAATAAGGGGGTGAGGCCGCCACCGTTCGAGAAAGAACAAAGGCAACGCCGGACCCTATTCTCTATCCTCTCGGCACCCCCATCCCCCCGTCACCCTTCTGAATCTCTCCCCCCATCCCTCCACTCACGTGCCAATGTATCCCCGGCGTTATGGCGCCGTCAGCGTCCACTCAACTATTAATTTAGCCACTTTAATTGCGCAGGATCTCGACCTCCGCTCGCCACTACCCCGCCCAACAAACTCCCATCCTTTCGGCGACGGGAGACGCGGTGTGAAGGATTTGCGGCGAGAGAGAGAAGAGGGTGGAATGGAATAAAAAAAGAGAGGAAGGGGGAGAGAGAAAATAAGAAGGAGGGAGAGCGATGGGGGGGAGAAAGGGCAAATCGGGCATGATAGAGCGGAGAAATCACCGAGCCCAATGAAGTGAGAAAAGGACGACCCATCGATCTGAGAAGTGGTCATCTCTTCGTTTCCATGCTTTCTTCTCGATTTATTTTCCGCCCTCCCTTCCTCATCCTCGCCTCCACATCTCTCTTCGCCTCGGCCGCTTTTCTCCGGTCGAGAGTATGAGCGGAAGGGTATTGGACAGCGGGAGGGTCAGAGCGATGAGTGGAAGTCGTCGTCATTGTTGATAAAAGTTCCCGGGGAAGAACAACGAGTGGCGGGATTTGAACGCACAAACAGGTCACGGAGAGGGAGGGCAGGCGTATGGAGGGTGAGGGGGGGGAGGGGGCGGCGAAAGGAGTGGGTGGGCGAGCGACGCGCCCGGTCGGCGGGGGTCAGGAAAGGGGACATGTGTAGGGGAGCTTTTGAGGGCGAGCTATATGAGAGATGATAAGGGATGATTGGCTGGTATTGGAATTGGCGAACGGACCTCGATTAGTAACTTCCATTTTCTGAGAAGAAACCCAATTCGAAACTGACATGTCGAAACCCGATAATTGAGCAATAAGCGAAATCGACGACGTCGAAGCAAGCAGGGATCGCATCATGTCGGGCGGAGTGGGATTCAATGATTCCAACGCGAGGGTATAAATCAAGAGAGCGTGGGCGTAGCAAGTGACGGTAGATGCAGTGTCAAAGCCTTGGGTTACCGTCCTACACTGTAGTGAAGTATTGCTTGAGTCAAAGCCCGAAGGGGAAATTGCCGTCCGCAACCGGATGCAACCAAAGAGCATTGGGCGCATTCGTTATCAGACGTTTTTATATATAAATTAATGCTCAAGTCTGGTGAATTGGTTCGCTGCGGTCACCAATGATTGGTTTCAGAGCGCGCCATTGTTTTATTTATTTCGATACTTGTTTAAATTTAATTGTAGATGTGTAGGGATGTAGTTTGACCTTAGAACCTGGTAGGTTTGTAAATATAAATGAATTGAAAAGCATTGAAAAGAAGTGCTTGAACGATAAGAAAATGCCATGACCACTGTACATCAATTGTCTAATACAAATGAATTTTAACTTGGATTTACTTTTATGCATTGCGGATAAACATATAAGAATTCATTCCCTGAGACTCACTGAATAATGTGAAAATTGAGCAAATTTCTGCAACTGTATACTGCAACTGATTATTTTCCATGGGCTATTCTGGCAATGGACGAAGCAATATAGCAAGTGAGCATTCGTTACACTTATGGATGAAGTTCATAAAATTCTACCAGTAGAGCAAATTGTACTTGGCTAAAGGCTGAAAGGTTGAAGACTGTAGATGAAGACTCTCTCCTTTAGTCAGTTGTGGGAAAAGAACTAATGGACGAGATGTAGGATATTGCTTGGTTAAATGCTATATGTGAATTTAATGTAATGCGAATGCACTTGGCCTCACAAATTTTAAATTGATTTCGCTACCGGTAACATTTTTAATCAGTGGTACTTTGAAGGGTTCTCTTGAGTACACGTCTATAATTATTATATACAGGGTTCGTCCGGAAAATAAGTGTACTGAGCTCAGGAAAAAAAATTTATTACACTTTTACATATCTTAAGCTAATATTCCTCAAAATAGGACCCTTGTGAGTCGATACACTTGTTCCAGCGGCGTTCCCATTCCTGGAACGCTCCCGCGAAGGCATCATCGGGAACCTCTCGAAGACACGTCGTCACGGCCTCTTTGACGGCGTCCAAAGTCCCGTATCGCGTTCCTTTCAAACTCCTCTTTATCTTCGGGAGCAGAAAGAAGTCCGGTGGTGCCAAGTCCGGGCTGTAGGGCGGGTGCGGCAGCGTTGCCACGCCGTGCTTGGCCAAGAAGTCCGACACGACAAGCGCGGTGTGAGACGGCGCATTGTCGTGATGCAGCCGCCAGATGTAATTGCTCCCTAATAATCTCGTGCACTATTGTTTTTGGCACATTACACTGCTCTGCTATCATCCGAACACTAAGACGACGATCAGAGTTCAGTACATCGCGAACTTTTCGCACATTTTCGTCGGTGAGTGTCGTTGATGGGCGTCCAGGCCGTGGTTCGTCGTCGACCTCTTCTCTGCCCTCCACGAATATCTTGTGCCACCGAAAGATCATGTTTCTGGACATGGCTGACTCCCCGTAAGCCTGGTTAATCATACCGACAGTTTCGGTAGACGATTTCCCAAGCTTTACCGCAAATTTGATGGAATAACGCTGCTCCAAAAACTTCGGCATCGCGTTCCGTGACGTGGGTCGAGCGTGGAGGTTCGCGTTAACAGAGCTCCTCACTACAAGACAGCTCAGAGCCGACTGCCTTTTTCAGCGTCGATTGCCAACATACCCCCCTCCAATCGCAGCCCGTCAGAGCGGTGCTGGGCGCGCCTGGAGCGGCGGGAAAAAATCAGTAGTCAGTACACTTATTTTCCGGACGAACCCTGTATATATACTATTTTACATGGCAGCAGATATAAGGAAAAGGTATAGGAACACACACAAAGGACGAGCATAGGGGAGGTGGGAAGGGCGGAATCCAGCAAATCACGAATGTAAAAGCGTGCCACGAAACGCACTGTTCTTATCCTTTATGATGTTGTCTGATTCCTTTACTACTATCCTTTCCTCTGTGTCTTGTCTATTTCTCCTTTGGTGGGTGAAACGCATAGCAAGCGCCTCCTAACGCCATCTCTTGGCCAAAGAATCGAGGCACTTGCTTGCATAAAGCATCACAGATCTCAGTTTAAGTTACGTTTCCTGGATAGCTCAAGTGCCTGAGAGCCTCCGACCGGCAAGTGGAAAGATTCGGGGTTCAAATCCCGGTCTGGGAAATATTTTTACATTAGTGATCTGCTGGATTCCACCTTCCCCACCTCTCCTGTGTTCGTCCTTTGTTTGTGTTCCTATCCCTTGTCCTTATATCTGTTTCTATATAAATGAGTATTTGTCCGCCGTTTGGCGGGATATCGTGTATATATACACACACGTATATATACACACACACACACACATTGTCAAGTATTTGACTTTTTTACAACCTAGTAATATAATTTTCCAGATTAACATATAGACTAGCATTACTCTATTTTTGAATTGTTGTTTCCTGAGTACACATTCTATTTGTTTTAAGTTCAAATGCAGCTTTGTATAAGTTTGAAATGCATACAGTCTAAAGTTGCCTCTTAAATAAAAAACTATAAGAGATATATCTTTATAAAGTTTCTCTTTTGTTTCTAAACTTTGCCATTGTTTTACTGTCGAAATAAATTCCACTGCCTTCATTACTCGCAAAGGTAGTCGCTTAAGAAGTGTCTCGCAATTGTGGAATGTATTTTGCAATAACATTCAATTTTTGAAAAGGGTTCAATATCATATGAACAAATATTGCTTCAACATTTTACCCCTATAATAATTATGCTGCGTCATAATAATTTGGTCCATTATTTCTAAATTTTTTCAATTAAATAATAATAAATTCATTTTCTCTCTTCTCATTCCTTGTTCATAAATAATTTCATGCATTTTTTAGATTTGTCTTAATTATTTCTCTGGGATGATTTTTTCCTAGGCATTGAAATCACAGGCAGAGTATATATCGTAGCTAGTGGTGTAGCCATTGCGATTAAGCAGCACAATAATATAAAGCAAACAAAAACGTCTCTTGGGTGCAACTTCTACAGCTATTTCGATCTTTTAAATGAAGCTTCAATAAACGAATGCATAGTTGTACATGCAGTACTTTTCATTTAAAATTAATTAAATCAAAGTTATGCAATCGAAAACCTTAGCTATCCAATAATTTTCATATGTATTGAAATTGAAAATAAACAACTTGGCTTTTCCACAAAGAAACTTTTTTTTTAATTACGACCTAAATTTCGTTATGGTATAGCAACGTCAGGTAAAAGATATCTATTTGGAAAAGCCAAGTTTAAATTGTTTTTTTTTTTCAAATTCATTATAAAGATTTTCCAACACGTCACTCCAGAAACTCTTTTATTTCAATGTATTAAATATTATTGTAATTAAAATAGGTAAATAACTTGACTCATGTGTAAAGATTGTATGCTGCGAACTTTGATGTTGCTTTTATCTTCTCTGATGCCATCATTTAAAAACAAATTTCGTTCAAAATGTCCAATTTTGAACAAATACTTGAAAAACGAAAATGTTAAGTTCAAAACGGCATTTGCGTTGCTGCAGGATAGGCAAGGTTGAGGTTCCGTTGCACCAAACAAGTTAAGGGCGCTCGAAATTCGTTTCATTCACGAAATGTCACAAGCTGCTTAGAATTTTCCGTATATTGTTGGGTACAAGGTGCAAATTACTGTTGATTTTAGAAGTACGTTGCTCTGAAGAACTGGAATGTGTTATATACGTTCAAGTTGGGTCAATACCATTACGTATTGCTTCTTGATTTATTTTTTACCACCACTGGTGATAAATATCCATTAGTAGAAAACATTTAAGTAAATTTTCTTAATAATTTTTGTCCGTCTTGTCTAATTGCAGTGTACGAGTGAGTGGTTGATGATACAGTTTTGCAATTTCCATTCGGGTTATGTTTCATACTCCCAAATAATGTATGGAAAATTAAAAGTAAATAAGAGTTTTCACGATTTAAATGTTTTTAGTGACCAAGGTTTTGGTTTTGCCAAGTTCTCACAGTTTCTGGCCATTTCACCCTTCTTGGCAATCGGTCTGTTCTGTACTAAATGCATACCAGTGATTGCTCCAAATCATAAGTTGATGATCAAAACTCTCTGTCTATTGAGTAAGATAAATGTTGCGATTGGTTTAAGGGGGAAGGCCTTAGGTGGGAAACTCTATGGGTTAATATTATCGTCGTAAATGATTGTATTATTAATATCGCCGGTTAGTACACATTGAGTGATCTTTCGACCTCTATAGGGATGTCTCTGATGCTGAATGCGGAAACCAGATAATTGATGAAGTATTATTGAAATCACATATACCTTATACATAACCATACGTACCTTATAAATAGCAATAAATAAGATATTAATATTTTACTCTACTCTGCTTTTAGTTCATATTTTCTTTGTTTATTATCAGTGCCCAAATTTTTGTGATTGAAGTAATAATTAGTTTTTGCATGAGAAATCGAATATTGATTTTTTCATTTCATTTTGGTAATCTCCGACACTCAAATTTTTTGTAAAGGAAAAGGATCGAAGTTACCTTGAAATCTATATTTCGTCTTTTCATCATTGAGGCCTTAGCGTATAGCTAACGTTACTCGTGAGTTAGAGAGATATGCGATTTTATTTATTTCTTTTCGAAATCTCATTATAACAAAAGTCTCTCACCTACATAGAGTAATTCAGAAATTGTACTTTTTTCCACTGGTATCAATGGGAATCTTTTTCTTAAACGGTATTAATGTTTATCTCTCGTGTTTCCTTTGAGGTCAATAATAGATGCGTATGAACTCACCGGTCACCGGGTTCAAGGGTCACCGTTTAAAGGTTTATGAAAGCAAATGACTTGCCGTTCTGCTCTCTTTCATAGTTGTAGTTTTCCACAGAAAAACTGTGATTAATAAAATTTACTAAATTTGCTGGTTTAATTTATTCTAAACACGTCAAAAACATTTATTCTTTAAAAGAATATGAAAACCATCATTAATGTCAATGATTATTAATGTTAAGTACTGAAGTGATCCACTGCGAATCATGATGTTCATTGCCAACGCAAAGAGCTTCAAAATCTTTTGTCCCCTCTCCTCGTGTGACCATTCTCTCTGAAACTACGACTTGCGAATGCCTCATCGTGCCTACATAATTTCGCACTACCCAGAGTAATGCAGTCTCGTAATGCATAGCGCCGAGCGCTCTGTTTTCATTAACCTCTGGCCGTTGCAGCTGTTTCCACTCAATTAATTCTTAAGGTTGTACCGAATGCGGAAATATTTAATGCGCTCGCCCATTTTTCTAGAAGGTGCGTGGTGTATTTTTTGCTTCTACTCTTTCCACACGCCGCGGCCGCAGAGTCAAAAGGGAGCGAACCCTTTTTGTCCATGATACATAAACGACACAGTTGTCCGTGTGAAAATATAAATCGTGTGGAGCCGGATTTAGGGTCGTATTGGACACGTAATCAAGGTTGATACTCGGTAATGGCCAAAGCAACGCATTCCGAGTAGCACTTCGCGTGGCATTAATGCGCCGCCCTCCGATTCCTTTGTTTAAGCATGCCCAAATACTTATGTAAAGAACGATCGAAACTACGTAAAACGACTTTTAAATAAAATACAATAATTAATCTTGCATGTGGGTAAGTTTTCAATAACTGCTGTGAAATATTTGAAGGCACATAAAATGCGGTGATTAATTATTTAATAATCATGTTTGCATACAATAATCAGTTTTTTGCTTTAATTTGTGCTATTTTCATGTTTCAAATCTTACACGGCGCTGGAATAAAGCTAATTCTATGATAAAAAATGCATACAATGCACTACATTGACTTTTGTATGAATTTTTTCCCCTTATTGTAATATTTGCATTCGTAAATCATTTTAATTTATGATTTTCAGAGGTTTCAATCATTTAGAAAGCTCTTCTCCGAGAACTATAAAAAGTGCAGTATCTTAGGCAAAGGTGGATTGCTAATGGACCATCAACATTTATAAGGTGTCCTGGATTAGTTTATGAGCGGGATGGAGGCGTGTGTCCGAGCGATCCGAAAGGCAATAAATATTTACGTGTTTTGTTAATCCCCCCTGCGACGAAAAAATGTCATCGAAAAGGAATAGCCTACGTCTCGTGGCATTGTCCTGAAATAATCACTATGGTATAAGCGTGCCGTGCGTTTGCTTGTTTAACAAGCTTCCCCCAACCACACTCCCTTTCCCCGACCAGTTTAATTACTAATGCCGGGATTTTAACGCGATGAATAAAATGGTTAATCATTCTCTCGCCAGCCAGCCAACCAACCGGGCGAGTTCAACCCACCCCACACTCCCCACCCCCTCATTCATTCCTCCCCATTTCAGCCGACTGAAACCCATCCATCCTCTCTCCCTCCTGCCCCCCCCCCCGTGAACTCTCCCTCCACCACACAATAGCCTTCGCTCGGACGTACTCGTATCCTATCGCTTATGCCACCGTTGATGAAAACGTGTGTGGAGTGGTGCCTACAAACACGGCGCAACTTTGTCTGGGAAATTGCGATGGAGTCGCGATAAGCGTCGTGTGGACGCTGTCCAATGAGACAGCCGGTGGACGGCGGGGATTGGATAGGAGGAAGAGAAAGGCGGGGGGGGACGACGGAGAGAGAGAGGAGGTCGGGTTTGCAGATAAGGCAAGGCCAGAAGAAACGGAGGGCGTGCGAGAGGGGGGGGCAAGGGATAAAGAGAAGCTGGCTGGTCGCTGAGGGGGTTGGGGGGTTGCGCGGGTGGAAAGGGTCTCTCCGAGGGAGGCAATTGGAGGGAGGAACGGTGGAAGAGGTTACAAAGGCGTAGGAGGGAGAATTTCGAGGCGGACAGAAAGGACCTCAAGCGGGATGAGTGGTGAGTTAGTTGGGGTTATGAGGGGCATTGCGCTCGCGGGTGGTTATTGCGGGCGGGGGTGAGGGCTGAAAAGGAAAATCAGGAAATGGGTTGGATAGCATGTTGGCGGGGGAGGGTAGTTTTGGGGGGCGGGGGGAAGAGGTTAAGTCCGGTAAAGAGGGGAAAGAGAAAAGAGTGGCTCGGTCCTGGTAAGGGTTGGGGGAGATAAACCAGGGTCCGTGGCCAAGTCATTTAAGGAGAGCGATTGTTTTGCCAGCAATGGCGATTAAGGCAGACGTCTGTTTTTTGCAAGCGCTAAGGTTTTCCTATGATCAAAAGACACAAAAATGACATGAACTTCAGAACTTATGTACTCATTTTTAGTTATTATTAAATATAAATTGTTGGCTGTCTAAAGGAGAAACTATTAGTTAACGCGTCAAAATCCTTAGATGAAATGAATATTAAGATATTCTACAGTTTGAAAAACTATGCCAGACTTAAGAAAATCTATTAAATATCCACATTCGATGCCACTCATAAATAAACCAAATGAATAAATGTGCAGACGCCAGTATCCTAGACGTAGACGCGTTGCAATGGTCGTCTTTTATTTTTAAAAGCAAGATTTGAATAGTTTCTCATTTAAATACGGCCAATTTTATACACACTACTTCTTTACTGACTCTAAAATGTATAATTTGCCCGTTTTTTTGGACCTCATGGCAAAGAAAAGTAAAGAAAGCTTAACGTTACTTAGCCTGAAAATAAATGCCGTATTAAAATTACGAGAAGTGAGCATTTGTAAACGTCTATGCATTGCGCAAATACGTCTTAATCGACTAGGAAAAACCGATGGTAAGTCCGAAAATTAAATTTGTAAAGTAGTAAATAAACCTGAGAAATACTGTAGCTGAGTGGGATATAAAACTTATTGTTCTATAGTCCTCATTTAATTTAGTCTACCTTCGTAATCGGAACTAACACTAATCTCACAAAGTCTTCCAGCCAGATTCCTTCCTCAAAATAACTAAGTATTAGTCCATATAGTCTCTTCCTCTAACATTTTCCTTAACCATATAACAGTTCCGCGGGAATGTTATCCACTCCCATGGCCTTATTTAGTTTTATCTCCCTTAATGCCCTTTCTATCTCATAGTCGAGTATGCCTGGATCTAAGCTTTCTTCATGGAAAATACAATCTTCAAACTCAAATATCTCCCATGTCTACATCATGTTACTTTTCTATATCTTACCTTGTTTGTCTAAGCTCTTTACCATTTAGTTCTTCTATATATTCCTTCCATCTCTCTTGAATCTTTTCTGTGTCAACTAATACCTTACCCGACTAATCTCTGACTGTTAGCACATATTTTCCCTTCTTACTTTCCGATAGTGATTAAACCATGCTGCACAGCGCACCAATTTCACCCTTCCTTTGCAACTATACATATCCTCGCACTTCATCTTCCACCATGCTTCTTTTGGTTTCTTTGTTGCCCGCTACATTTATTGTTTAACTCTTTGTACTTCTCATCTTGCCCAACTCTATATTTACACTCTTCCATTTTCTCTGCTCATCCATCTTTGTAATCATCCCATCCGTGATCCATTGTTTCCTAGTCCTTTTAACGTTAACGGTTCCAATAGTGCCTTTTTTGGCTTTCGATAACCCTTTCTTGATACTTTCCCATTTTTCTTCGATTGTACTAAGCCCTTTACCATCCTCCATGATTTCCTCTTCCGCCTATTGCTACTCAGTCCTTTTAAAACCATTTAATGCTTCTACATTCCATTTTCTAACTAACCGCCCCAGCCTTATCTTTTTGAAACGGACCTACATTTCATAGCAACTAAATTGTGGCCTGAGTCCGCATTTGCTCTCGGGAAGCTGTGCGAATTTATCACACTGTTCCTAAACCTGTGTCTAATCAGAATATAATCTATCTGAAACCTTTCTGAATCACCTGGCATTTTCCATGTATACCTGCGTCTTTTGTGGTGTCTAAACCAAATGTTGGTGATGACTAGCCCCTGTCTCCTGCAGAACTCAACTGCTTTCTCCCCGCGGTCATTTCACCATTTCCTCCTTCGCCTACCGTCGCATTCCAATCCATCATGACTTTCAAATGTTAGTAGTAGTTTTGAGGGGAGGCGACCGACAGCTAAGGTCATTTGCGCCATAGGGGAAGGACAGGAAAGGATGAAGGGTGGAGAGAAACCCGGCGTCGGCATTAGCCTACTCTTTACGAAAGGCGCCAAGGGGTCTGCGGCTTAACGTCCCATCCGACGGACGGCGTACTCACTCAAAGTGCCCTCCACAAAGCACCTCAAGTAGGGACCGAGATACCTCTGAAAAATATTCAACACCGCCGGGATTTGAACCCGCGCCATCAGGGTGGGAAGCCAGTACGTTAGCCCCCGCACCATCTCAATCCCCTCTTTCAAATGTTTCCCAGCGGGAACACACGCGATCATGTCCTCTAACTGATCGTATATCCTATCGACCTCTTCTTCCTTATGGTTGCTCGGTGGCATGTATACCTGAATAATAACCAAGTTCGTCGATTCTGCTTGTATTTCTACTAGTAATAATCTATACGTTACCTGATCTATGTTGACTACGTTTCTTCCTACCTCTTTATTTAATACTATGGCAACCCCTCGTTGGCTCTCGTCCCCGCCGCTGTATATTATTATATAATTATCACTGCAGTGATCCCCGCTATCCTTCAATCTCACCTCGAGAGACCTAAAATATCTATATTTCCCCTTTCCATCTCTTGCTTAACATTCTCCAATTTCCCTGTCCTCATCATTGTCCTAACATGCCACGTCCTTTTCTAACTAATTTGGTCTTCTTCTCATGCGTCTTTTGTCCTGCTGCTGCTGGTTTTCCCTTGCAAGGATTTCGTGGGATGACGACCGCGGAAGCCTTGCCTCCCCCGCTGCCGGGCACGACACACGGCCGATTGGGCCGAGCCCCGTAGTTGCCAGGACTCAAAATCTCTGTATAGTCCATCATGTTAATCTTTGGAATGATAATTGAGGTGGTTTCCCGTTCCCTTCCTCAATAGTGTTTTTAACGTGACACCATCACTTACTGGCCGCCCCACTGGGGTCAGACGCCATTGCAGCCGCCTCACTGAGGAACAGACGCTGCGTAGACTACCTTTCGTCTAGCTCCTAACCTTCGACCTATCTGGCATGGGTGACCCTAACAGGAACAATTATCATTTCCTTGCCAGCAAAGATCTGAGGGTTAGCGAGACGCACAAGCCCTTCCACCACGTCAAGGTTGTAGTGCATTGGATGGATTTATATACATATATTTATATATATACGTTCGTAGGCGTAACACGGAAGTGCCGAATAGCACATTACACACTAACACACCATATATAAACACAAAAAAAGGAAAACTCACACGTTATTTCTTGATAATTTCGACGGAATTCTACTCCGTCTTCATCGGAAGACAGAAGTAATGACTGCTGGAATAGTAGCGGTGAGGAGTGCGAAAAAAGGGAAGGGGGCCAGGGGAAGGGGAGAACGGGAGGTATAGGAGGGGTAAGCGGAATGGTTAGGGAGAGGAAAGGGAGAGAGAAGGCAAGATGGTAGCGGAGATAGGAAAGGGGGGAGAGGAAAGACGTAAAATTGAGAAAAAATCGGAAAAGAAAACAATCTGCTCACCGAAACTATTGCAACATCCGAGAGCCAGGTTTCAACTTACAAAGTCTTGATCAAGACTCTGCGATTTCGTATTTTCTGCTGAATCAACATGTTCCTGCTGACCCTAACCCCGCATTCCAAAAAGAAATAATCGCTGTTCTCCAAGACAGAGGCCCTAAGGAGAACCTTTCCCCTAGGGACATCTCCCTCCTTTCCCCTTCCCAACCACACACCCCTCACTTCTACATCCTTCCTAAGATCCACAAACCGAACAACCCAGGCCGCCCTATAGTCTCCTCTCGTAGCTCTCCGACCGAAAGAATTTCCGCCTTCGTGGACTACTATCTCCAACCTTTAGTTCCATCCCTACCCTCCTTTATAAAAGACACCTACCACTTCATCAGATTGCTCCACTCAACTTCCCTCCCTCCTAATACCCATATTACTATGGCTACTATATATGCCACTTCCTTATACACATCCATTCCTCACCAAGAAGGCCTTTCTTCCCTACGCCACTTCCTCTCCAAACGCCCTACCCCGTACATCCCCAGTACCGAATTTCTCATTCATCTTTCCAATTTCATTCTCACCTGCAACTACTTTTCTTTCAACAATAACCATTACCTCCAAATAAAGGGCTGTGCCATGGGTAGCAGATTCAGCCCTTCGTATGAAAACCTCCACCTCGGTGTCCTGGAAAAGAATTTCCTTTCAAACTATCCGCTGCAACCCCTCCTGTGGCTCCGATACACTGACGAAATCTTTCTACTCTGGCCACATAGCATAGATTCCCTCAATTTCTTCAACTCCCAACTCAATGATTCCTCATCTCTGCCTTTCTCCTCGACCATTTCATCCTTTCAGATCACCTTCCTCGATGTCAATATTTCCCTCAGCATTAAAAAATTCCTGACCTCTGTTCACACTAAACCTACTAATAAGCAGCAATATCTTCATTACAGCAGTTGCCACCTCTCCCATACCAAGCGCTCCCTCCCTTACTTCCTCTCTATCCGCGGCCACCGCATTTGCCACCATCGCGAATCCCTTAACAAATACCTCAAAAACCTTCACCTCTCCCTCCTCTAACGAGAATACCCTGATTATCTCATCCATAAAAAATACTCAGACATTCATACACCCCCAAGCCTGCCTAAACCACAGACTCACAGCCTCTCACAGTCTGTACTACCTACTTCCCAAGCATTTAGTCCCTCAAATTCATCCTCAAAGACCTATTTCCTATCCTCAAAAATCACTACACTTCCTCCAACCTTCTTCTCAAACGCCCCTCCGTCATCTTCAAACGGCCCGCCAACCTAGCAGATATCCTCAAATCCACCAAGCCGCTCTCAAAATCCCCTCACACCCCCAGAGCCATACCCACTCCATGTCATCGAGCAAGATGCAAAACCTGCCCTATTTTAACCACTCCACCCCACTCCATCCCACCATTTAACTCTCTCCCGCCCTTCCCCTATTCGTCTTGCACTTCCAAGAATGTTGTTTATCTTCTGACCTGTAAACTCTGCACGGCCGTTTACATAGGCCAATGTTCCGCACCCCTGAAACTTAGGTTTAACAACCACCGCGCCTCGTGCAATCCCTCCTCCCCGTCCGCGGGTCTCCCAATACCTAAATATGATTCCCATCATAAAACCCCCATCAACCAGTGCTACAATGTTTTCATTCTAGCGTCCCTTCCCACATCCGATAACCTTATAGCATTAAAAACTCTTGAAATGGCATTCATTTGGCTCTGTACGGCCTAGTAGCATCCGGGCCTAAATGTCGTTTCCTGATGGGAGTGGCCTAAAATTGTTACTTTTTGGAGGCAATGCATATCACAGGGTTGAACACTGTTTTTCCGGATGACTCCTGGTGTGCGTGGCCTCTGTTTCGACTTGCAAAATCTTGATCAAGACTTTGCAAGGTGAAAACTGGGTCTCGGATGTTGCAATAGTTGCGGTGAGCAGATTGTTTTCTTTTCCGATTTTGTGTGAATTCCACATCCTCCCTCTCCCTCCTTCTCTATCTCCGCTCCCCTCTAGCCTCTCCTTTCCCTTTCCTCTCCGCCAACCATTATTCTCAACCCTCCTCCGCCTCCCGTTCTCCCCTTCCCCTGGCCCCCTTCCCTTTCTCTCGCAACCCTCACCTCTACTATTCCAGCAGTACATTATATATATATATATATTCATATCTATTTCAGCGTAAATTTGTTTCCATTTGAATATTTGTTTTCCATATGGATAACTATTTCAATTTGTTTACGAATACACGGAGGTTCTCCTGTTTGTGTATATATTTATTTAATATACACATACATATATATAATGTATGTGTACGTTTTTCTGTGCAGTAGATACAGAATGTGGGTCCGGCGTCATCCACCATTTTGAAACAGTAGGCCATATTGGATTTTGACAGAAAAAAACGAAATGAGTGTCGTCACCTAGTGTAAAAATGGTTACATTAGGTAAGTTGAAAGTCGAAAAAGGTGTTGTGGCCATGTTGGACTTTACACATAAGGTAATTTGAGGTGGTGTATAGCTTTCTGGTTGGTGAACTTGTGAAAGGTGTTATTTAATTTTTTTTTCGTCAAAAGCGCGTTGGGCTAGCGTCATTCGATTTTCTGGTTAACAGTTGAAAGTGGCAAAGTGCATCGTTTTAAATTGGAATGGCGTTTCAAAATGCGTCGGTTGGCGTTATTCAAATATTTTCGAAAAAAGCGCGGTTGTTTTAGCGCGGTTGTTTAAGCGCGGTTGTTTAAGCGCGATTGTTTTAGTGTTATTCAATTTTGAAAAGTTGAAAGTGGTTAAGCTCACATTCGAAATTGGAATGGCGGTAAGTTCTCGAAATGCGCTGGATAGCGTTGTTTTTCGACAAAATTGCAGTGGAGTTGTGGCGAGGTGGAGTGCGCAAGCGCGGTTGTAGCTTATGGAGGTAGGGCGGATAGGGTCGGTTCGAGCCGAATCGAATCGGGTGCGTGTCTGACTAAGTCACAGTCGGCAGAGGGGGATCAGATATTTTTGCCGTTCCTGAAACACGCCAGCTTGGGTTTACTAGATCTTAAAAAAATAATTGAAGAACGTGATGCGCAATGCAAGATGAAGTCGAGTCAGATGCTTATTACGTTCCTGATACGCGTGATCATGGATTTTTAGACCAAAACAAAATAATTGAAGAACGTCATGCACAATGAAGGATGAAGTCGTCTCAGATACTTATGCTGTTTTTGATACACGCGATCTTGGATTTTCTCGACCGTAAAAGAGCAATAAAAAGTCATTTCAACATTCAAATCTTATTTAGATCGTTACGCATGAAGTCTGACAGTCGACAAAAAATCGTAAAGTGTATTATGTAAACGGACCCTTTGGATCTTGTTGATGATTTTCATTTCATCCAAAACTTGAGAGCAGCGATAAGACTGAACAAGAAAATCAACCCGATAAACTTTTTAGATGAGGAATTCGTTACAATTATCATAGTTCAAAACTTCAGGCCAGCTGTGGTGACGAGAATGTTGAATGTAAATGAACTTGACACAGGGACACCAAATGTTACCATCTTTCTTTATGTTCACTTCCTTATGCATCGCGCGTAGCTTTCTATTTTTCAAGAGTATCTAGATCCGATTTCGCGGGAATAAATAAGCGAAAAAATAGTCTAGCAGCTACTTCTGCATTTCAAGAGTATGTCCGCAATACAAAAGCGAACGCCAAGCTCTCTCCACAACCGAGCTTAGAGCTCTGGCGTTTTTCTAAGAATAGCGCTTTCCAAACCGGATGTAAAGGGCTCACTCCACTCTGCATCTTTTCACTTTCGGATGCTGTTATAAAACTCCGTTTTACACGCCCCATTGCTCTCTCGCCGCCATACTTTGTCATGGATTCAACAGAGCAGCCTAATCAATGCATCTAGCACAAATGCACTTAATGAATGTGGGTAAACTTTAGAACGGATGTGCATTTTCACCCCATCGGGAATCTCACTCTCAAGACGCTCCATTGTTCGTTACAAAAAGTGATGCACACCTACTCGATACCTGGAACTTTCAACGCCTGAGAAATATTGTTCAAATGGCTGATTACCAAATTACTCGATTGAGTGGATACATCAAGAGCCCAGTCAATCAGCTCGAAAAAATTTACTAATGCTAGCCAATTTTCAATTGTAAGAGTTACTCGAGTGTTCTTACTTCCCAAATTTTTGTGAGGCTTACCGAAGTATTTCACAAATTGGACTGATGAATCCACGTCCGAAGGAATCACTGATGTATTCAATTAGTCCGTGAATGGAGGCGTTGTAGTTTTTCAGACTGGTCCAATCGTCCAGGTCGAGTTCACGGATTTACCCGAAGAGGAAATTTCCACGCACGGCGTAGCCGACTCCGTGCACCAACCGATACCTACAATTTTATTCACGCCAATAAACTCCATTGTCCAGGATAAGGTGAAATAATTATAATTAGAGGATGAGGATCTCCTCTTCTCCACAGAAGACTGCTGCATAATTAACTGATGCTCATTTGACTCTCACCGTGATTACATAGTGGAGTGTTCACTAGAGCACAACACCTCTTCGATGTTGAGTTACATTTTCTTCCCAACGCTCACGTCGTCCAAACTCTCCTCGAAAAATCTTAGCAGTGATGCAGTCGTTGAGTGTGGGCTGATGAAATAAGGACGTGAATTTGGAAATAGGCTTGTGAGTGATGGATCTGAAAAGCGTATACAGACAGAAAAACTCCTCACAAAGATCTGATTGGTAATTTTGCAGACGAACCGAATTTTCTATGGCTTACAAATGTTTAAAAAAGTGATAATATCCGCGGCATATGGAGCAAAAGCATAGGGGTCAAAATACTCCGCACGTTTTCTGTTCAACGTGCTTAGCACGACCCAGTGGTTCCCAGGGTTGTGTGAAGGATCGAAATTGACTATATGCCTGTAAATGCCACGCTGTGGACGGACGGGTAGTCGATTCGATTAAGAAACAACTTGCCTTTCGTTGTAGGATCTCCGGACAAAGTGTCTTCGAAATCATCTGTTTGCATGATGAATGACTACTCAACTTATCTAACGATGTTAAGCCTATTTTCATCAATCCTGAAATGTGCATTGTATTAATTATAGCTGAAGAGACTGATGCAATTTTGAAGATTCACTGCAAAGTTAGCTTCAAATTTCACATTATTGTAAATCGGTTTCGACACGTAACTTTCCTCATCACTTCTATTCGGAGAGAGATCCCACGCTAGTGCTGTATATCTGTGTTTGAATATGTCCATAATTATCTAATTACCCCAATCACTATGGTTCGTACCTAAGGCTAAATAGAGTTGAAGGAGAGCGGGAGTACCAAAACTTTCCTTTTCGCTGTGGAATTTTATTTTCAAACTACTCAACGGTATGGAAGTACCTCTTACGCATGAATTGAATCAATTCATTGAATAATCTCTTAGTTTAAATAGGTTTTTCTGTTTTTGCCCCGTAAATTCATTCCAATCTACCATTACCACTAATACGCTGGAAAGAATTTGACCGACTATTAAGTTCTCATTTTCGATTGAATAAATATTACCAGATAATGTGAAAGTCTTAACTTCCGTTCGCTTATATGGATAAATGGCTGGTTTTCTTTTTAATAGCTTTTCATGAGAAAATAAAAAGAAGGGATTGATGTCATGATGCGGGACGAAGAGCGTAGCGTCTAAAATCTTAAAACTTGAAGAGGTTTCACTTTCTTTAATGTAAAACCCAAAATCTGCGACCGTCAGAACGATCTCAACGCCCACACCAGTTAGATGTCTTCTTGGAGTATTGAAAATTTCAACGTGTAATCTTCCTTCCAATTCGCAAACATTTTTATTTGCGAACCATGCTTTTCTTCTCTCGAATCCTTTGTTTTTAGGGGCTGAAGGTCTAAATCCTTACCAGTATCCAAAGCCGATTCATTACACTCGACTTGAGTACAAGAAGGATTAACGCCGTAATTTAACAAGTTTTCCAAGTATGAACGATATGGATAATTCTCTGAGGGGGTCGTTCGAACCCCATTGAAATAAACTTGACATTGATCGAAATATTGAATGTGGAAGGTTATTAACCACATTTGGCTGTTAATTATCACTTTCTCCATTATCTGTACCGTCGTGCTTAAACAACTTTACTTTCAAATTAATCGTTATTCCACCTAAATTTCTGTATCGATTACCACTATCCCTAACCGAAAAACGAATATCGCGGGAATTATCGAGATAAGCGATCGGTTTATACGGTACTTAGGTGCAACCATCCATCCTCACTTGCAGTAATGGTTCACTAAAAAGGTTCAAAGATTCCGGGATGTATTCTTCCATTTTCGCGTTTTCCTGCAAACACTGCGGAGAAAAACCTTTAAATAAACCAAACACATCCACTACCGAACTATTTATGCGAAAATATGTCTCTCCTATTGAACGTATTTCGCTTTCCACCGACTTTTTTTTCTTTCCGTTTTAACACGACCGATTCTAGCTCGCTTTGGGGCACGTAAACCTGAACCAGCTATCCTTTCCATTTTATCCTTCGCTTTTGTTTTCAAATTACCAACTGCCTCTAAGGAGCGCGTTTGCAAAGTTTCCTTTATTGATCTTCCATCGCCTATATCTGCAAGAGTTTTTATGCCCGTATCTCTAACTTCCCTACCTACGGCTTTCATTCCTTTCGTAGCCAAAGTTTTTACGAATTTCCAAATGCCTTTGAAAATATTCCCTAGACCTCTATCTCGCTGTATAAAACAACTCGCTCTCTACACTTGATCACCGCCTCCAAATCGACTAAAATATCGGCGGTAACGATCTATATCCTTCGACATCCCGTTAACAAATGAATCATGTGTATTTTATCCATGCATATATTATTAAAATCTCCTAATAAAATGCAAAACGACATGAGATGGGTTTATACTGTCCGTAAATAGATAAGGTTTACCCATCTTATTAATGAATTTAACTTCCATCGAGTCAATGTCGCTTCTTTGGAGTGACATATAATAGGGATGAATGAAAAATTGATGATTTACTATATCACCCATCACGACCCGTAAACATTTTCCCATCGTATCCCCGAGGAATTGGGGTGATATCACGTCTAGGTACACAAACACTTGACCCGTTAGACGCTCTGGTTCATCGGATTCAACAGGCTCCGTCAATTTTCGTTTTCAAGTTGGCCTTCTCATCGTGCTGGGAGCGGATATTTCTGTAAATGTTCTCATGAATTGTTTGTCAAATTAAGCCTTAACCTACTCGTAGCCCGTATATTCTCTAATCGTAGTTAGTAGTTCACTTAGCGTGTATTGGTGAATGATAGCGGTATATCACCAACCCCTTCGATATCTATGAAGGTATAGGGACATTCTAATGAGGGACGTTTAACGGAAGGTTTAGTCTCTGATGTGATTGAAAGTTTATTTTCAAACCAAAAGTGTTGCGCAGCGATGTATTCCCATCTTTTATTACTCGGTATTGCTTGATGAATTTCATTAGACAAGCGCCTTAAATGATACCTTTTAGCTTCCAAATAATTGTCTTCATCCTCTAAAACGACTGGTCTACCTGACTTTTTGGGAACAGGTTGAGGCTCTTTGGACGGTGCGGAGGGAGCTGAATCAGTTCCGTTCTCAAGTACTACTTCAGGTGTCCCCTCGGATGGAGGGTCTATTGCTATGTTCACCCTCGGAAAATTTCAGCGAGGATTACCTTCCAGTCATCTACAGATATACGTTGAGGTAATTTTGTTTGAAAGTGCTCAACGGTGTTAGTGGAAAAAAATTTCCCAGAGCTATCGGTTGATACGTAAAAGTCACTCATTTCAACCTTCGTACTTCTGAAGCTGAGACCCAAGTGTTGAAATCATCACCATACTCCTTCCATTTAACTAAATACTGGAACGTTCTGCCTTTTCCTCTGCGTTTTAAAATATTATCAATCGTAAACTATTTTCACCAACAGCCGAAGTTTTCACAAGCTCTTCTCCGTAAAACGAGCCTTCAATGCGTTCGCCGTCGAGATCCTCTAAGCGGTGTGCGGGAATTGGAGTATTATCTATTTTCAAAATTCTGAAAATTTCTCTGGAAACATTTTGCGTGTATCCCTTTGCGAAAGGTAATCTTTCCTTCTATATTCGAACTAAATCTCCAATGGAAAACTTGGATTTTGTAAAATTTAGTCGACTATAAACGACTCGCGAGCATGACGGCGTTTCTTTCACTCACTATATGCTTGCATCAATTTCGGTGGCAAGCTTACATAATTAAAGATATTAAATTTTGTGAAATATTTGTACATACGTCCCTTTAGAGTACGATTAAAACGTTGAACTACAGCGGATTTCACATCAGTATTATTTATTGGCTGTATGATTTTATTGCATGATAACCAAGGAAGCGTTTTAATTTTTCTTATGAAACTTCAGTCCCCTTATCGTTTTGAATTTTCAGGTTTTCTCTTGCTTAAAATTACATGAAATGCGTCGATAACGTTCTCGGCGGAACCGTTGTTGAGTGGAACAGCCCATGCATATTTCGAAAACACGTCAATGACGGTCAGGGGACGAGCATATCCCTCATTGTACATTTTTAACTTTCGCATATTATTAAGATCACATTGCCAGGTTTCTTTATCTATTCCTAGGAAATTTCTTCTGCTTAGGCTTATGTAACGTATACGTTTACTGATCTTCCAGGCATTCTCTGACACGTATTTTGCTGATTCTTTCCGACTCCCTTCCATAGTTGGTCGACAGTAGAAAAGCTATAGGGATTCTCCGGGTAGACATATATAGAACTTAATTAAGTTTTCCACTTCACGTACCCTGTAGGCCTTACTTTTTTTAAGCGATCTTTTAGAGATGGATTTGGTTCATTTAGCGTTGTTTTTTTTGCTTGATCTGGCAGGAGATGCTGTCTTGCTTGCCATGATTTCTTCTGCGAAGTCTCCCAAGACACTTCATGTTTCTTACCCTCCGTCTTAGAGCTGTGAAGCATGATTTCCCAATATTTCGTCCTTGGCTGAAAAGGACTACCATTTTTTTAACTTATTCAACTCTCTCTTCCTTTCTTCTTTTTCCACCTCGTATGATACTGGAATGGGCTCGTTCATGTCATTAACAATATTTGAATATGCATCTAGTAACCTACGGTAGTGATGCCATTTTTCAGAATCACTCATTTTTTAGTTTTGAAAACGTTCTTAATTTGCTCTTCTTAACTGCCAACGTCTCACATCATTCTTTCCTTTTTCAAGGTCTGAGGATCGATTGGTAAAATCCGTTTGAGGGTCATCCTATTAGGCTTCCCACTAAACCGCTCAAAAGAGATCCTAAAAGTACCGGTCGAAACCTCCCCTTTGCTTCAGTATTTGACGTTTTTTCTTTATTGATACTTTCGGACAATTCAACTTTCTTAGCGTATTTTCATAGCGATGCAACTTCCTCTACATAGAAGGGCAAATTTTATGGATCCCGTTTAAAGTATATAGACAGCATTCGCCGTTTGCGTTTATTCCATCCACGCTTGCAGATTTTATGATCGATTTTCGCTACTTTGGACCTGCAGTCTTTAACAACCCGATGAGACTTGTTGCGTTTCAATTTCCACATAGTTTTCTTTATCCGATGGTGTGAACACCGACGTTATTTCCCCTAGAAATATGTCAATTCTAAATCTTAGTCTGTCGTCCGTCTCTTGCCATTAACCGATATCTAAATAAGTGAAAGGCTTAAATGTCATCTCTTTATAGACCCTCAAAATTTCACCAGAATTCTCTGGAATGACCTATGCGGCTTGGTATCGGAACTGACCAATCTCGAGAATTTTTAAAAACCAAATATTTAACGATTAGGGAAATGTTTCGAGGACAAGGGCTCTGGTAGATAACATTTTGTGTGATAAGTATTACTGAGATTTTGGAATGGTGCGATCCTCGCGGAAATAGCTGACTGACACTTTTGTTATAAGCCGTGCATTAAATCATCTATCACATAGAGGTTGGTATCTTGGGAAGATTTTCGACGGTTGGAACCTTATATTGAAACTACTCCTTCAAGTTCCGTATTCGGTCTACTATTGGGACTGCAATACCAAATGACTATCGCTTTTCCATCGACAAAATCCTTTAATTCTGCTGGAATCTTACAACAAAAGTCGTTTTCCGCAACAGGAGGGTCCAGCACAAATGCAAGTCAATGGATGTTTCCAAATCAGTGGCGCAGACTTCATTAAATATTTCACAAACTTTCAGCTGACTTTATAGGTATCTTACATATTCTCCAGCCTGGAAACTACTCCTTTTAATTCATCTCATACATTAGATAGAATGGATGCATTTGAGTGCCGAATTCCAAAGAGTGATAGACTGACTGGACCATCTCTTAATAGTGTTGTTGAATTCGCTATATTCATAAAGTATATTGGCCCATTTGTGTACCGTAAAGCTGAATAAATATTCGCGGGAATGGGAGAAAACTGGGTACTTAAATATTTGTTTCTTCGGCTGGAACCTACATTCATTCTTCTCAACAACGAAAACGTCACCGTAAAAATGTTAGTTCTACCAGAATACTTGTTTATTGCTGACAAAATAATTGCATTGCGAGGGAGACGAACGTCCTCGATCCTCCTAGGATATCGAGGATGGGTGCCAACCTGGGATAATCGATCATTTATATTCGATTCCCTATAAAACTTGCCTTTTCTCCATAAGGTCAGCAATGAATCGCGTCAATAGTTTTCATGTTCAACGGGAAGAAATGGATCCTATCGGTGATAACTTGTAATTTCATTGATTACGTATTGCTGTTCTTTAAATCGATCATCCAAAATAATTTACCTCTAAATAAAAAAACACGGTCAACAATTAAAAATTATTAAAATGTTCAGCGTCGTACAGAGAAATCGAGTGCTGTTTCTTCGGGTCTTCTTCTTTCTCTTCCTCTTCCCCTTTATTCTCTCCATTTTTCCCCGAAGAGTTTTCAGGTATACCATTTAAGCTTGTAAGGCGAGTATATCATATTCTCGCAATGCAAATGGGCCATCGTGTAAGTAAAGTGAAAACATGATAGCTCGACTATCTCTGGAATGTTATATGCCAAGAGTATGCCATATCTCGTGAAGCAGAACCATGCATAAATTCGATAATTTATTTGAGTGATTCCCATCTTTACCGAAATACCAATCTTCTCCTACATCGATGTGATCTAAGGGATGATTTTCAGGAGCTGGGAACTCTGCATGAGCTAGGACTTTTCCCGGTCCATCCAGCGGAGGACTATACCAGGTTTGGCATAAAACGTATGCTTGTCCCGAGTGTAAATGATTACTATGTCCGGATTATTGAAACCCTGCCCGAATGCTAAATTAGCGTGCTCACTTCACGCATTAAATGCTGCTTCGGCCAACTGAACATGTACATCACTCGCCATTAGTGCCAGGCAAATTCCTGTTTATTCCACTTGTAGGAATAAATGGCAGAACTGGTATCATCCTGCACACTACATCTAGGAATTTTCGTTAAATTCTGTTTCCTCATTCAAAAGCCCGTACGCTTTCAATTTATAGTATTCCCGGAATAGCATGAGTGATTTCCTAAACCTATCATCTGATATATTGCTAATATCATTGTCGCTTACGTTAAGGTAGCCATATTGTTGTAAATGATTAGCCATAAAGAAGTCTACATCATTCCTTATCGAACTGAAAAATAGTCGTAGCAAAAAGTATCGACTACACACTAGTATCGACTACTCTCGTTTGTGCTCATCTCGCGAAAATTAAATTTCAACTGGATAAAATTCTCGGATTTCAAGTGATTTTACTTTGTCATTGAGAAACGCTTCATCATATGTTCTTTTCATCAGTTTGTAATGAACCCACGCAAGGGTGTTTATTCCATTTTCACAGATGTAGCGTTTGTCATCGTTTGAATCAAAGCAATTTTATTTATCTCTGCCGTGCGCAACTGATGCTTTGGTGATTGAATCAGGGTCATCTTTCCAAAGGCGAGAGTTTTTTCACGCAAACAGGTGACATATTCATCGAATGCTACCGTTTATTATATTCGTGACCTATGTCACACCTTTTGCGCGTTTACCTCCACCTTGCACGCGTTAGGAGTAAAGCTTGCTTCGCAATCCAATACATTGTAATGATCTTTCCTCCACATTCATCTTTCATCTTACCTATCACGTTAGCATTAGTTTTCGAATAGCAAGGGTGGTTAGTTTGATAGTTAGAGGTATCATATAAGCTGTTCTTTCTTGCACCCTCATAGAAATCTTCACTCATTTCAAGGATGAAGCTGTAAGTATCCATGTGCAGCCATACATCCTTCTTCAAATGTGCATAGTAGAAGTCATACATTAAATTTTTGAAATGCCTCAAACCACTTTACTAATGTACAAATACTTGTTCATTTTTATGTTACTACGTGTGCTGTAAACAGCAACGAGATTCTGTGCGAAAATAGTTTGCTCGAGAAATAAGGAAATACCGATCTTTTTATTTAATCTTTTTTTCACAATTGATTAGTTCGATATTGATTCTATTACGTAGTCTCCATAGTCTTACCAAATACTGCATTATTCATTAGCTTATACATTTCCTTATCAAAATAGAAATTTGCCAATTTCCGTATTTCGATGCATGACTCCTCCATGGAGACTTATCTATATTCTATGGGTCTTTTTCAACTTTAGACCTGCTGCTTTTGCTATTTTTAGTGCTCTGTAATGGGAGACGTAACGCTCCTAATCGAGTAGTCAATAATTTAGAATGTTTTCCCCCTGGAGGGACCTTTCTTTCACCGCAAAAGGCAAGTCTGAGTGTAAGTGGTGCAGATGCATCGGTTATTCTAAATTCACGGGTATCCACTTCCAATATGTAACCCTTAGGAAAATCGTCAGTGAAAGTCATCACATGTTTCATCCATTAGAATCGTCGGAAGACATAGTGACAATTCAAAACCATGCAAATTATTTGCGTCTACGTACGCTAAAAATACAGACTCCTTTTTCGGGTAAAAGCCTTCCATTTAGTTGTATTTAGCCTCCGCATATCGCTTCACACACTGATTTATTACTCTGCGAATACCCTTTTCATACATGAGGATCATTTCGTAGTCGGTCAAAAGTTGAAGCGTAATTTCCGTATGCTTGCGTCGGAAGAAAGCCCTGGTATGGTTAAATACCAAGCAGGGTCTAAACCATAAGAAGCCATGGATGAACTCAGAAAATTTTTATAAACGTTGGCTAAAAGAAGAACATCTGATTTGTAATAAAGATCTGAATATTCACCCTACGTTTTGCAATCGAATTCGGTCCATACCTTGTAAGAAAATTCACAATCTTCACCCGTATTGCTATGGCACTAAAAATTTTCCAGTGGAAAGAAGACTAACATCATTCCATTTTTCCCAAGAATATACGTATTCATATGGAAAAACACCCTTACGCCTGACAAGATGAAATTTATCTCTAAAAATGCGGAATGTGTTTGAATGCCGCCTTAGGGAGAGTGTCTACCAATTTCGAAAGAGAAGTTGCTAAATATCTAATGCTGTCGACGAAGCGTTAATAAAAGTAGGAATCTACATATATTGAGAGGTAAAATTCTTTTCTTTATTGTTTTGGATGCAAATGATCATTATGTCATCAGATCCTAAGAGTGGGACAATGAGATGACCGTTATAGTTTGAAAGATTGTAAATGAAGACTGGAAGAAAGTAGGGGTCTTTTTAATTAAGATTGCATAGCTTGTGAGCTGCACATCTAAAGTTACCCGAAAGGGTAACTTTAGATATGCAGCTCGTGGTCCCTCACACTATCTTCACCTGAATTAGCGCCACAGATGTTAAAAGAGAAGCCTGGTTAAATAAAAAAAATCCTCAGCAGTTAATGTATGCATCGCTTTAGTGTTTTATACCGACCACGCACACAAAGTGAGGTTTCTTTAAGTTTTTCGAGGAAAACATGCACTGCATTTCTACCCCTGTATAAAATAGTCTCGAAACCCTCTCCTGTGCTTGCCACCAAGAGAAGACAGAAAGACATCACTTCATGCTGCTGACGTTCTTCAGTATACGAATGCTCGTCCTTAGGAGAACAACATGGGATTTTGAGTAGGATGCACTAAAAGTCTGCATATGCGACATATGGAAGTCGGACTGTGTGTGAAAGATTTTTGAATTTCAATTAAGCGTCATTACCTTCGGGAAGGATAATTTTGGTTGGAGAATTTCTGGCACAGTCCTCCTTATGTACATCAAGAGATTCCATTGTATTACAGTGCTTTAAACAACGTTTATAAAAATATTATTTTGATTTGCTAACTCAACTGATTAGTTTTTTAGTTAGTTAGACCAATATATTAAAGTGTTTGATATAACAGTAATGTAACTTCTTTCCCTCACCTTAGTAGAGAAGATTGGTGAAAGTTGACCTCTTCATTGAAAATTTTGATGAGGTACACGTTATTATTTTTATCTAAACCAAAAATTGATGTAGATATTGTTTATACGCTCAAATTTTGCAATTTGGGAAATTTCCACCGGGTAACTGATGCAACACGAATCGTAACCGGTATGAAACGTTTGAGTATCGTAATTAGGAACTCTATGAGTATATTTCTCGATTTTGTTGCCCAAATGGTGAATTTAAAACAGAAATCATCATTATTTCGTACATTTATCAAGCTATGCGTTCATGCGATTTTAGTTGGCAGCTCTTTATAGGAACATTCTTTAAGTGGTCGATACGATTGATCCTCAGTTCCAATCGTAAAATTTATTTAACGGACCAGCCGGATCCTTTTGTAGAGCTTTCAGGTTTTTCCGTCAAAATTTTTACAAATATTACGTCCGAAGTCTCATCCACATTATCCACTTGCAAAACTCTTATTATATTTATATTAAATCACCTATCCTGTTCCTCCAAATAAAACCGATCCTTTTTCAAATTTAACCTTTTCTTAAATATTTATTTTAAGGGTTGTTTTCGAATCTATCATGAATATTTGCATTCAGCAAGTTTTTTATTCTATCCAAAAAAGTAACTAAGTCTGTATGGCTTTCCCCACCCTGCAGACTCGAAATCCAGAATAATGGGCCCTCCGCCTCCGATCTGATCTCCACGGACGGCATGACGGAGATGAACCTCCGAAATCTCGTGGGCGGCCAAGTATCTTAGTTATAATACACCCAACAAGTTTCACGGAGTGTCCCAAATAAAAGACTGTCATTTCTCTTCGAGAACCTCACACCTCAATCACTGACGGGTACGAGCCTGTTGCGGCTCGCTCTACAACGGGCGGAGGCTGGTGCTCAACAGCAGTATTCTTGTTAGCGGTATAGGCGTCACCTCAACCACTTCACCGCATGCTGCTCCCACCACGGGTGTCCAACCACTCCGTACCACACCATTTGCCTAAAAACCTTTAAACTTCACATGGGCGCCACCTCAAACACTGTTCGAACAAGAACCAGGATGGACTAGAGTATGCGAGGTTTAAAACAATGTTTTGGTGTCTTTGGGAATTAGCCAGACCCATCGTCATCAGATCTTCCAAAACATTGTTTTAAACCTCGCATAATTGAGTCCATCCTGGGACTTGGTGGTGGGCTAACCAAGTCACCGAGGACAGAATCAAGTTCTCCGATGCGCGACATGGGGTTAACATTACTATGTTCATGTAGTATTTTTAACAAAATAAATTTGTTCTGTTTCCACTATAATTCCATTGTTTCTTATTTCAAACTTTATTACATTCAAAAAACTTGTGTTTCCGATTTAACAATTTTCAGGATAAATGTATAAGATATCACAAACTTTTCTCTTCGCATATTGACACTAATATTTCATTCTAGAATTCTGTCTGGTTGTATAAGTCACAGGAGTACAGGACCCATTACTCACTGTACGGAACCTGATACATCCATCGGTTTCGGGACGTACTGGGTAGGACGCGTCAATTTCGTACACAGCCGCTACAATAGATGGATCTTGCCTCTCTTCCTTAGCGTGCAACTCTCCTTCCAGCTGCCGCTGCTCCAGCTACGACACCTTGAATCGTTGGACAACTCAGCTATTTTCACCATCGAAGCCGGAGAAAACTACATTACTCCCGACAAGTGATATGCATTTATCCATATGCTGAAGTCAACGATTCGCCGTTTTCCGAAGTTCAGCGAAAGGATGAGGTAATTCTTCTCGGAGTCAAGACGTGATTCAGGAAGAAGCAGCTCGTACACACTATTCACCAACTTGCGGACTATAAGCGTGTCCTCAACGCCAAGATTAGCAGTAACTGAACGTAGCACAGCAATGTTAAGTGTGTGGGGAATGACGTAAATTAGCTGAGCTATTATACTCTGAAAGGTTGCGCAAGACGCGCACCCGATCCGATCCGGCTAGAACCGACCCGATCCGCCCTGCCTCCTCCTTTTGCCCCCGTGCATGCGCACTCCGCCTCGCCGCAACTCAACTGCGCTTTTGTCGAAAAACAACGCTATCCGGCGCATTTCGACTACTCATTCCTATTTAAAACGTGGCGCTTTACCACTTTCAACTTTTGAAAATTGAATAACGCTGAAACCACCGAGCGTTTGTCGGAAACAATTGAATAACACTATGCGCCCACCCGCACCCCACTGCGCTTTTGTCAAAAAACAATTGAATAACGCTATCCGGCGCATTTCGTAACGCCATTCTAATTTCAAACGATGCACTTTGTTATTTTCAACTGTTCACCAGAAAATCGAATAACGCTACAACCAACACACTTTTGTCGAAAAACAATTGAATGGCGCTATTCGCCACGTTTACCAATCAGAAAGCTTTACGTCACCTCACATTAGCCTCACTTATTTGGAAAGTCCAGCATGGCCGCAACACCTTTTTCGACTTTCAACTGGCCTTAGTTCATCTTTTTAACACCAGGTAGCGGCACTTATTTGGTTATTCATCTGTCGAAATCCAAGATGACTGACTGTTCCAAAATGGTGGCTGACGCAGGACCCGCATTCTCTATCTCTTCATATAACCATATATAAACACACATATATATGTTTTTATATATGTATGCACGTTAATTTAATATATATATTTATTGCATTCAAACACGGAAACCCGCCGATTTGCGATCAAATATTCTTTCAATTGGATGTAAATTTACTTTCCAAAATTTTTGTTTTTTATTCGTTGGGTCGGGTACATTTGGAATTACCCTCGAAGATATTAGCTAAAAAGATAGGGATGTATACACATATAGTAAAGGGAAAAACGCAGGAGTGGATGGAATGGTGGAATCGAGCTGATTACGAGTGCAAACATATTTCCTTGGCCGGGACTTAAGCCACGGATCTTTTGTCATACTGGGCCGATGCTTTATACGATTATATACGGTGGTGCCTTGCATTAAGGTACTATCGTATTACCTTGTTCTACATATCTCCGAAAATATACACGAATTTAAAATCTCTCCCGCCATATTCCACGATAGTAAGCCTTGCGTTAAGATCAGATATTTTCTCCTTTTTGAGGGTAGCTACGGCAACCGGAGCGTGGGGTCGAAATTGGTTTGGCCTCCCTGTTCCCTGGACGTGGCGAGAGGGGGAGTGAAATAAGTGGGTGGCGGGTGATTGTTGGCGGAGGGAGGAGGGGAGAGTGACGGACTGACAGACTCGGATATGAAAGAGAGGACGATGAGGGCGTCGGGCAGTGCAGAGTAGGAGGAGGGTGAAGAGGGCTAGAATGACGCCGCTCTGGAAGTGGATAGGGCCATTATCTGAAGGAGCTCCCCCGAGCATTTGAAACTTATTCCGCAGCCCGAACCGCCTTACACGGAAATCCATGGAGTAGAACAACAACTAAGCTGACTGCACCTACCATAAATTTTGGACGTGTCGTGATTTTCTTTTTTTTGTTTCGCTGGCACATCGAAAGCGCGTTAACCCATCGCAGCGCTTCGTGTTACCGGGTTCAATCTTCGCCAAGCGACTGGAATTAGGCTAATGAGTTATCCGAGGCTTTGTCCAATGTGTTGTCAAGTTAGGGATAAACTAGTCCCTTTATTATCGTTTTGTCAATAAACACGCCAAAATAGTGTGGAAATTCGATTTTTATGTACGCTCTTTCAATTGAGCGTTTTCAATTTGTTAAAACAGTACATTACACTGCGTGCATTCTGAAATTCCACTATTTATTATTCATTGCTTTTGTGTATGGTTTTGATTATGTAACAGTGTTCACTATGTGTCGATTTTTTTAATAGCTCAAGTAATTATAAACGAGATAACGACTTCATCAAGACAAGCTCCATAGCACGTTTTTACCATCCTCTTACAAAAGAAAATTAGGTCAGATCGCAATATTAAAAAGAAAAGGTCAAATGTTTTATCTTGTGCTCCAGAAATATTTGTTAATAATATGGTAAAATAATGAGCGAGTGCATTGTAAGCAATATTTGCAATTATTTTTATTTGTCCATCATTCCTTAAATGAGGTAATATTTTTTATCTGCTCTGCTTCAGAATGATTTTGAGAAAACATCATGGAAACGTGTAGCACCCCTTTACCTTTACGAAAATCAATATTGCAATCGAAAGGATGACTTTAAATTCAGTGTGGCGGAGTATGCATCGAATTCAGTTAGTGTAAAGTGTAGTCAGCAGATAATAAAAAAGCTGCCATATCAAACAATAAATACATTATTACTCTTCGTTTAAAAATATGGTATAATCTGTAGCAAATACATTTTTTCCGCTTCCATCGCAATGTGACAGAAAATAGAAGTCAACACATATCTTAACCTTGGATTATACATTAGGGTTATCATAAAGTCGAACCATTAACGGTGCAAACATTGAAGATATATGTGAACTTGGCATATTAATAGTAACGTAAACATATGAAAAAGTAATTAAAACTTATGGATATATAATATTGTAATCCATCCTACTTGCGGCCACTTTTGCTAATGCAAGACTCAAAATGGCGGCGAGCCATGATGTCAAGGATCGAGGGGATGTATCCTCGCCAGTCGAGGGCCTGCATGCATGTACCCTTGGCGTCCGTCGGTTAGGGCTATTCAGCGTAGCTGATTGTCACAGCAGGACGAATGAAAGATCATTGCCTCCCGTTTTAGTGGCTGCACAATTTTTCGCCGCTTAGTCCTCAGGGTCCAATGCTTCCTAAAAGAAGTTAGGATTGATTAAATTAAGATACTACAGTCCATATTCGGTGATTTCATGTTCGGATTTAGCCAGTTGGCTGCTGAACTGTCGCTCGATGGATTTTTCGATTAAAATATAAAATACTGCTAATAGGCTGTTGGCCATTATTAGGCCACTGGATAACCTTGAGACCGTTCAAAATTTTCTTCCGCTAATGTTTTAGATTGACGACTACCTAATTATGATAGCGTTAAATCTTACGTTAAATAACCCAAGGGATTAATTTTGAATTTACCACCTTACGCTTTGCTTGAAATTTTAATGGTGAATATCCTGGCTAATTGCCAACAAAAGTATTTCCCCAACAAAAGACAGAATTAACAAAACTATAATTCTCCATTAGCGTTTTGGTCAAACAAACCTCAATCGTATTTCAGGTACTTTAGGTTCTTAATTCGTGAGATATCCAGCAGATAGTTAACATATTTCATCTCTAAAAAGTGGGGTAAGTCTTAACAACAAATTCATTTATGATAACCTGAGAATAGAATCATTTCATAAAATTGTCACTCTCAAGCTTTGACAAGAATAATTTTATTGGCAGAATTAGCATGGTGGGCAACTCGGCCTTCTGAAACTCAATCATTTTTTAATTTGATTCCCACCTCAGGTGTGAGTATGCTCTCGTGTGTTTTGGCCTTAGATAACGAGAAAATATGAGCTAAACGTCGGGTTTCTAAGTTTCACACACGCGAGCCAAACATTGGTGTCTGTCAGAGTGAAAAAACGTTCATTATCGTTAACCTACATTTATTGAGGATTTTTAATGAAAACACTTTAAATGTGATGGCGTCGGGTTTTTTCTACGTCGACTGTGCCTCAAAGAGAATGTACGAAAATCCTTGCCGGATTGCCATTTCATGATTCCAAGAAAGATAAGATATCGCTTGAATCATGTAGAACTCAGCCCGACTCAAACGTGTCCGTGCGATATCTATGTCATTAAATAATTATGGTACAGCACAGAAGCAGCATTTTATTGGAATACACTGATCATAGCACCCTCCTTAATTTTCACAAGCAAAGTAGATCCAAGTCACTCTATTTAACCTTGAGGAAAGCAATGGCTGAATTTCGAAAAAAATATTAATGAGAAAGAAGCATAAAGGTCCTCTACCCTAAATGGTTCGCGCCCTCTACGGTGTAAAAAACTTCGAGTGCTATGAAAGTAATTTAAAACTAAATTCGTTTTCGTGACAGCCAAATTTATTCCGCATCCTGAAATAAGGATAACCTATCTTGGAAAATGTATTGTGGTATCAGCGGTAGTAACCAAAAGACTGCCTTAGGTGGAACAGCGTTCTCGAAATACAACCAAGCTCTCTATTGCTTACAGTTTACCCATGGGTGTTATTTCTTAGGCCTTAACCGCTATTTTCCCATTTTCCTCAATTAGAAAAATGCTCACTGAATAGAGTTACCGGGGAAAGGTATAATAATGTTTGCTGGACCTGCCACTAAAACAGGTTCAAACACATTAACAATTGATGTTAAACCTTATATGAAGCCCTAATAAAACATGCTTAGATTTTTTAAATACATTCATGCGATTATTTTTCACCAGTTTCCTTTCAGGAAATAAATTGCAGCCATACATTTAGCGCATAAATCAAAAACTGCAGATGATGAAATTTGACTACCAGTAAAAGAAATACTCGCGTCAATAATTTTGGTGAACGCAGTTAAATACGTGCGTGGTGAGTTCAAAAACCGTTGGAAATGCAAAAGAAGAACGGTAATTAAGGCTCGCTAGCGAATATCCTCCCGGCATAAACAAGTAACCCCTAGCCGTAGGCTGACGTGCTCGTAACTCCCTCGTCCGAAACGCGGGGCGCATGGGTCGCTGGCATATTTCACACGGCCGCCTGTCTTAATGAATCACGCGCGTTAATAACATTCAGCCGCGGCTCCCGACCGAACAGCGGGAATCTATGTGCCCGGCCTCTCCGTTGTTGGCGCCTCCCTTTGCCGATCCGTTCATTTCCAAGGCGCCCCCCCCAACCTACCTGCGGGGATTACCGTTCGTCGATAGTTAGCCTGGGAAAAGGGAGTGAGAGGGACGGAGAGGGCCGGGTGCGACGCCGGCCAAAGCCTGCCCACGGCTCCAGAACGCTCTCCCAAATAATCACGCGGCCATCCGACCCAACCCGGGGACGAAATATCGCACGTACTCAATTATCCCCCAACCCCTCCCATCCGACTCCACCCCCTCCCCTCGGCCGTTCGGGGAAAAGCAACAATTTCGCCCCCGAACCTCCCTCACTCCGCCCTCTCACCCCAGGCTGGAGTCTTCAAAGTCGGGAGCATCTCTCTCATTCGCAGAAACAACATTTCCAAGAGACTCAGCGCCCCAACGAGTGCATGATTCGAGCCGGCCTCGACGATAACGGTGTTAATTTTCTCTTTTGCGTAACTAAAATTAGAAAAAGTAGGAGGCAGTTCCTCTGATAAAATTCCGGATCTGTGGGAGAGTTGAAAACTGAATTATCTGTCTATTTATTGGTTTAATATAGCTTGTTTTTTCTCTAATTGAAATATTGAGAATGGTCATTACCCGGAATGACTCTCTCCCTTGGACCATTGGCAAAATATATGCATCCTAATTAATGTTACCTATGCTTCTCATGTTATTCAGTCATTATTAACTATCATTAATGAACTATATTTTTATTGATATCATCCATATTAATGAGTGAGTTCTCCATAAGATTGTTCAAAAATTCCTCCCTTCGTGTGAAGAGCACCAGTTCGCAGTTAAATTGGTTTAGGAAATGATAATGTGGACTGGCAAAAGCGCAATTAGCTGTTAAATGTTACTTCTTAAGGCCATTTAGGATGCTATTTATTTGTTTTAGGACCTTGTTTAACAGAATTTCACATGTATGTGGCGCGTTTGTCAATTTACCGTCTAAATGATTTTGTCAAGTGATTTAAAATAAAATTCTAGACATTAGCCATCCAATTGCCAAAAAAATCTCAAATTCAGGCGTAAGCGTACTGTTAGTTCATTTAGTGCTTCGTGCTTAATAATTTTAATTTTCATCAGTTTTAAATCATTTCAGTGCTAATCATTAATATTCAACGTCAATAAGGATGTATAAGAATGCAATCTCACGAATAAAAAATGATAAGATAAGGAGAAGAGTAAAAAAAACTACTCCATCATTGTCCTAAAACAGGATGTTGTTATCTCTGCTGGGTATTTTGTTTTGTCACACCTTTTGCTTTCTGTCTCATGATATAATTTTTGATCTAACACTGGACGCTTGTCAACAATGCACTTTAACAGGGTGTTCCGGTATTGATATTTTTTTATATTTTACCAACTGATGCTATGTAGCGTAGGTTTCATCATCTGTTACTTTGTAACTGTTTCCGTGTTTTTTAAAAGGGTGAATGCGCCCGAGAATGGCACGTATGCTCCCTCCATGGCAAAGAGGGAGCATATGCCATATATTATTGTAACAACTATTCTTGTCACCCACTCCCTAAGGCTGACATCGGCTGAGCCACACGAGCTGACGTCCACACATTCAAGTTGATGCGCCTTTCCTCTCTCCCTCCGTGGATTTTGATTGAGTTTTGAGTCTGAAATATTATACAGCATGGGTTCTAGAGCAATTGTTTTTGCCCGGAAGTATTACTTCCATTTGAACCAGCAATATGCCGCCTTCTACCCTTAATGCTACCCCATTGACTGTCTACTTAAAAAATATCAATATTTTCTCACGAAATTCCCAGAAAAAACTACAACTTGAAGCTAATTTTACTTTGAAAGTGGCTGAATTTCACTACATGATTTTGCATTATTAACATCATTGTGATGAATTCGTTTGGTGTTGCGCCATATCATGGCGCATAGCGCCTCCTCGCATAAACTTCATTGCATGAGAACCCCTTGAATCTCTGGGTTTCGGTCCGAATTCATGAATTTCCCCTTCAACCTGGAGGCATACTATATATCTCCCCGTGTGGCTATCCCTACCTAACGTGCAGAAAGGATGAATCACCCTAATGGAAGTAACTGGCATGACTCATTAGAATGGAGCATCGCATAAGGGTTTATATCAGATCATCCCGTGGACGAGGTGGGGCGACCGTCATGAAGGGGGAAGGGAAACCGCTGATTGATCTCATTTTGGCAATTTTTTTATTTTTTACTCAACGTTGACATTTTTAAGCGCAGAGAGGTATCGCCAACGATGATGGAAGAAGACTCTAAACCTGTTAACGGATTTGTGATTTTATAACGGTAGTGGTCACCGTACGGTCGGTGGTAATGAATTTTTCAAGTTTGCTAGTAGATCTCTATGCTCTATATACCTGGGCATTGCAAACTTTTATCCATGATTTTCCTGTAACCATTAAATATAATTCAAAGTTATTCAGTAGTGAACATTAAATGTTGTTTGCCGTAAACGAATGATTTAAATATCTATAGCTTAATTAGGCAAATCATTAATCCTAATCTAAATTTTAACACTCCTGTGTACAGGTGAACATCCGTGGGGTTTTCTTTAACCTTTCTTGCAATAATTCGTTTTTTTATGCGTTTTGTGGTCATTTATTTGATCATACGATAACATTTCATTGTTGGAGAGATTCTTTTTGTTATCAACTTAAGTTTTTTTTGTCTAAACGTTGACGTTGCAGAGGTTTAATTGGTTCAGATGTACTAACAAATAAACATCGGGGTCAAGACAGTTCAGCTGTTAAATGAATACCTTCTATGTTTTCCCTAGTGTGTGCTCCTGCATAGAATTAGGTAGCGCTAGCGAACAAAAACACACAAAGAAGAAACTGACATTTTTCCGGATATTCAGTGGCGCTGCAACCTTTCTCATGGGAGAGAAGGAACTGGCAGCGCCGCCGAAAATCCGGAACACATGTCAGTTTCTTTTTTGTGTGATTTTGTTTTTCCCCGCCAGTGCTAACTTGATATTCATTATTATTTACACCCGTGAGAGTTTCACATAAGTTTTATATATGAACTGATATATTTAAACCTAAAATTCAAAGTATATGAATACAGGATTAACCTACCCATGTAAGCTATGAGAGGACTTCTCTTTATTAACTTCGATTGACAACGTACAAAGCTTTAAAAATGCATTATTTTGGTTTTGAATAATATGATCTTTAATTATTGCTTAGTTTTCATAAAAAAGTGCTGTCGCTCAAGTGATTTCGTCAGAATATGATGGATGAAAACATTTCAGGTGGCTAAAGTAACTCGATTTGATACTTTCTGGGTAAGTAAACACATTTCAATGAAATAATAATAAGTTTATTAATACTTCATTGCTTATTCATTCCATTCCAAAAATTACGATTACTAAATGTAATAGATGAGGAAGCATAGTGATTCTTGTCTCAAGTTATACGACCGTAATTGGCTCACTGATAACGATGCTATTCCGAGATTAAAATTCAAATGTATACGTCATCAAATACTCTTGGCAGTGTTGAAAACCACGTCGGGTGATTACCCCGCGATGTCATTGCCCCAGCTTTTCCCATTCTCTATGGTTATCTCTCTCATCTGCTCCGCTCGAATCTTCGTCGCAAATTGAATATCTTCACGTATCGTGAAATGGGAAATGAATTTTGCGAATGCGAGACATTTATTTTGACCCCTATTCCCGCTGACGATTTCCCTCGCTCCAGCAAAAGGTAAAAAGATCCCCGACTCCATGCTGGGCTTCAATTAATTTCACCTGATTTCGGAGAAGGGACGCGATCACTCCGTCTGATGTATGCCCTCCCCTAACTAACTCATCTGCCATACCCCATTCTCCTGCCTGGGTCGTTTTTTGCTGCAATATGCGATCACTCCCACCCTTCCCTTTTCTCCTTGATCCACTGTCTCTCTTGTAACATTTACCTTTCTCTCCGAGGCACGCGAACTTCCCTCGCTCAATGGCCTTTCCACGAGACTACTTTTCAATCAGCCGGAGTGATCGCGGAGAAAGGAAAGAAGCGACAAAAGCGAACGCACATCAAGCGAGCCGATTGGTGGAATTTAAGGAATGCTCCTTGAAGAATTCGAATAGAATAATGTCCGTTAAGGATGTATTCCGCGCACAAATTGTCAGGTGATCAATCACCTGCAGGAAAAAAGGGCACTTTTCATGTGCCCTCCGACGGAAATGATTCACACTTTGGTGCCCTAGGGTTTATTAGTGTCATTTATGTGTCACAGGAGTGAACGCCATCGTTTGGTACGTCAGCAACCAATGGAAGCAATTGTCCATTTATTGCCGGAGTTTCATTTCGCGCCCGATCCCTTCGCCTCACGATACACTTTGATCGTCCTAAGAGCATTTCTTCTTTGGAGTTTAGCTTGGGATCAATGGGGTAAGAAGGGGCCTTCATCGTCACGGCAGGTTGTTGGCGTGTCGTTTCATTGACCCCTTCCGTTCTTCCTTTTATAACCCTCGTCCCAAAACTTACCAAGCCACGTGCACGGGCAGTTTATTTTTAAGGCCATTCTCGCCATTTTCGTCTCTTTTTATCCACACAGATTTTTAAATTTAAGCAGCGCACCAATATATTACTATTTATAAGTACTTCACCGTTTTACCGCAAAGAATACACGAATTGGACTACATCGCGCCAAATTTAACGCAAAGAATTGATGAATACTCGTTAGGACTCCAAAATTACATATACTGTAAATTGTGGTACTACTGTTATTATATAAAAATAGTCTTCCATAGGGTGAACTTGCTTATTCCGTACTGTCAACCGATTTCCTAAAAAATCAGTGCTAACCGTTGATAGGGGAGGCGACTAACAGCTGAGGTCACTTGTGCCATTAGGAATAGTTGGGTACTTTGGTCGAGGAAGGATGAATGAAAGAAGAATAATAGGTATTGTCCACACACTCAGGGCGGAGTGCCATTACACCAACCACCGCACCAACCTAATTCCCACGGAAAATCAAACATTATCTCGGGTATATTACCTCCACCTTATTGTGAGAGCCATCTTTATTTTTAATGCTACGGTTTTTTATGGGCATATTATTGGCGATAAACAAATTACTACTACCATTCTGGATCTCTCAAAAATTTTCAGAGCGATAGATTTTTCTTTCAAATTAAATCGAGTTTCGCAAAAAAGGGAAGATGACCAAGCACCCGAGATGAGTTTTTGCTCACACGATGTTTGCAGCACTTTTTCATTCTCGATATCTCCTTATTCATTGCCTTCAAACCATGTTTATAACGATTATTACCAACCTTGTTGCACTTTAAGAACGTCACCTTTATTTATTCATGGTAATTCGGAAAACCAGTGAGCTTAGTTTGTCGTATGCCATTGACCATCTGAACACATTTAGCGGGCCACGTGGGATTTTGTCTGTTCTGGGAAATGGCGCCCGTGCTCGTCGTTTCGCATCGCTTTAATCCCTTTCTCCCATCTGAAATATCCCAAGGGCGCCAAGAACGGTTTCCGTTCTCTCATTTACGACTGACGGATATGCAAAGCATTGGAATGTGGATCATGGCAGTTAATAAAGTCTTTCGGACGCGGGAATTTTCAAATCCATGCGCAAAAACAGCATCATTTCACATGAATTCCCCTTAGAGTGAACGGGAGAAGAGGCGAATCCCCCGGACACAGTCGTCCCCGCAACGTGCGATGCAAAACTTACTAATTCACATTAACGGTTCTACGGTACTCTATCACTGGGCCCAAAGCCATCATCGAATGCGGGTATCGGCGCAGGGAAGGGTGTGCACCAGCAAGCATCTCCATTCGTTGAATAAGTTGTTGTATATACATATATATATTTTTAATTATATATACATATACATATATATATTTATATGTTTATACATAAAAATAGTGGGTCGCATTAGTCCAGCGGGTAGAGCGTTCGATTCCCGGGCAAGGCACTATGGGCACCTGCAGCTCCGCCCAAGCTAAAGTGATTTTTCGGGTACGAGATCTTCCTGGGAAACCACAACCGGCACAGGGAAAGGAACTGGCCCCCCTACCCTGCTAATGTGTGAATTTCCACACGCCGTATATGGCTTAGTACTGGGTGATCTCTACCATCACCTACTAAATCGATATATATATATATATATGTATATTGATAAAGTTATGTCTTCATTACGATAACTTTTGGGTTCTAATAGAAGGTAAAATGTTGAGCATCATTTTCAATTATCACAGTGAAACAGATTATCCGTGTACTTATATGCTTATGTGTGCAAATATGTATTTATTTACATTAGTATTTATTGCAAATTACATATAACAATATTATGCATAAAAATACCTAATATTTATAAAATAATGGCTGGTTCCCCAGCAAGCCAATCCCGGCGTACTATTATGTCATTGCTAGGAGTATTGTGAAAATGTGTATTATACCTTCTTCATTTTCAATTTTTGTAATGTATACAGAAACCGATAATAATACCTTGCCTTATAATCCACGCTATTTAGTGTAACAGATATGAAGAAGATTCTTCCGAAATGAGTCCAAATATATTTCAGAAAAGATCTATTGGAACGTATTGAATTTCTAATCCATAAATACGGAACAACATATCTTTTTAAGGTTCAGCCTTGAAAGGTTGTGACTTGGGGATCGAATTGCATGCAAATAGTTTTTATTTGAGTCCAGCTGTAATTAAGACATCCGACGTCATAAGACGTCTCAAATATATAGCAGATCGCATTCCGGAAAATCGCTTGCAATGCGTATTTACCCCCGATCGTTAATCGGATGGCCGATTTTATTTGATCAAGAGACAGTTTGAAAATTCGACTCAGCTACTCGGGGCCATGGACGGGAATGTTAGCATTGCAACTCCACTACTTTTCACTGGATCGATGTTCCATGAGCGAGTGGACCACCCATCAGTTTATATGAAAGGGATTAGCTTTCCGCATGAATTTGCATCTAAGTTAAAGCATTTCATTCACTGCCAAAAAAAATAGAGGAGACTCTGACTCTAGTTAGTACTCTAGCTAAAATGAAACAAAAATTGAGCTTCAGGTAATATATTCTGTGAATATTTTCTTATAAATGTATAAGCGAACTCAATACTTTTGTGATAGGAATTCGAGACAAAATATGCCACCAAAACTCCGTAGACACGAAACATCATCGTCTATTTTATGTATTTTCATTAAGTATTATGAATGCACACCTCTTTTTGCTATTGATATGATATCATTATTCGCTGATCTCCTTATAACTTACGCCATTCCTTTTGACATTCGTACGCTCTTTTACAATTATTAAAGGAATTCTTTTACCAAAGTCTTTACCTCGACGTAAAAAGTTAAATGGCGAATAAAATTATGTAGAAATTAGCAGCTAGGTTTGTTCCCTTATCATGGATGCAACTTTTTCCGCTGAATTATTTGATTTGGAATATTTTCATAATCTCAAGTTGCTTATAATGATGGCAGACCTAAAAGTGTAGCATAAGCGCTGATCGACTAAACGGTGATGGAAAGGGGCCCTCATCGTTTCATACAAGTCGTAAAATATATTTCCTTCTCACGTATATTAATTGCTTCGTTCAAATGCTACAGAAGTAGCCGCTAAGTGAATTAAATAAAAATGAAATATAACGATATTAGGTACTGCAAAATTTATGAAAAGATAAAATTATTTCTAAATTTATTTTGATGAAAATTAATGGAAAACATTTTAGGTAATTCAAAATATTTGTAACCAATATTAAGGCTCTACTTAAAAATAATGCTGAAATAGTTGGTGATCTCGTAGAATGCTTGCATGACGCGTTGTTAATTCATAATCTAGAAAAACTTGAGGGATTCTATTTGTAATACTCATAATTCATCACAAAATGCATTAATTTATTCATTCTCAACGCATTAATGGGATTGAAAATAGCAGGAATGTATTATGCTGGTTTATATGAGTAATACACACACTTAACATGCATCGTGGATGTTTATAAATGGGGGCTATAATATGGGATTGGTAATAAAATATTGGGCATTTTTAGTTGAATCCCTGGATTGGATTTAATCCAGGGATCAGCGATCACATGATACACTTGACTTGATTTTCTGCGATAGGAAAATGAAAAGAAGTATATATGTCGTTCGTTCGTTTGCTTTGAAACTCGTGAGAAAAACAAAGCCTTTCATATCGTTTTTCATGCTTCTATTTTTTCTTTCTATTGTCTCGTAAATTTGAAGAAAGTGATCGCGGAAATGAAGATGAATTGGAAGGAGTTTCTAAACGGTCTAAAATCCTGGTAGAGAGGAATAACTTATAAACAATCATATGATATTCCCTAAGGGCAGGAAAAATATGAGCTATAAAAGTTGCTGTTTGTGGTCAAAGAGAATATTAACATTTTATTTTATCAAAAGTTTAATCATATAAATAGAGTACGTAGAAGAATAAACTATTATAATGGGTTAGGCTGTTGATATCTGACAACAAATATCCATAAATGATTGAATGACGGTTGGAATGCATACGTTTCGGAGAAAGCATGTCCTAGAACTCAAGCAGGCAACTAATTTCAAGTTAATGTTTGGCATCATAGACTCAATGAGCCTATCATGAGCAAAGGCCAGTAAGTAAAATTGTGACCATTAACTCTGCTGGCAGTAAAATTAGATTGATTCTACCGTAACCGAAAAGACATTTCACTCATTATGTGTGGATATGAAGAATCAAAATAATGGTACCTTGAGTAAAAATTCAGTGTTTACAAATTATCAAAGGCTGATGTAAAAATATAAGTCTGTATTAAATGGATGGTTACCTTCATTAAAAACTGTATGAAGCTGAAAAATCTAGTTATTGTAATAAATACATTTTATTTTACATTTATTTATTATAAAGTTTATGAAATAATTTAAAGTTCAATAGAAAAATCTGAAGCTGAAGACTGTGAAATAGGTTGAGATGCTGGTTGGTAGCGAGACAATGTAAAATAACCCACGCATTCCTTTGAAAATTCACACAAAATAATTATTGCAATATCAGGTTTACGTTTATGTTTAGCATTGGGTCTACAGGGTCCTAAGCAATGCAAGGCTTAAACGTTAAGCAGCACGCAATGATTGTATTTGGTTTGAAAGTATATTTAAACGACTACTGCTGGCGATAGTAATAATTAAAAAAATAATTCAAATAACCTCCTATTGATAAACAAATCGACTTATTTTTCTTTTCCGATTATTTTATTAGTTAATCCCCATGATATCTTGCTAACAGAAATATCATTTTTCTTGGCCAAAGGAAAGAAGTAATGGGTACTTTTCCCTGGAATTTGGAATGATTAGGATATTTAAAGTTCACTTGAACCTTGCAACTACGGGGGAGATAACCAGGGCATCGTAACTCATTCGATCGGCGTAAGTGAATGAACCCCCGTCACCAAAAAAATCACCTTTTAGAGTAATTTTTCCTGCTCGAAAACTTCAGCAATAGCCTTCCAAAAGTTTCATAAGAGGCCTTAAGCTAGTTGACGAAACGATAGGGTTTGAACTCTCCAATTTGATTTCGATAAATAGAGAGAGGATACTTCGCCGACGAAAGCTATCCCCCAATGCGGCTAAGTGGGAAGTTGGAAAGCTGTGCAAAAGTCGATGCTACCTATTATCATAAGATATATCCAGCGATCAAATGCCCTTCAGCGTTTTTAGTTTTATCAAAACCTATTCCCCGATCAATCGCCGCTCGAACAGAATCTCCTCCATACGTGATCGAGAAGGGAAAAACAAGCGGGCCGTCGTCATATGATTCAGAGAATATACATTTCCTAGCCTCTCGTTACGACTCTCGGCACAACTTCCGATGCCACCCCACCCACCCTCCCTACCCGCCTTTCCTCTCTCATTCTCTCCGTCCCAAAAGCAAAACGGAGACTAAAAACATGCATAGCTGGAATAGGAGATGCGGGCATGCATATCAGAATAAAGGCAGCGTAATTTTCATGCTTATCTGCCGCAGCGATAATATAAAAAGGAAATACAGATGCACCACTTCCCTCTCGCTTGTCCTCTCCTTCTGTCTCCATCCTGTCACCGTTTCCCCCCTCCCCGCAAAACCTCACCCGCCTCCCCCCTCATATAAAAGGGCTTTATTTTGATTTTAACGGAGCATTCACCCGCCCCCACCACCCCGATCTCTCCAAACTTATCGAAAACCTCGCGCATGGCCCACAGGATTCCTCCCCCCCCCTCGCTTCCCTCTCCCCGTCCCAGGTCCTCTGCCATGGACCCCTTTTTCCCGAACCCCCTCCCGCCTTTTACGCTTCCAAGTCTCATCTTTTTCACCCCCGCCAATTTCCCCCGAGTTCACCCCGCAACCACCCCCTCGGGTCCACCACGCCCGTGCGCGATACCGTAAATATAGTAGCATGCGCGCGTATTCACATGAGTACACGTGTGTGTGTGTGTGATCGCGTGTGAGTCCCATTGGATCCGTGTGGCCGCGTGTGTTTTCACCGGAGCTCGCCGAACTTGAGATGTCGGCGCGATGGGTAGAGATGGATCCGGGCGAAAAAGAACGAAATGATTGGATGCACTGGGAATGGATTTACATGATGCGACACTGCCACTGCGAAGGAAGAGTATGTAGTATATGAGAGAGGGAGGGTGGGAGAGGGTGGGAGAGGGAGGGAGAGGGAGGGAGGAGAGGGAGGGAGGGAGGAGAGGGAGGGAGGGACGAGGGGAAGGAAGCGGGGAGTGGTTGATGGTCGTCGTGGTGATGATGTACCAGGGAGGGGGGGAGTGGGAAAGAATGTTGGCGCTGGATGTGCGAGAAAAGAACGGGAGGAAGAGGAACACGAAAGCGAGGAGCGGCGTGGGTGGCGCGTAATGATGGAGGGAGTGGAGGGGATTGGGAGGGTTAGTCCCCGAGAGCTTTCCCTAATGAGGAGGAGTAAAGTGAGGGTGATTAAAGCCGACCCATGATGGGGTTGTGCGGGGCGGGGCGGGAGGAGGGTTTGCCGGGTCGAGGGGCGGGAGGACGGGGATGGGCGCGCCGGGGATGGGCGCGCGGGGGAGCGGGCGAGCGGAGTGGTGTCGGCGGAGGGGATCTCGGTTACCCTGAGCTTCTAGAATAGAAGCACCGAGGGTTGGGTGGCGCTGGTTAAGCTTCGGTCGAGTGGGGGTGGTGAGGCAGGAAGAGGTGAAGGGTTGATTAGAAAGATGCACGGGGCGAGCGGGGGATGGAAGCAAGAGGAAAGGATTCGTTGGGAGACCAGAGGGAGGCGGGGGGGGGGGGCTCACTAGGGAAGGAGACGGGAAGATGTAGGCGTGTTGTGCGGGTGCATTTGTCTCCAGCCATCGGGGTTTACGAGCGGACATAATGTGCGCGGGAGGGATAGGAGGGTTACGGGCCGAGGGAAGACCGGGCTCGCTCCGAGGGCATCCACCCTTTCTTTTTTAAAGTCGAGGAATGGACGCACAAAAGTGGGGATATCCGGGAGTCCCGAATTCTCCCTCACAATACATCTAAATATACATTTTGGAATAAAATTGGGCGCTCGGAAAGGATAAGAAATACAGGGTGGGCGTGGGAATTGAAAGAGTCAGAGATTACTCGGGCTTGGATCGAAAGGGTGGTTGGGCAGAAGTGATGGGACGGGTGAAGGGACAACACGGAGTGCTTTGAAAAGTTTCCTGGGTGTGAGGAGAGGGCCGGGTGATGGGCTTTGGGTCGGCGGGGGCGGCATGAAATTAGTTAAATATAGGCCAGGTGTCGGCTCTGCGCACGTATCGCATTAGATAGCATTAGCAATGGAAGGCTTCGCTGGTCTGTGCTGCCGTGAGTGGAGTGATGGGTATGGGGATGACCGTATCGGCTTTGAGGCCGGCGGGAGAGTGGATTGATTGAGGGGTGGGGGCGAGGAGGACGGAGAATCGGCAAAGCGAAATAGGTGCAATTTAATTTGAATCTCCACTTCACCGGTGACATTGAGACCTTAAAAGCTTACTTCATCCACTTACGCGATATTCATGGCATTTAACGTAATCATAATAATTAATAAATCCATGAATTAGTTTTACCTGACTCGCTGCGTCATCCCCTTCTCCCAAAAACCTTTTAGCCCCCCTCATACCTTGTGGTGGGCGGCATAATATTTCCCTCGCACGGCGTGCGTCGCTTTTCCATCCGTTTTCATATTAGCTTATCACTTATTTACACACACACGCTTTACATGTTACACACAAACATTTAATAAATTCATTTAAACACAGAAACACAAAGAAAGGACACTCACATATGTACTTTTGGCGTTTCGACGGCACGTCCATCATTATCATGATCTGATGATGACGGCCGTACCGTCGAAACGAAACGTCAAATCTACATTAGTGAGTGCCCTTTCTTTGTGTATCTGTGTTTAGATGTTTTAACTTTTTATATATTTGTGTTGTCGCCGAAGAACATTCTGTTTTGAAGATAAATACATATAATACACACATATAATACACACGATATATATACATATAATACACACGATATAGTACATATGAACGAGGTCTGTTAAAAAAATGTCGCGATATTTGTACTATTTTCAAAAATTATTTATTTATTCATTAATATCTATCATGTCCCCTTCAAAGCAATTCCAATTAGATAATATACAATTGGGCCAACGTTTTTCCAATCCTCCAAGTACTTCAAAATATCAATTTTGTGATCTTGTTTAGCTCCTTCTTCGATGCAGTCTTTATATCATCAATCGTAGGGTACCGTCGTCCTTTCATGGGCCTCTTCAGTTTCGGGAATAAGGAAAAGTCACTGGGGGCCTGTATGTGTGCAAATATGTATTTATTTACATTAGTATTTACGTCAAATAACAAATTGTGAGTGTCCTTTCTTTGTGTCTCTATATTCTCAAAATCTACATCTGTGTTTTTATATTTCTGTGCGTCGCCGAAGAGCGTTCCATAACGAAGATATTATATATATATATATATATATATATATATATATATATGTATATATATATATATATATGTATATATATGTACATATATATATATATATATATATGTATATATATATGTATATATATATATATATATATATATGTATATATATATGTATATATATATGTATATATATATATATATATATGTATATATATATATATATATATATATATATATATGTGTATATATATATATATATGTATATATATATATATGTATATATATATATACACATAGTTAATATGGTTATATACATATAACCATAACAACCATAAACACAGTAATCAACCCGAAGGTCGGTTTAGTAGGTGATGGTAGAGATCACCCAGTACTAAGCCCTATACGGCGTGTGAAAATTCACACATCAGGGTAGGGAGGCCAGTTCCTTTCCCTGTGCCGGTTATGGTTTCCCAGGAAGGCTTAGCTTGGGTGGAGCTGCAGGTGCCCAGAGTGCCTTGCCCGGGAATCGAACCCGGGACCCTCTGGTCAGCAGTCCAACGCTCTACTCACTGGACTACCACGACCCATATATATATATATATATATATATATATGTATATATATATATATAATACTATAAATGCATATTTATAATACAAATAAAATATAATTTATACATGCATATATAATATACAGGTATATGTATATGTTCATAAAAAAAGGTTCTGCAAATGTCCATGTGCTGGTGTGTGCAGATACGCATTTAGACTTAGACTGATTGATTCGCCGAAAGTACAAAGGGAAATGAAAATTTTACATCCTTATTAATTCTAAAATTGACTCGACACAGCTTGCCCGGGGTTTGTTCCGATCCGATACAATGCCCACATATCCCTGCATTTTTGTATCAAACTACACACTGAGATGCTTATCTCATAAAATTGGTCCAAAGGAGGCAGAAATCACCGTCCCACACCACCACGAAGGAGCCAAACGTTTATAATAATTTGAGTCGCATCTTGTAATAAGAGATTGAGTCCTTTCGTTTGGGCGTCAGGTCTTAAGGCGTCGGGCCCAGGAGAGACATATCTTTCGACGGTAAATCGAGACAGTTATGATCTAGCGAAAGGAGATCAGTGAAAAAAAATGTTATTTTTGATGAGATAAAAATAGAAATGGCCGAAAATGTTTTGTGGGTGAGCTCGAGAGGCGGTCACGCGGAATTAAGTTTAGGGATAGTTAGGTAGTTTAGTGCGATGATGTTGCGAGAGAGAGGTTGGGACGTAGGAGATGGGGTAGAGTGATGGGTGGCGTTGCGGCGGTGGTTAGGGCGATGTGGGTTAAATTCAGGGATGGGGGTCGGGAGCGTGATTTGATGGGTTAAGGGGAGAGGAGGACGGGGTGCGGAGGGCAGGCGGGCGAGGGGCAGGGAATGGGATGGGGGTTTGGTTTGGGGCTCTCGCTGCCGCTGCGACGATGGTAGGTTATATGCAGGAGATATATATATATATATATATATGTATATATATGTATATATATGTATATATATGTATATATATGTATATATATGTATATATATGTATATATATGTATATATATATATATATATATATATATATATATACATATATATAATATGTATATATATATATATGTATGTATATATAAAATGTATATACATATTATATATACGCTGCGATGATGCCGGAGACGGAAGGACGGGGGATGGGTGTTGAGAGGTGGTGGTTGGGGGTGGAGGCAGTGGCGGTTGGTGGTATAGATTGTCGAGGATCGGCTTCGCGAATGAGGGGGGAGGCGCGGTCGGGAGGTTGACATGAAGTACGGAAGACACAGGATGGGCGGGGGTGGACGAGTGGATGGGGAAGGCAGAGGGTGGCGGGCGTGGAAGTGCTCGCTGATGGAGAGGGAGCGAAGGGGAGAAAAGGGGCGATGGAGATGAAGGGTTATGAGGAGGGTTTGCTGGGACGGGGGGGCCAAGGGGAGGGAGAGGGGCTTCAAGAGTGTATGCGTGTGTTGGTGAGGGAGGGACAGGGTTGATGATGAAGGGAGTGAGGGAGAAAGAAGGATTTTTGGGAGATCGAACTGTAATTTATGGAAAGTCTGTTCGGTTCGCGTAGTGTGCGTGTGTGTGTGTGTGGGTCTGTCTTTCTGTTTCCTTCTCTCTCTCCTGGCAATGCGGGGACGCGGAGTATTTTGTCTCAGTGTCATTAAAGTAAAAAGAGGGGAGGTTTTGGGGATGAGGGCCATGCTGGGTTCGTTCGAAACGCTTCTTTTTTCTCCGCCTTTTTTTCGTCCGTCCTCACCGATTTCCCCTCCCGACGCACCCGATAATAATTTTCGATTGCTTAATAACATTCTGGTATGGAATTGCGAGAGATCGCGTTCTTTCCCATGGGATAAAGGACAATTTGAAATTTCCTTTACTCCCACTCCTCGCCCTGGTCACAAATGCAACTTAGAAGTCGACTCTGCATTGCAATTTCAAATGCATTCAATATGAGGTTTTTTGAGAGCGTTAATTGTCATATGACAACTTTTGACAACAAAGGTAGAGAAAAATGTAAGTTACTCAGCATTTGACTTCAAAGAACATTATGGCTTTGATGAACATGTTCCTAATCAAAACGCTATGGAAACTGAGTACTGGATATGAATGAACCAATATTTGAAGGTTGCTGTTCCGTATTTCTTCTTTCGCTGGAAATATATGATACATATTCATTAATTTTTATATAAAGTAATATTAAAATTTTTGATTTATATATTTTTATATATAGTATAATACATAAATTTTTTTTCAGTTTTAGTAGCAGCTAATTTAAACTCGGTTTTAAATATAATTACCATGAAAAATTTTTATTGAATTTTTTTAATAGTGAATTGAATTAAAATCAATGCTCGGATAATGTATCCTTAGATGCGTTTCGGTCCATAATTAAAGATCAGGAAAGTAGATAAGATGCTCGACGTGGTACTTGCGTCCAAAGAGCCCTCACGGCAAATTTGGGTGGGCCAAATGGAAGAGCATTTCCATTTAGATGCCTGGAAAGCCGTCGCGATGGATTACGCAATTCAGGGCGAATGCTTTATTTGCGGTCTTAAAATTTTAAAAAATATTAACCTAACCGGACTCCCCGAAGATTTCACTACCACGGAATTCATTCACATCCCGGAACCGGTCCCAAGAACATAATTCAAGCAAGGAGCATAGCGGACAAAATTTCCTAGCCTCGCGATCAAAGATGGCGTGATCTAGTCTGGTGTTCTCACGTGAATTGTGCGAATTGAAATAAAACGAGGATCCCAGGAGCAAATATTCAATAAATTGGAGGAAAGATGGAGATCGGCACGGATTTCGGCTTCACTCGCGGAAATGAAGACTGGGTTTTCCCGTCCTCTCCGCGAGGGATTTGCTGTCTGAGAGCATGAATTCCTCTTGAGTTCAAAGCCTCCAATCAAGAGTAATTATTCAAGATCGGTAGCTTTTATGAAGTTTTTAATATCATTTAGTGTGTGTGTGATTAACGTTGTAACTATTGCGAAATGTAGGGATGCCTATGAAATAACGAGATCGCTGAATTGCCTGCTTTGAAGAATGACTCCAAAGAATCCCCTCCTCACAACGTATACACAGACAGTTATGTTGGATTTTATGCCGTTTTGGTTGACATTCAGAGTTTTCGGATCATTAATAATGGTAGCAAAAACATCACTATTTTATTCATCATCAATATATTCGCCCCTTCTGTATGGAAGTAATGAGTTCCATACTGGTCGATAAATTCCCGAGCTCTAAAATTTCCCCGTGGTAAACACGGCTAAAGGTTATAACATAGTTATAATATAATAAAGTTATAATATAACAAACACGAAACAATGCAGTTTCATCCGAATATTTTCCAAAAACAAGTTTAAGCCCACGCTTCTCAAACAACGTGAATCTCTCCAATATGACCCGCTGAAACCTTGAGTAATCGCGTTGCCGTAATTTCCTGCTCGATAAGTCTCCAAATCAATACAGTGACTGATTTTTATCAAAAACATCCGCGCGCAAAATTTCACGAAATGACCTCACCACTTTGTTGTTACTAGATCATGGCAGTATAAAAGCAAAGATTTATCTAGTCCAGCAAGCGTTGCCCATTCAGCTGTTCCGTGCAAATTCCAGCATTTATCCACAATTAGTAGGAGTTTGTTAATGTCCCGTAATTGGTTGTTTACCCTATAACATCATCACAGCCTCACGGTTCACTTGCTGGGCCCCACCCTCTCCTTCCCCCAATGAATCTCTTCTCCGCCTCCACCCTCCGCTCGCCTCTCGATCCCTCCCCTCCCACCCTCGCCGAGCAACCCTCTCTCATCCAATCACCCTCTCCGCTGCCATTATCTATCTACCGACTGTCGCTCCCGCGCGGAGCTCAGTCGACGAGTGTACCCTCGTTTTTGCCCATTTTTAGTCATGTCTTCCCTTTTCATCTCATCCAGGCCCGAATCCCGGAATGTTTTAGCTGCGCCGTAGTCGGGGAAGGAGACTTTTTTATAATTTCGTGGATATGCCGCCTTTTTTTCCTAATCTCTCCGTACGAATACATCCCCCGGGCACGTTACTTTTCATTTTATTTCGGTCGACATAGTTGTCTGTCTACCCCATCTGGCCACACTCCGTAAAATAAACCGAAGAGAGAGAGAGAAATTGGATGGGGGGAGAGGGGTATATTATAAACGAGGAAAGAATCGTGTAATCCATCTCTTTGATTCCATCGCTGTTTTGCGACTTTAAATGAAAAGGGATATCGTGATGGGCGCTAAAACCATATTTTCCGCGCGCTTTCTCCCCTTCGCGAGATTTCAATCCAGTGTCACATTAGGTGGTGTTTTTTTTTAATTAGTTTAAGTTTATCGTCGTCCGCGAGGCATGTTTTTAATCCATGCCGCCATCGCCCCGCAGCCCAGTCCGCGAGAGGGCGCACGGCGAACGGGAGTCGATACATGAATAGCGGGTATCTCAAAGGGTGGCAACAATCCCCGGCCACTGCTACGTGACCCCGCCCCCCGCTCCCAAGTCTCCCTTTTCTTAGTTAGAATCGCTTAATTAGCAGAAGTAAAGGGGGCGAAAGAAATATGAATAAAGGGAGGGATAGTGCCGGGCGCGTGGAAAATAGCTGCGAAAGAGAGGAACGGAGAGAAAAACAGAAGCTACCTCAATGGTTCTATTGTTGTTTAACCTCGTCGTAGCCTCCCCCCACCTCCTCCACCCCGACATTTTGTCCCCCCCCTCCCTGCCGTTCCGGGGCCTTCTCTCCTCCCCCTGCCCACCCCATCCGCCCACCGACTCCCCCGTCATTTTCTTTATTCTCTTCCCACTGCTGTTCTCCTCCTCCCCACTCGGAGCCCTATCTCTCATTGCCCACCCCCTCGTCTCCTCGTAACCTTCACCTCCAAAACACCCTCCAAGTGCAGCCCCTCGCCCCCCTCCGAGCCCCCCGGTCCCCATACCGCCCTCGTCTCCAGCCCAATCCATCTCGCGCCACCACTCCCATCTCTCCCTCCCGATCGCCATCTCCACCTCTCCGTTACTATCTCTTTTACGACTCCACTCCCGTTCCCCTCCGCTCCGTCCGACACGCACGGGGAACACACGCGTTCGACCCCGCAAGCCACACCCCCGCCCAATCTGCTACCCGCACCGTACCCTTTTATCGGTGAAAACGTTCCTGTTTGAAATGTGGTGTGGATGTGAAATGAGGTGGCGCAGTGGGGAGGGGATGGTATCCGAGTTTTTCTGCATAATATCGCACCGAAGTCTTCCGAGGTATGTAAGTCCGAAGAGAAAGGATGGGAGGCCAACGCTGTTGACTCCCGTTAAATGTTCGGAATGACGAAAAATATGCTCTTTTCCGGAATGATTAGTACGTGTGCGCGCGTGTATACAATGAGACGTGAGTCATTTACATTGTACTTACATATCTCTCAAGCGTGATCTTTATCTCTTAATATTCCACCATTTTATATTCCGCGGTTTTAGGCAATATTTCCATCAGCTGTCAAGAACTAAGGATGTTTTGGCATCTGTTTGTCTATCCGAATGGTATTTGTTAAAGATTGGAATGCATTTATACGCATAGCAATCATAGGTTAAGCTAGGATCCATTATCTAGGCGCTTTATTCATTCCAAGACGTATCTCAAAGACAAAGAAGTTCCCAATCAGTCGTAAATTTCTTTTTTCATTATTCTTCGTATTATATTTTCCCGCTGAGACCAAGTTTCGCATCCCCACCCGCATCCCCAAAACCCATCGCAAAAAAATGAATCGGGTAGCATCGAATTAATTATTTGCGGTGGGTTTTATTTTTCAAGGCACCTCTGAAGCCATTATTATTATCTCAATGTGTGCCATAATATTTAGATCCACGGAAATTCCTCCCAGACGGTTGCATTCATTCTTACTTCACCCTAGCTCCCACAGTTCCAACCTAACTACGCCCCGACAATGGCCGACTATCTCCCAGAGAACTGTTTACGTTACTCCACCCGCCCGGCCATTCCTTCCCTCCATTCCCACCTCCCCCCCCATCCTCACTCCTCCCCATCCTCACTCCTCCCCATCCTCACTCCTCCCCATCCTATCTCCGCATCTCTTTCAGCCAGAACCACCACGAACTAACTTCTCTCTCCTTTTGTGTGTTTCTCATCAGTGTGCGTGATCCCTTTTATGTTCGCCATTCCAGATGTTTCTCACACCAATCGACTGCAAACAGTCATGTCGCTGCCTGCGGCCTTCTTCCTCCCGAATGACTAAAGAGACGACGGCACGGACAAAAGAGCGCGGGAGGGGTGGAAGAGGGAGGAAGAGGCGAGATGAGGGGAGAGAGAGAGAGAGACGGAGAGAGAAAACGGCAACTACAAACGACACACAATGCGAACGAAGAAGACACAGTGGGAGACGGAGAGAGAAAGAGAGAGGGAGGCAGCGGTGTGGGTGAGGGAAAGGAGAGAGGGAGACAGATAGACAGTTAGAGGGAAGGAATTGTATGGGGGGTGAGGATTGGAGAAGGGTAAAGAGAGGGAGACAGGGTGCCTTTCTGTGAATGATGAAAGGGTGGTGAGTGAAAAAAAATAATCCCGAGGAGGGGTTGGGTGGGAAAGAATATGACGACTGTGTGTGGCGATGGGGGAGGCGGTTGGTTGTCGTCGGGGGGAGGGGGGAGGAGAAGGGAGCGTATGGATTGAGAAAGCGTGGAGGGGTGTGCACGGGTGTATAAAGGATTAAAAAGGGAAGACGAGGGAGGAAGGAGTGACAAAAAGAAAGGTGGCGTCGGAAAGGGGGAGGGAGGGGGGAGAGTGGAAGGAGTGCAAAAATGGGGTGGGGTAAGAAAAATGTAGGGAGGGAGGGTTGTTGCGAGAAGAAGGGCGTGGTGGAAGGAAAGGAGAGGAAGGAAGTAGAGAATCATTTGGCAACGCGAATGTTTTGCAGAGAAAGTTGTTCCTTTTTAGCATTTCTTTCCTTCGTCTCCCTCCCCTTTGTGCAACTCCTCCTTCCCTACTGGGAGGCTCCCTTTCGTTTTTGTTTTAAATGCTCACGAAAATCCAATTTCACATCAAAGACGTGAGTGTATTCCGAGAGGGGACGTTCAAAAAAGATCAATTACTTCAAAAAGATCTTTTTGCCCGCGCGGGGGAGGGGGTGGGTGTGGGGTGAGGAGCGAGCGATAGGACGGTGCGGCGTTGAGCAGCGCTCGCGCTCACACGCACGCACAAATCCAAAGATAAGACGAGAGGGGAAAATATATAGCGTTTGCCATAGGTTCGCATGTCGATGCATTTCCTGTCAACCGCTTGATTTGCTGCTTCGTTTAAAACAATAAAAAAACATGCCAAGTATATCGTCACGAGCTCATGGGCATGCGGGATTCACGATTTTTTAACACTTTCCTCTAAGCGCATGCATTTTGGGATGGAGCGATGTAAATTGAAAACGAAGGCATGGGAAAAAAGAAAGGGGGCTCCATTGGTATGGTTTAGGGAATCTAAAAAAAAACAAGACGGGATACATTTAATTTCGTTCGAAGGATGAAATTGCTTGTAACTTCCTTTCAAAATGTTTTCGATATCCGTGATGCAGTCGTACAAAATGGACGCATTTGATCCTCCCTGTGGAATGCTTCCGCCCGTCACTGGATCCTCGAACAGAGTGTTTATTCTCTTTAATTCTTTTTCCATGAGAATTATCCTGCGGCAATAGTAACGAAACAATGGAACTGTCATCAAAAGGAGGAGGAGTATGTATTCCCGTTTTTCATGTGCTTTGCGCGCAAGACTACGTCACCATGTGGAGCTCGGACCTCCTCACCTTTGTCGTAATTAATGTGTCACTCGGATCGTGCGCGGTTGGAATCGAATGAATGCGACATCGCGTTCATCGGTGTCACTTAATAAAATTGAACGTTGGTGAACGCACGAAAGAAAGAAAACTTTCTCGCGGTTTAATAAACGGAGAAAGCGACGCCGTATTCCAACCTGGTGATGACTGCGAAGCATTACAAAACCTGGGCTGTGTTTGAAATGAGAAAGAGCGTTTTTTTCAAAATTCCACGTCTTTCCCTCTCTCCTTTGTGTCATCGCTGCGCTGAAAGGCATCAAGCTAAAATGGGCGTCGCGTGATGCCTTTCTCTGCAGATCACCAATGTTTGACAAGGAATAAAAAAGATGACAAAGGCCCCGAAGAAAATGAAAACGTGGCCGTAATGTAATCGAAACATTTTACGTCGTGGCGATATAAATAAGGCCCCCGTCTCCCCGCAGCCACATTAATAGATCGAAAGAGTTAAAGGCGGAAACAAGCTTGAAAAGTATACGCAACGGCGAAAAAACAGCAAGAGCGTCTCTTTTATCCCTAGAGCGGGTGATATTCCGAGGAAATGAAACGCGCCTGCGTCAAATGGCTAGCTCCTTCCTCTCTCTCTCGTCGAGGAAACTACAGGTAAAAAAATTGCAGTCTAAGAGCTGTCTTCAAATGCTCCGTGAGACGCCTCAGCCCTCTCTTGTACATACGGTGACTAAACAGTGATCCATTGCACATGCCCTTCTCCCTTATAATTCGTGCATCCTTCCATCATCCCCAGAGATGGCGCCTATTATCAAGGAACGCGATAGCAGCGTCGTTAAATAAGAAACCCATGCACTGCTCAGCGACTCACTCCCTTTTGATTTCGCCGTTCCCCCTCCCCTGCCGCTCCAAACCCTTTCCCCCCCTCCTCCCCCCGTTGGCATCCACCCTCGCGCCGAAACTTCTGTCTCCCCACCCCCCTCGCCCCTTTTCCCACCCTCCACCTCTCTTGCCTTCCACTCCCTCGCGACGAACGCGGGGCCCCTCGGTGCCTACGGAACACTCACTCACTCGCCTGGGGAGGGAAAAATTTCAAGCGAACCCTTCCCGCCCTCCCACCCCCTCAAAAAATCCTTAAAAGCTCCCTAATGAAGGGATAAAATAAAATCTGGCGAATAATGGGCCATGTAGAATATTGACGGCTTTCAGCAACTCAACTCGCTTAATCGTTTAAGTATCAGTCAATCGCTTCTATTGCTACCACAACCCCATTCAAGAAGAAATGAATGAAGTTAAGAGAGGAAATTACTAGGCGGATTGGATTCTGTTGGCTGTTGGTCATCGTCCTCTGTGAAATAACAGACTTCCTGTAGTTGGCACGTTATTTTTCTTTATTAGGCAATTATTAAGATTGAGATACTTCCCTTCAGGAATCTTCAAAGCCAAGAGTACGACGAGAATAAAACTTTATAAATGAAGAAGCATTGCTACTATCATGTAGTCACTGTATGCATATATTTGTTTCATTCTTTTATCCATTAACGGTTGTTTTTTAATTTATTGTATCATTAATTTCCACCTCATGGGTGAATAAAACTTTATTGGAAACTTTCCTACTAAATAATCAACCAAGTATCACTAACTTTTATGCCTTTGTACTCTAAGTCATGAACTAGCAATACTTTCAGTCGTCTAAATTTCTTTGTGACCTCTTAGGCATATAATTATGGTTCTAATAACAAATAATCATTAGGCTTTCATATTTATCTATGACGCTTTCATTAAAATTCTGTGAACTGAAACGCAAATTCGGAGTTTCTGATTCCTGAACTGCATTCATGCAAATGTATATCAGCACTCGATTCTTCTTAGTTATGCCGCATTTAAAAGCTCTTGATATTGTGAATTTAGTTGAACGTAAATCATGTTTGTTGTTTTTATGTATTCATCCTTTTAGATATTCATCTTCAAGAGTCTTTCCTTTAAAAAATATAACAAGAAGAGAAGTGTAGATTGACGATTTCTATATGAACGAAAAGGTACGACGACATGGTAAGCAATGAATTTCGGTGGTTCAAATATTTGGAAATATATATATATATATATATATATATATATATATATATATATATATATGAGTGTGTGTGATTCATTATATCACATGCAAGAGCATTTCGTTTTCCTCGCGCCTTCATGCAATTGCAATTGACTGAGGAAAACTTGTGGAGGTAGCATCCTTATAATTCTAGCGATGAAACGGAACTACAATTTTAGCGCATCATGATGTTTGTTTATCGATTAAACCGCAGTTGCGCCGGGTTTGCTAATTTACAGATTCCCCGAGTCTTTTGTTTGTCGATGAAATAAGCCGATTTCAACATTCTCCCAAATTTCCGCGGATGAAGGAAAATTCTTCCAGCCCGTCTCCTCCCAGCGTTAGTGCCCCTGTCGGTGAGACGGTGAAACACTACATTGGGAAACGGTGAAGTGGCTCGCCAACCAGATTGGAGTGTGGAAACGGATATTTGCGAAACGCACTCGGAATCGAGAGATTCCGGAAACTTTTTTTTTGACGGTCCGGCAAAAATTCGCGTGGGGAGGGGAAAGATTTTCAAGGGACGGAAATGTTTTTCCGTTTTTGGTTCCGCACGAGGCGCCGTGCAGGGAGCGGTCGCGGTGATATTAGTCGCGAGACAAAGGGACGAAACTGATGGAAGACATTTCTGCGACGCCGGATTTGGCGGATGTGCGCGGTTACACCGGCTGTTATCTCCGAGATTGCAGCGATCGACCGCGGCGTGGGAACGAACTATCTCGGAATGATCACGGCGGCTCCGCCATAGAGAACTGAACCCTCTTCCCCCCCCCACTCTATCCCTCCGCCTCCGTCGTGATTAGACGCCCCCACCCCCCATCGAGAGTTTTATCTGGGGGTGGCGACAGCACCGTCCTCCTTGCCACGACGGCAGATGGCGTAGTAATAACGAAGTGTTTTTGAATAATAATGGAAGTCTTCGCGTGGAAAGTTTCGGTTTTACTTCTGGCTTTATGCCGCCCGCTGCCACTGTAAGGCCGTACGGGAGTATCCGGCTAGTTTATGCCGCAGTGCCTTTCTCTAGCGGGAGTGTATTTTCTAGTTTTGTCCCACGTTAAAAAAAATATTCTTTAGGACTCGCATCTAAACAACCGCAGTTAGCCAATCAGGGGGCTATGTATGTCTTTCGCGTTAAAACTGTGCCATTGCTTTATGACTATATTTAAAAGAAAAACTCACCGGAGTGTGTTAACCATGAACAATAGTATTGTATGTAGCATGTGTGCGTCAAAAGAACTAGAGGAAATGCAGTTTGGAAAGGTTTCCCCATCTCTGAAGAGCTAGGATCTAGGAAATAAGTGCAGATGACATTTCTGGATGGAATGTCATCAGTCACCCGAGATTTTGGTCGATCCCGTTCACAAGACCATTCCGTGGTGAAATGTTCTCAATACGATGACAAATATATCGTAAAAATAAAAAAATATGAAAGCGCAATGATTTAACTTAAAATAAATGTATAATGAAATATTTCACATCTTCCTGTAGGTTTGTGTGATTTTTTCCTTCCAAAAAAATAACCTTCCTTTCTTTTAATATATGTAAAATATATTAACATCAGATTTAATAATTATTTTTCACAAGCGACAAATACTCTGAGACAGCCATATGAACTGAGGAAAAGTGGTTTTCTTTGACGCAGGAAGTTTTCAGTGCATTTTTAAAACGTTTTTATCAGTTTAATGTATAAAAAACCGTCTTTAGCTACATTAAGAAGAGAAATCTAAGCAAATTGTTCAATTCAGTCGACCTAAAATTTGCTGCCCTCGCTGTGAGTGATGCGAAATGTCGCATTTAACCATACGCAATACGTTCATGAGCATAATACCGCACTAAATAGCCAATCGCGTCGTGCTTCGGTTTACATGCTGGCTTGTGAGTTGCACGATTTTTTTTAGCGATTTCTTCAGATTCCTACAGATGTCTTCAAGTAGAGACAAGCATATGAACAATTTAAGAAAACTTATGAGAATTTTTTTCTCTTTCACTTGTTCAATAGCATTAGATATAATAAGTTGAATTCCTCGCAGGTGAGTACTTTTGGTGTATGCATAGTAATCGTGCGTTTTAGAAAGTGCTGATTATAGCCCTGGCACAATATGAATCCATCGGATCAAAATAATAAAGCAATATAGGTTTTCACTTTCACCCGATGCCTCTTATTTGCAGTGAACAACCGCGGGTTGAATCGATATTGAGTTTTTGATATCGTATTTGTTATCACGCAAACAACTTATACGCCATGCACTGAATGTGTAGAGATTAATGGTCAGTCAATTTATTATGAGGTCATTAGAGGATGACGATAGAATAGTCTGTTGAATCATGATCACGCAACAATCCAACCGGTGTAGCGGACGAATCACAATGAGTTAGGGAAAATTAGGATGAATACCTGCGTGATACGGATGGACATGACATCAAATCCGTTCGCACGGGGCGATGCACGAAATGCCACGCACTGCAGGTGGCCTGTCAAATATTGATTCAGGTACGAATTATGCCACTACAGTTGGTTTTGCATAAATTCCACATTAAAAATGTTTGCACTACCCCTGAAAACTTTGTAAATAAGCAAATGTATAATGTATTAACTTGTTTGGCATCCTTATTGCCCAGCCAAACAATTTCAGAGCGCCGAATTTAATAGGAAACTCATAATTTTGTAACAGTTATTGTGAGAGTAGGGCGGTGATACTGTCGTTATGATCTCCCTGACTATGCGACTCTGTGATTTTTCACGAATGAAAAACATATCAAGCCACTCGCCAAAATAGTGAACATGGCTCTGTGAAGCGGGAGGAAGCGACTTTTGAACGCAGCAGCACGCTCGGGGATGCGTCCGTCGCATTTCCACCCAGAAGGCTAACCCTATTCAAATGTTTGAATGCTTCCCCCCGTCGCTTCTCACCCAGTTTCTCGTCTTGCGGAGGAAGACAACAGCGAAGAAAATTAGCCATTTCCCTTGCCAAATGAGGGAAATATTACACGCGAGGTCGAGCTGAAGCATGGGTAACTTTGTTGGGATATAAAACATTCTGGCGGAGTTCTCCCGAGGAATTTAATCGAGCCGAAGACATGGTTCCGTGCGTGAGAGGGCGGGGAGAAGAGGTGGGAGGGGGCGTCGAGGAAAAAAAGGAGAGGCAAAAGTCCCGCAACAGTTTTCCCAGAAGACCCCTCATTCTTACTTATTCTTTCGCGCGTCCCCTCCCCACTCTTCTTTTCGCCTTAATTGTCCCATTCTCTCTCCGTCTCTCCGGCCCTCTCTCTCCTCCTCTCCTTATTTGCCGTCCTCTCTCCAACCCCCCTGGCTCCATTAGCACTCGCCCACCGCCCCCGCCTTCCTCCCTCCTCCTCCACTTCTCCCCCCTCGTCTCTTTTTGCCCCCGTCTCACCACCATGCAATTAGTTCCCTCTATAATTACGCTCCGGCTCCACTTCCGGTGAAGAACTCTCGCGTCCACCTCGCCTGCCTCCTCACCCGACACACCTCAACTGCAAGAAAACCACGCGGGTGGAGAGGGGGGAGGGTGAGAGGGTCTAGGGGGTGGGGGGGACGATCCATCGCCCCCCCACTCCCCCTGCACCCCTTCACTCCCCCCGACGAAGACCTCCTTCAAACATCCACGGGTTGGCGGTGGCGGAGGAAAAAAAGAATTGAAGAACGGAGTCTCGAGTGAGAACCGCCCTCCCAACTCCCGCCTCGCACACACACGACACGTAGAAAGGACTTTGGGAGAAAAAAGAGAGGACATTAGAAAAAGCGGTGCTGTGCATGGAGGAGTCAAAGGCCAGTGTTTCCACATTCATTTGCCTGAGCGCTTGCATGAGTCCACCACGTATTTATATCGGTATCCCTATGTCATTTAACGGGGTGAGTTCCGCCACCCCCCCCTCCCTCCCCCCTCTATCTCGAGTGTGCGTGTGCTTCGTGGGGTATTTGTATTTTACGTTCGTTTCCCTCGTTCCCACCAGAAGTTGGGAGTGAAATAGATCCATCTCCAAAAGAGTGCTGTTCATGTCTCTCGTACCAACAGCGTCTTCTTTTTCCCTCTCGGCGAGACCGGAGGATGAATTACGAGTCTCCCGGGAGCATCTTTTTTTACATCGCCATCACAGAGTAAATTAACGAAGTGCGGAGGCCGGGTCCTCCACTCGTGGATGACGTTCTACGGATGCGCTTCCGGGTGCAAAAGTGGCGGGCCGCCCTTCATCCGGGATGATCGCGGCGGGTGACTCCTCGGCCGCCATGAATATTTTAATCCCACGACCCCCAGTGAATGATGGCCAGTTTAATTCCTGCTATGATATATTAAATGCCGTTTACGCTTACCCTTTACCGGCCCATTACGAGAATCCACCAAATTAGAACTCTCGGAAACATCCTCATACGAGTATTAACGACGGGGATTGGTGCGGTCGAAGCGCGGCTTATTTTTCAAACACGGGATGAAAGCGATAAAATTATGATCGCCGAATCGCTCCCCGAACTTGCTGCGAACCGATTTTGATTGATTTCGGAGCCGTGATTGACTTTGATGTGGTCACCATCAACACTCGATATGACATTGGGGTTCATGCGTCCATATGACGGGGGAAAAGGCTGAGGATACGAGTATTGGCGTTAGAATTTGGTGACTTTAGGCCTCCACTTCTGAGTAAGCCATTCGCGAAATGTTTCAAAATCCTTGAAATTGTAAAATATTTTTTTTTTTCATTTCGATTTTATTTCATTTTTTTATTTGCAGAATATATATAATTCTACAGAATTTACCACCAAATATTTCCGACGGTTTCCTTTCTTCTAAGTCTAATCCAGTAAACTCACGCTACACGGAATAGTAAACTTGATAACTTTGAATAATCTTTTCAGTTGGACGAACGCTAATAAAATAATAATATAATAAAATCCCGACCCAAATAGGACGTGCTCATTAGGGAACACCATTCAATTGCGGTCGCCTTGACTAAATCAGATTTTTGCTACTGACTACGGCCAATAACGTTTTGCATGAATGAAAAAAGATGAACGCTCTAAAATAGCATTAATATCAAAACGTACTTCATTGATGGATGAAATAAGGCTTCTTTAACCCTGCCATTAATTTCGCTTTGTGCATGAAACATGCGGGCCTGAATCCCGGATTCTTTTCCTTGCATGTAATGTAATAACAACATAACAATTGAAAAGCCATTAAATTTCTATCCTCATTATGGCTTCCTTATTTCATAACATCAATGAGACCCGTATCTCTTGTCATGGCCATTTCATACAAAAGTTAACCTCTTTCGTAATCTGTGTAACTGTACCAGTATTTATGTAGAATCCATTTTTTAGGCCCGAAATATTAATTCTCTCCGTTCATTATTTAAAGCTTGTTCTTTTAGTTTTTTAATTGCGTTTCCTAGTACATGATAACCCGCTTCATTAATGAAAAGCGTTGAATTTGGAGAAGGAATATAATCTTTACACTGAAGCGCACAGAAATTGGAACAGAGAATGATTTACGTTCGGCTGTATGATCTTCAATGTTGATCACTTTATCCTGAGCATTCCTGGAATCCGTTTTTGGCCGTTCTCTTTATGAGGGGTGGATCCAAGAGAGTGTATATAATATTAATGCCTGAGGTCTCATTTGAAAATCCGCGGAGGAGGTGCTCCTTAAAGTAACCTAATTTTTTTAAATGAAATGAGTAAAATTGTAATTCCACCCGCAATTTATTTGGAACACGACCTAGGTTTTGACATTGGACGTCGAAAGTGTGTTTGGAATGACAAAGGTGTTATTTCATTTCAGTATGTAATGTTTATGCCATAAAATTACGCCGGAGACAACGAATAACCTAATTTTACCCTGGACTAAAAATAAAAAAAAAGGATGCGTTTGAACCAAAAAACACATGGTCACTTTTTATAAGCACAAAACGTAGGTTACTAGTTAGTGCGAAGGTTCGCATAGCTGTTGCTAGATTTTATTAAATTACTTTAAGACTTTAAGTGGCGTCGTTTAGCGAACAAAACCGCGAGTAATCATTCATTTTCTTCCCCAGGTCGTTTAACTCCCATCCTAATTCATCTTCAATTGACTTAGACATGCTGATTATCGTGTTTCGGATACGTATAACATGCACGTTCATAAATGCAAGACATTTGAAAAAGAAGACCGCATGTCGTCAGACAGCGAAGCCCCTTGGCGACGGTCCAGCACGTATTTTCATTGGGCAAAAGGGATTCCCCCGGAAGCTTTCTCGACGGCCATGCATGCAATCATGGCGTGGGCTTTCTGAAATGTATGTTTGTCTATATGGAAATAATGTTGGAAACTGCTTTAACAACAAGTATGCTGGTGGCCATCTCACTGCCTTCAATAGCTGCACTCTCTCATTGCTAAAATTTTACTAAATTTTTTCGATGGCTCCAAAAATGACAATAAATTACCGAATCATGCACGAAGTAATTTCTTTTCAATTTCACAGATCCAATATTTGATATTATATACTAGTTATATTTACTCTACTCCACATAGCAATAGATTCTCTACTATTTATATTTATACAAGTGGTCTTATTAGTTTTCTGTCATCCCTATCGTTGTCATTTCCTAATGCGTTTTTGAAGCAATAGGTTGCGCGCACTCAATTTCATGCCGTTCACAGGAGAGGAGACTAGGACTATTTGTGTCGCGCTCGGAAATAACTTACGTATCTGAGGTACATCTATGAGAAATAATTTAGATATGTCATTGCCTTGGCAGTCGATATACGAATTTGCGCACAATTGCAACCTCTCGTATGGGTGCACTGCATCGTGTTTAGGTCAGAATCAATCAGATCAATATATGTAGTTTTCATGTGATCGCTTCGATGCATGTGATTCCAAAGTGATTAGGATCCATGTTTGGGGAATTTCCCATTCACTATGATTTTCCATAAAATGCGTCATTATTTTCCACTTTAACGATCCTAGATTAAAACATCACTTTCTGCTCGAATTCGTAAAATTATAACCATCCACCTTGTGATATCGTCCTGGAGATCGCATGAAGCTTGCTTAGGAATGATTGAAAACATTGAGTGGATGAAAAATATATCGCCATGTCTTTCGTCAAATTTTGAGAATAAGGCATGAATGTGTGCGTAAAAGACTAGTCGCATGCTTGGCGATGGAATTAAACACTTGGAAACACAAAAATTTGCATTATTTGTTTTTTCAATGTGTCGGTGGAACAACCACCTTTTCCAACAAAGAAGGCAGCAAACTGATTTATATGATGCCGTCTTGACCTCTTTGACTGACCTGATATTCACTTTTTTCGAACATTTTTCATGTGTATATGTATATATATATATATATATATATATATATATATATATATATATATATATTTATTTATTTATTTATTTATTTATATATATATACTCCCTTGCAAGGGAAAACCAGCAACAGCAGGGCAGAAGACGCATGAGAAGAAGACCAAATTAGTTAGAATAGGAACGC